>NW_022111320.1:1617845-1619244 GCF_000313985.2 Echinops telfairi | reverse complement strand
GGGAGGAGGAAGGGCTTTGATTCCTCCAGTCTATAGGTCAGGGAGGAGGAAGGGCTTTGATTCCTCAAGTCTCTAGGTCAGGGAGGAGGAAGGGCTTTGATTCCTCCAGTCTATAGGTCAGGGAGGAGTCCTGGTTGTGCAATGGTTAAGAGCTTGGCTACGAACCACAAGGTTGGCTCTTTCAGTGGCTTCGTGAGAGAAGACCTGGGGATTACAACCTCGAAGAGCAGTTCTACTGTGTTACATGGGGTCACCGTGACTCAGACATCAACTCGCAGGCAATGGAGGTCAGGGACCAACTCTCTGACTTCTTTTGTAGCATTACGAGGCCCCACCACCCCCACCTCACCTCCAAAGTGACCTGATTCAGTCCTGCACATAATCGTGCCTGCTAGATGATTTTTAAAAACACCAGAATCCTTATCCTTCTTAGTGCTCTGCAGCATTATAAATATTTCCTCTAATGGTTTAAGCCTATAAGCCTGGTGCCTGGTTTTTGGTATTACTGGATATTTCTAGTTTTAAAAAAAAATGTTTTCTAGCAGATTAATAGATTTCACAATAGTTTTTAAGTGATTGTACTCTATGGGGCTCATGAATGATGCAGAGTTAATTATGTTGCCGCTAATTGAAATGTTGAGGGTTTGAGTCTACCCTGAGTCACTGCCCTTGGTATCAGCTCCTTATCCTGCCCCCTCCAAACCCTTGATAATTTATAAATTATTATTCTGTCATGTCTACTTATACTGACTGATGTCTCCCTTCACTCACTTTTCTGTTGTCTGTCGCCCAGGGAGGGGCTATGGGAAAGTCCAGGTGATCTACTTCTGAAATATCAGGCCTGGAAGATCCTGTGCAGCACAGCTTTATTTTGACATACGTGGGGCTGCTAAGAATTGGAACTGATTCTATGGCAACTAGTATCTATTCTATTGATGCTATCTTTTGTGACTGTGTTCTTAATTTTTTGGATATTCATGTAGATGAACTCTTGTTTTGTTGGGCTTTGTCTCTTTTCTTTAATTTTGCCCATCAGCTCCCAGCACACACACTGCCCCCAAACCAGGGCCTTCAATAATGGAATGCCTACATCTGTGTGATTGAGTGCTGACCGCAGAGGAGAACGAGTGCAAGCAGTGATCCCAGCTAATGCTGACTCTTCTTTCCTACTGCTGAAACGAGGCAGCACTCGCGGTCATAACATAACAGGAACGATTCAGCTGAAGGCTGGGAAATTGAAGCAGAAGGCATGAACCAACTGAAGCAAAAATGCCCAAGGGGATTGAAACAGAAAGCATTACATTGTCCCTGCTTATAGTTTTTAAAAATGTTGCATAAAATCAAATATATTGGGGGAGGGCAGGGAAAAATGAGGTGCTGATGCCAGGGGCTTAAGTGG
>NW_022111320.1:1616714-1617648 GCF_000313985.2 Echinops telfairi | reverse complement strand
ATAAAATGATTAAAAAATGCATATCTATCTTACAGCTACCTCAAAAAAGAACAACTTTAATGATTTATTGTATCTTTAGCTTTTAAAAACCGACTTGATTGTGAAATAGTTTTGCATTTCTAAGAGGTAATCTGCTATGTGACAACTGGGCAAGTTGAGGCTTGATAAAAGTGTTATGGTTGCTGTAAGACAAAGATGCGAAAACGTAGTCATAAACTTATGGAAAACAAAACTAACATTTTCTTCTCTTAAATTAAATAACATCTGTTTATACCCATATTAAATTAAGTATCCACTCATATGCAACTGTGTATGAGGCAGAAGATTCTCTGCGGCGTCTGTTTTCTGAATGGCAACAGAGAAGCTTTCTCCTCAAATCCAGGAAACGTTTCTACAGTGAAACAGCACCATCGGCTGCAGAGGTTGAAGGTTCGAGTCCTCAGAAGAAAAGCCTGCTGCCTACTTCCATAGCACAGTTTTTCTCTGATCCTCGTGGACTGGCCGTGAGTTGGAAATGACAGGTCAGCAGCTGGTTCTTACTAACCGTCTAGGGTGAGGGCTGATGAAATCGCTAGGCTAACAGTTCCTTTCTTATTCCTTTCATACATTTTCCTTCTAAAAATGTACTTGCAAGTTTAAAATGCAAGCAATGCACTTTGGTTCTACTTGGGGCTGGAAAGAATGAAAGCCCAGACGTCTCCACACAGGAATTCTGCTCCTTTACACCTCAGAGACGAGCACAGAGTCACAGAAACCTAGACGGACAACGATGTTCATAGTTCACAGTGGTTTTCTTTATAATGACCCAACCTAGGCTGTAGTTCGAATGCCCACTAACAGTAATGGAGTACCACACTGGATTTAAAAGGTCAAACTACCGATACACAAAACAAGGCAGATGAATCTCAAACATAGAATCCAGTTTGTGAAAGAA
>NW_022111320.1:1614867-1616599 GCF_000313985.2 Echinops telfairi | reverse complement strand
GTTCCCTTTATCATATAAAGTTACCTCAATGAAAATATTAAAGAAATAAACAAAGAAGATAAGAAAATGTCCCTTCAATGCTTTCCTAAGAGGTAAGACATTTTTCTGTTCCAGAAAGGGCGGGCTGGGGAGGGGAGATTGCTTAGCTTTGAAATGAGTTCACCCCCAGGCTCCTTGGCTTGTCTGGTTTATTTGGCCTCAGTGTGTGAGGCTGGGGGTAGAAAGATTGAAACACCAGGTTCCCTTTATGGCTGCCTAATGTTGTTTCTATAGCCATTTCTATCAGTTAAAGAAAACAAAAAGTTTCAAAATTACCAACTACTAGGACAGTCCTAGACTCAATTTTTGAAGGATCCTTTTGTTTTTCATTTCTGTTTCGCATTTAGGAGAGGGGATGGCTTTCTTGGATGCTCCAGACACCGACTTCTAGCACGAGTCAGATAACTCTGGGAGGACATTTCTGGGGGATGGAGTGGTCAAAACCACTAATAACTCTTGCAAAGGATTTTCATGAACCATAAAAACTTCTGAAAGGTTTCCATTTAAATTCAAGAGTCCAATTCCCTTGCCCAGGTATCAGATTAGCCACAAGGACCCAAGTATGGCTTTCTGTTTCTGGTGCAGATTTCCGGCAACACGACAGGGATTGGGTGCCTTTCTTCTATGTTTATTCTCAATGGGGAAGTAAGATTATTCTTGAGAATTACATAGTTTAAATGAAGCAGTGCTTTAATCTGAGATGCACACGAGCTGTAAAACGGATGAGGAGTCAGTGAGCAAATGGACTGGATATTTGAATGTTATCAAGACAAAAATCAAGCTACCGAGGTATTGGATCCCCATTCTACCTGGGTAATAATTCCTAATTAGCACTCTAAACTAGAGGATCGGGCTGGTTCTTCTCAGTTCAGTCAAGGTCAATGAAGTGAAACCAGAATTGACATGAGTTTGTAACATTTGTTAGCCAGAATGGGAAAACCCCTGGGCCCATGCCCTAGTAGAGACTTTATCTCCCCTTTAGAAAACAAGGACAGTGCATGTGTTGCATAGCAAACAAATCTCTTGATCAATGGATTCAGAGACAACAGTGCCCCACTCGAAGGCAATGGCAGAATGTGCCCCCTTCAAAGATAAGTCACTGTCCACAGTCCTGGCAACAATCCAATCTCCTCTAACACGCTCTTTGAGTCTCTCACCAGAGGGCTTCAAGCTATAATATGTATGGTTTGAGCTGTTGTTCCGCCTCACCCACATTTTAAAATCAGGTCTGTTCCTTCATTGACCATGACAGCAGCCGTCTAAACCAGCTTAAAGCCTTTCTGTAACCATGGCTTCTGTGGCAACTCAGTCATCTTTGCTACAGGCTGGACTGTTACTCCAGTAAATTAAGGGTGTGGATATAGGAATTCTCAGTTCCTGATTTGAGTTCTCCTTCCAATAACCCCAGGCGATTACAATTGCTGAGAACTGGAATGCTCAGCATCCACGCTTGTCATTCCTATCGGATCATCCTTAATCCTGCTGGTACCATCCCCACAACCTTGTTCTTGTTCTTGTTACTAGTATTGTGTTGGCCCCCAACTCGGTGACCTCATGTAGACTGGAACAAAACACTGGATGGCCCTGTGCCATCACCGGAGCAGGTTACAGATTGGACCATTGTGATACACAGGATTTCTATTGGCTATACTTCAGAAGTACCGTAGATCTCTCGGCCTTTCTTTCTTTCTTT
>NW_022111320.1:1603340-1613852 GCF_000313985.2 Echinops telfairi | reverse complement strand
AGTCCAATGTGTAACCACTATACCACTAGAGCTCCTTTTAGCCCTCTTCTGGGTATTAGGAATATAGTGGCCAAGGTAGCCATAGTCCCTATGTTACGAAGTTCACATTCCAGCAGAAGTGCCACACACTTCCCAAATCAGCAAATAAGTACACAATTCCACATTGATCTCTCCCTGACTTTCTCTAGCATTGCCCCTGTCACTTTCAGTAGCTGCTTTCTGTTATCTAATGCTACTTCTCTTTTTACCTACTCACTTGTTTTAAACACTATGGAAGAGAGGGAGGAAAAAGAGTGCAAGAGAGAAACCATAAATTCTTAACCATAAATTCTTGCTATTTCTTATCTTCCAGATTCATGAAAAATCCATATTGCACGCATATTTCACATGCTGTGTTATTTGCGGATCAGATATAACTTTTACCACTTGTTTTTGAGAGTCAAACTTCCTGTTCTCTTTCATTACCAGTTGTGTCGAAGTGACAAGCGTAGAACAAAATATTCAATGCCCACTACAGAGAAAGGGCCAGGCAAGGAGAAGCATGGTTTTCTCTCCGGCCCAGCCTTTCTGCACAGAGCCTCCACTCCTGTGCCACACACGTGCCTTCTTCTGCTTTTCACGGTCTGCACCATTTAATTTCTACAACTTTTTCCACAAAGTATTTGCCTCTGTTATGTCTGGTTTGCTTCTGGATGGATTGTTTGGGGTTGTAAACTCATGGAGGTTAGGACCTTGTCTATTTTAATTCATTTTGGAAAGGCTGAAGCCAGAGCCAAATGCTTTGCAAAATGAGGAGCAATAGCAATGCGCGAATGGAGATGAGGAGTCATGCCCTTCTTGACAGGATGCTTTGATTTTTCCTGATCTCCCCGCCGCCCCAAATCACTGCAGACATCAAAATCTCATGCATGACCCACTAGGAACACACATTTGAACGTGAACGGAAAGAAAGAGAAATCAGGACACAAAAGTCACGATGATCACAATGTGAAAGAGATAGGAGGATCGGAGCAAACACTGGAAAAGGGGAGCAGGCTAGAAGCGTTGTACCGGAAAGGGTAATGTGGGATATTAGATGCCTGGAGTCATGTAAAATTTAGCACAGCTAAGGAAAGTGAAGATAATACCAAATTGAATGGAGAAAATATTGAAACTGTCCAGGCTTTCATCTGACTTGGATCCAAAACCAATGCTCGTGGGAGCAGCAGTCAAGAAATCAAATGACAGCGCATTAGGCGAATCAGCTGTTGCACATGACCTCTGCCAAGTGTGACCGTTATCAAAGATATCACTTTGAGGGCAATGAAGAATTGGCGCATTTGGATTACGCTGTTGACAAAGAATATGGAAGTTACCAGGGACTACCAAAAGAAGAAACAAACCTGCTTTGGAAGAAGAATAGCCATAATGCTCCTCAGAAGAAAGAATGGGAGACTTCATTTAATAAACAGAGGACCTGATATCAGCAGAGACCAGTCCCTGGACGAGAACATCATGCTTGACAAAGCAGAAGGTCTCTTTGAGAAAGAGGAAGCTCCCAACAAGCTGGACTGACACTGTCGCTGGGACAACCATGGTGAGGATGACATGGGGCCCTAGAGTGTTTCTTTCTGCTTTACATGGGATCCCTGTGAGTCAGGGCCAACTCGGTGGCACCAAACACTACCAGTAAAGTTCATTGGGGAGCCAATGCGGTCCACGCACAGCCTTCACCCCATCTGTCCCTTGCTGCTTGCATACTGCTGTGAGGCTGGGCAGGTTTCAACACAGCTTCCAGAGTAAGATGGACTAGGAAAAAAGTAGATCGACTATTTATGTCCTACAAGTAGTCAATGGAAACCTTATGGATCACAGCAGTTAGCCCTGTATGAATCATAGGAATGGAGCAGGGCTAGGCAATGCTTTATTTTTTGGGCAGGGGATCTTCACGATTGTGGGTCAACTTTTCAGCATCTGACAACAACAACAACAACAACAGCAGCAGCAGCACATTCAGTGACAATCAGCATTTGCCTTAGATCAAGAGGAAGATGATCCTCTCGTGCTTATCTGGCTCCCATTCCACTATGTATAGAAAATAGAGATAGAGAAATTGTTGTTGACATTATCTACACACCAGGCACCTTACACATGTCCCCGCATTAAGCATCTTCAACACCCTATAAGGTAGGGACCCTTTCCCCCATTTTACAAGTGGGAAACCAGAGGGTAGGTAAATTGACAAGGATCATAGAGTGAGTAAGTCAAAGTTTAAACCACGGGAACCCAGCCTTGTTCTTCCATCCATCAGCATGCAAGCTGGAGTTGCGAAGAGCGTCTTGTTTCTGAGACAAAGAGAAGGTCACGAATCTCCTCTCCCTTTTCCTAGTTCAGGTCCAAGTCTCTCAAGTCATGATGTCAGGCTTGTCTGGAGCAGACAAACCACTTGGTCATCACTAACGATTAGTTAGGAGGTCTTGCTTTGATTTTCCCTTTCTCCTGATGGACATCGTCCCTTTCATGACCCTGCCTTTGACGTCCCTTCCTTGACAGTAAGTACAAAGATGCTTTTAATGAACCCGATATTTGAACATTGCCCCTCTCCCCATTCAGATGGCTACATTTATTTTTGTTGCAACTTTAAACTACACAAAAACACTTCTGTTTTCTCTGCCGAGGGCCCTGCGCCAGATTAATTCCTCGTATGTGCTGTCTTGAGCAGGTGATCACTTGATATTCATCAAAGGACTTGGTTCCGGCTCAGCTAAGGTCTGAGGGGGACCTCCTGACATAAAAAATAGTCTGGTTTTAACTACCATTAAGCACTTCCCCTTCGTTTATCACACATACATCTCAATTGCTCTGAGAGGGGAGGAGACTGGTACAAGTTTGGACTCTTAATTGGACGCCTCGGCCTGAAGCCAAAGGAACGGAACAGATTGCCTCCGAAGCGTCCTTCAGTGTCACGATTCTCTGTCCTCTTCAGCCTGTCACTCAGACAGGCTCTTCTGGAATGGCAAGAATGGAGTAGGTGGTGACTGAAAGATTTTGAGAGCGAGCTAAGTATTATGCGCAGTGGGGAGGAAAGAAGAAATGTTCAATTACCAAGTAGCCAGGAAGCACAATGCAACCAAATGATTGCATCGGACGTGCAGCTTGTCCCTTCTGTTGGACTCTTGACAAGGAAAGGGTCTGATCTAATGCTGTGGGGTTTGTCCAGGAGCTTCTCTGAGTCTTGGAGAACATAGGTTAATGCTGAGATCCTGCACCTCTATCTAGTCACCTAGTAAACATCCCTAACGATAATGAACGCACTCGCTGAGGTGCAGAATTCACAGATGTCGTAACACTTACACTTATCTCTGCGTTAAGCAATACGCTTGAATAAATCTAATTGGATTATTTGTAAATGAGTATGATAAAATGCTACATGCAGCATTTTCAATTAATAGCATAATTGGTTTTGATTGGACATACAATTGGAGCTGCAAAAACAAAGGGATAAATAAAAACCCAAAGTACGAACGTTTTTCACTTTAAACTTGATAGAAACAATCATCTGTTGACTAAGTCTTCAAATAACTAGGTGTAGTTACCTAATATGTAATCATGTTATTCATTGTAAATGTGATTGTGGGCCACATAAATGATTTTCTGAGACAATGTAATGATTTCTTGGGTTTTGATGTAATTAACTTCACATCAGGGGCCCGGGCAATCACACCGGAAGGCCCATTACTCTGGTTCATGTTCACTGTTCTTTCTATGCAGCCCAGGAGGGATGTTCTGAGCCTCCACTCGGATGGCCAGCAATCTGCCTCCACAGACAAGCTCTGAGAAGGTCCTTAGAGCTGAGCTGGGATGCGCGGAGTTGCCTGCTGTTCATCTCAGCTTGTTCCTTAGTTCCTGCGGAAGTAACGGCAGCACACCGTGTCACTCAGATTCCTGTATGAAACTAAAATTCTATATGGCAGCTTCTTTTTTCTCAAGGAAAGTCGATGTATAATCAAAGTAACAAGCTGGAGAAGAAATAGTCCCCTTTCATTCAGTAGTAACAAAGATAACTATCAGAACAAGGAGGGTAGTACTTTTTTGTTTGCTTTGTGGCCAGAACTGTTGTAAACACTTTACATATACCAACTCAATTAATCCTCATGCCAATTTAAGAAACAGATACTATTATTCTTTTATTTTACAGATGAGAAAATTGAGCTACAGATTTGGCCAAGGTCAATTTGTTCAAGGCTATGTAACTACTAAGAACTAAAATCCAGACACTTTGTCTCAGAAGTCCTGCTGATAAGCCCAATGCCACACTGGCTTAATGACTGCAGGATCATAAATGTAAGAAATTTAATTGAATCTGTGAGTTCACATAAGCAAAGGAGAGACGTTAAAGCTTTCCTGGGCAGTTAACTGTTTATTTACCCTTCTTTCTTATTCACCACAATTGCTTCTGATTCAGAAGTAATAGATAGATGTAATTCAGAAAACTTTGAAAGTAGAGAAGAACACAAGAGATGGAAAGTAATCCAAAATCTAATTACAGTACTATATACTTCCAAGTCTTTGATAGATGATGGATGAACGGACAGATAGATATAAATGTATATACAGGTTTAGGTATATAGATGTATAAGCAAGGATCCACAAGGACAAGTATCTTTATTTGATTTACTATTGCATTTCAAATTCCTATCAATGTCTGGCATGGTGACTTATAAAAATTCAATAAATAATATTTATTGAATTATTCTAATTAAGTAAATTCTTCATTTCTTTAAAAATATTTCTCAAAAGCAGAGATGGGAAATGGGAGTGTGGGGTGTGGGTAGCGTGGGTGGCTATACTAACTAGGAGGCTAATGAAGACCTCACTGAGAAGGTGCTTTTGAGCTCAGACCTGCAATTGGTGACAGAGGGAGCCCGGAGGTGGTTGGTAAGGAATACAGCAGGCAGGAGATGCAAGTGCAGAGACTAAAGCAGAAAGACGGAGGCCAGTCTGCAGGAGCAGAGTGATTGGCAGAGGGAAGAGTGATGAGGGCTAGGAAGTGCTGAGAAGTTAAGAGGTGTCAGGTGGTGCAGGGCTCTGTTAGGTCTTTGGGAAGGCTTTGACTCTCACTCTGAGCGGATGGGAGTAGTTGAAGGGTTTTGCAAGGAGTAGAGATGGGAAGTGAATTAGTGTTTAAAGCATTACACTGGATGCTATTTTGAGATATAATATAGGGGTAAGGACCACAGCAGTGAGGCTAGCTGGGAAGCCAGTCAACCAGGGGGTAAGATGAAGCTTGGGTTGGACATTTGTAGCGGTGAAGGGAAGGAGCAGTATGTTTTGAAGATTGAGCCAATTCGATTTGTTGACAGATTAGATATGGGGCAGGAGAATGAAAGATGAATCATGAAATATCTGAAGTTTGGGACTTGAGAAACTGAAAAAATGGGGAAATTAAGTGCCAGTCATTAAGATGGGGAAGCGTGGAAGGAGGACAGATTTGGATGGAAGATCAGGGATTTGCTTAAATGCTGAAAAGTCTGAGGTGTCCGCTAGACATCCAAGGAGAGTTGTCAAGTAGGCAGTCAGATATATCACTCTGAGCAAGAGCTTGCTGAGTACAACGATGTTCTTATTTAATGATAAAATTGAGATGATCAGAATAACAGGGCAATCCACTTTTTAAATTGAATAATTCTATTATGAACATTTATGAATGTTCTCTTATGTGATCATAATCGTTGTATCGATGTATGTATATCTAATACATGTAAAATAAAGTCAAATACTGAAGGTCAGTATCCTGTTTAATCCCTAAACCTATGCTACAGTTATATGGACTCTTATTTAAAGAAGAGGAAACTAAGATCTCAGAGGGGTGGAATGACTTGGTGAAAGTTACCACAAGGCTGATACAAATGGGCTCTTCAGGGCTTTTTCTCCCACACTGCCACTGCCTCCTCTACTGTGACAATCAACTTTTCTGGGGCGATGACAAATCTATAGAAAGTGTATTGCAGCTAAATGTTCTTTAAGTATTTCAGGAATAGAATCTATGACACCCTCTACACATTGCATAACAAGGAGAGGCCCAACTTCGACCTCATGTGATCACTTACAGACGGCATCCATTCCCACAGCGAGGCGCTCTTAGCACGGTGCTCATCTCCCCGGAGTTACTGGAGCAGCCTGTTCATTGATTTCCCGGTATCCTTATGTCCTCTGGATCCTGGCTTAAGGTTACCGACCTTTCCAATCCCCAGGCAACCAGAACCCATTGATCTGAGCTGATGAACTAGAAGGAAATCATCCCTTATTCACAGGGCTTAACCTTTTGAAATTCCTTCAACAACCAAGGACAGTGGGTCATGGGAGGATGAACAAGATGTAAGGTCATTGCAAATTCCCTTAGAATCAGGCAGCTTGACTCCCATATTCCTCCTGCGCCCCCGCCCGAGGCTCAGGCTATCACAGACTTCTTCTGAAGGAGCCGACAGAGGAGAAATAGGTGAAGGAGAAAGAAAAAGCCTGAGTTCATACAGAAAAGCCGATGGGTGACCTCTGGCAGAATGTATATTTTTCATCTGCATTCATATTTTTAATGAGTACCGAGAGAATGGCTCAAACAACCTGATTTTGGGAAAAGGCGGTTTGTAACTGGATGGCGCTGCTAGGTAGGTATAGTCATGAAACACATTCAAGAGTTGTTTATTTAAAATCAAAAGTCATTTAAGATATTTACTTTTGGGGGCATTGTAGGATGGGCTGCCCTTCAAATCCTCACATTGTGCACACAGTGGTTATATTTTTTGTCCATGAATTTTATAAAAATGCATAGTTCAAGACAGTCATTGTTCTTGCTAGTGTTGATGTTGAGCTGATTCCGACTGTTGGTAGCCGCGTGTGTGCAGAGCAGACCTGCTCTGTAGGTCAAGGTTGTGACCGTGCAGTTTCAGGTCACCAGGCCTGTCTTCCAAGGCACCTCTGGGTGAGTTTGAACCATCAAACGTTTGGTTAGTGGCTTAGCCCATTGGTGTCACCCAGGGACTTCTAAAACAATACCAACATTCTTAAAGACTTTCCATCAACCAGACTCACAGCCAGGAGCTTTAATAACAAAGAAAACCCTGTTTTCTACTCTGAGGTCACACAAGCAGGAAAAAAGAGAGTGGAAATCGAATTCAGAGGCCAATTGGGCCTCTCTTCAAAATCGTGAAAAGCAAACTGACTGTGATCCTTTCCACAGGCTTATGCACTGGCCTCTAGTTGGAGGGTCTTCCAAGGCCAAGTGTTGCCAAATAAGCTGACCCGAGGGCAGCAGGAGGGAGAGGAATGGAAGGGCAAGGGGGAGGAAGGGATGAGAACTCTGAGCCCGAGGGCTCCCCTCCTGGGCTCTCCCAGACTCCTGCTCACCTGTCTCTGCTCTGCCTCCTTCAGCAAGGGCTGTTAGATTTCTCAGGTGGGAAATGCCTTGGTCCTTGGCTTCGCATGAGAAAAAAATTCATGCCGAAAACACATTTGTGATCCAAGTAGGTTTCTATAAAAGATTGAAGAAGTTTCAGGCTTTACAGTCACTGAACACAAGCACCCTCATGGCACTGCACACCCACGTGGCAAACTGAGGTGACAGAGAGAGAGACACAGAGACAGAGACAGAGAGAGACAGACTGAGAAGGAGCAGCTAGAAGAGGGCAGTGGTTTTGAAGTTCCAGCCTTTTTAGGGCCTTCCACTGGGAGGCATGGTCAATGGTACTGGTTGCGCCCATTGGCTGAATTAAGCCCACCTGGCCTAGATTGGGGCCCACCCAGGTGTACCACCACCCTGGCTTGGGGCCTGAATTGACACATGCCCTTTAGCCTTTATCAGCTTCCAACTTCCGGTAGGGGACCCCTAGGCATGGAGAGGAACAACCCCTCTCCAGCTACCTAATGGGACCAATTCAGTTTCCGTCCTCCCTTGCTACTTCTCTCAGCCCCACAGCAGAAGTGGAGACCACATCACTCACAACCTGGCTGGTGCTGCGGCAGAAATGGCTCAAACTGTCACAGCCTTGACTTTATTGCTGCTGGTGGCTTCATTTAAGTGGACTGTGATGCAGCATATTTAAGGAAAATCCTCAAGCCTCATTTTCTGGGAATTCTAATCCTTTAAAATAAATCCATCTCTCCGGAGATCCTTGGAGGTTCACAAGACAAAAAGGATTCACTGATAGACTCCGGAGCAGTTAAGCTGGGTAGCTAGTCCTTGCATGTCACTATTGTTCACATGGAATGTGACTAATGCATCTGAGGAATTAGATTTTTAATATTATTTCAGTTCATCTACATTTTAGAACTGATATTCAATACTGTTTGTGTTAGACTCTAGAGAAACAAGACCAGGACACTTATGATTAGATAAATAGATACAACATAAGAAATAAACAGCAAATTAGTCTACAGAGCAGTACAAATGGCTTAGTGCAACTCACTTCCATGAGACAGCTAATACACGGGCAGTCCTTGAAGTCACGAGGGCCACCGGTGTGAATCAAGGAAGCAGACAGCTGAGTCCTCTGTAGAGCAAAATTCAGGCTATCCGGCCACAGACAGCAAACAGCACGGCAGGTCACCAACAGTCAGCCAGATGACAGGGTCTGACAGTCCCCAGCTCAAGCGACATATAAACAAGTAGAGGGGCAAAGCAGGTCTTGAAGGAACCTCAAATTGCAGTGACAGACCACGGGTTGGGTGTCCCACAGTTAGTGTAGCTTGCAAGTTGAGGCAGAGAACCACCTAAGGCAGCCACACACTGGTCTGATCATCAAAGAGCAAGAGGCCAGAAAGGTGAGGCTCACAGAGCCATTTATCTCTCCACCCTTCAATTAAACTGCCCTTCAATTAATCCCACATGTGTTCATTGGCCAGGTTGGCACAATAGACCTACCTACCACACTTTTATTTTAAATACATCTGGAACAAACTGCAATGTGCTCCATTTTGTCTACTGTAAATGAAATCCAAGTCCTTGACCCTGTGGAGCAGGTCTGTTCTGCGCACATGGCTCACCAGGATCCCAAATGTTCTCAACACCAATTAACAGCAACGAGGACAATGACTACCTCAGACTAAGCATTTTTATAAAATGTATGGACAAAAATATAACCACTGTGCACACATAGTGAGGATCTTAAGGGAAGTACATCCTACGATGCCCCAACAAGTAAATATCTCACAAGATTTGAGGAAAAAGTA
The DNA here is from genome assembly GCF_000313985.2 of Echinops telfairi. Lineage (NCBI taxonomy): Eukaryota > Metazoa > Chordata > Mammalia > Afrosoricida > Tenrecidae > Echinops > Echinops telfairi. Next base: position 1,604,648 of record NW_022111320.1, on the reverse strand, counting down.
TTATTTTTAGGTAAGTAAATTTGGACAATTTTGTGTCCAAACTAAGTGTTTTATGAGCATAAAATACCCAATGGATTTACTCACCAATTTTGAAGACTTACTATGAGATAAGAAAGGTAAAATATCTCATTAATAATGTTTGGTTTGATTTTATGTGAAATGATAGTATTTGAGATATTAGTGGGTTAAATAAAATATATTATTAAAATGAATTTTATCTGTTCCTTTTTACTTTTGAAGCATAGCTACTAATTTAAATGGAATATACACTTTGTATTGTATGTATATTGCGCAGCACTGCTCTAGAATGTCCTATAATTTATCAATTAAAAATTTTCAAACAGGAATCTATTTGAAATAAGTTTTTGTTTTGTTTTTTAGTGAGTACAATTGCATAGAAGAGAAACAATAAAACCCTTGTACCACATACAATGCAGTCACTAGGTTGGTGACACTACACTATACAAAAAAGCAAGTGATGAAATTCATGAGGTTCTTATAAAAACTAAGTAATGCTTTCTCCTGTAGTGCAGATACCACAGCTTGAATATCCCCACTCATTTCAGCATGCGTGCCTTTTCGGGCCAGCAAAAGGATTCACTGTGGGGACTTCCAACTTTTTTTTAAATCAAGAAGCAACATGCAAAGGGCACAGCCACATGGAAAATAGTTTGATCGTTGCTCAAAAAGTTGGCCATAGAATTACCATATGTTCTAGCTGTTTCAATCCTAGGCATATGCCCAGAAGACGTAAAGGCAGGGACATGCACACCCCTGGACATTAATGTTCACTGCAGCATTTTTCACTATAGTCAAAGAGAGGAAAGAACCCAAATGTCATTAACAGATGAACGGATACACACATCGTGGTGTGTACTTAACAATGTACTATTCTGCAAACATAAGGGGCCCTGGGCATAGAGTGAATTATGTTTCGGTCTGTTAACCACGAGGGCAGCAGTTTGAAACCACTAACCACTTCTCAGGAGAAAGATAAGGGGCTTTCTACTCCCATGAAGAGATTCATTTCGGAAACCCACAGGGACAGTTCTACCTTGTCCTGTTGGGTGGCTATGAATGGGAATGAGCTTGACAGTGGTTGAGGTTGGTTTGGTTGGTTTGGATAGCACAGCCATAAAGAGAAATCATGTTCCGAAGAAAGCTGCCCAGGAGGGAGGAGACGAGCCAGTCAGGGTGCGATATAGCAACAATGAAAAATACAACTTTCCTCTAGTTCCAAGTGTTTCTTCCCCGCCCTCCCACTACCATGATCCCAATTCTACCTTGCAAGTCTGGCTAGACCAGAGG
>NW_022111320.1:1601253-1602342 GCF_000313985.2 Echinops telfairi | reverse complement strand
CCATCCACATTTCCTGGCTTCGGCATAGAGATTTTGTTTGTTTCTTCCACTCCAACGCCATCTCAAATAAAACGCCCACCACATCACAACACCCCAGAGGCTTCCTGCCAGCTAAGTGGGCACTTTAATGAACTCCCCGATGGGGGTACCTTGAGAGAAGACAGAGGCAACAAGACAGCAGAATTCCTCTGGGGCCCGACTTCTGACCCCACAGATCCTGCCTCCGGAGGAGGGCATCAGTGCTAGAAAATTCAGAGAGAAAATGTTGCTCTTTGCATGTCCCCCGCCACCACCTACTTTTATTTTTTAAACAGTTATGCAGCAACTGTTGGGCCAGCAAAAGAGACTCGTCTAGAAAGCTAATAATAGGCACTTTGTGGAGTCCGTGACAATAAATCCCCAAGTTAACAACAGATTTGACTTGGGTTGCATTTTGCTACATTACCCAGGGGGCGGGAACGCCCAGAGACAGAGTGGCTTTACAATAATCCCTGGTGGCGCAGCGGTCAAAGCACTCCATGGTACACCCAAAGGTGGGTGGCTGAACCCCCTAGTGTCTCCGTGGGAGAAAGGTGTGGCCGCCTGCTTCCGTCAAGCTGTACAGCCTCAGAAACTCCGTGGGGTCCGTCCACTCTGTCCTGGAGGGCTGCTCGAAGTGCCAGCTGTCTGCGTGGCAAGGGCTTTGCTTTCTTGGGTTGACAAAGGGTAAGGCGTGAGCTTGGAACACTCCCTTTCCCCTATGCTTGGCTGACGGAGGATGTCGCCCAGCCACCTTCGTGACACTATGACCACCCTTGCAACATGGATCGATGACCCCATGCCTACCCAGGACAGAGGCATACTATAAACTTTAAAGGCGTCCCTGGAGAAAGTACGGTATTTTTCAAAAGGAACGCTGAGTTCAGGTTGCCTGGCTCACTGTGTCTCCTCTGAGATTTTGTGATGCCCAGTGGGGTGTGCAAACTTCCTCTCACCCGTTCTGGAAGTGATGCCCTGACAGTTTTCCATGTTTCTCTTCCTCAGTGACCTCTAATGGAGGGTCACATATTTTTGTGTAATAAGATTTCAACATGTTAGAAGAATGAAATC
>NW_022111320.1:1590494-1599450 GCF_000313985.2 Echinops telfairi | reverse complement strand
CTGGAGCCCCCAGTGCTCAGGATCGTTTTCTGTACAGTCGGGTCACCAGCAGACCCAGCATGGAGTCCACCTATTGAGTGTGACCCCTGAGGGAAGAACTGACCGAGGTGTGGGTGGGACAGGGATGCTAGATCAAGGAGACGGCCTGGCAGCGGTTGTGCCAAGGCCGAGCAAAGGCCCTGCCCCTCACATGCTGTAAACCATGGGAAGGTTCACCCAGGCCTGAGGAGGGGGCGTGGAGGAACTGAGCGATCTGTTTAAGCCGTGGGTATTGTGTTACGACAGACTAGCTGAGGTGTCTTCTTCATTAGCCTTCTGCTCCTTCCACCTGCCCTCTTACCCTGACCATCACAGAGCTGCAGCAGTCTTTGGTTCATCGCAGAGGAGGGGGATAAAGCTCTGGGCTTAAACAACAGCGTGGACATATTCGTGAGCAGACATAGCCAGTCTCCTCCGCGCTGGCTGGCCATGGCTGTCTTTGCCAGACAGATGGGAAAGAGCAAGAACATAAAAGGAAACTAGGTCTTGGTGTGGGGCCCTGAGAAATGCCCCACTGGCAGGTGCTACACAGATGTCTGAGGAGGGGAAACTGCGAGCCAAGCTGTGGCCTGGGGAGGCGCATTGTGTCCCCCTCCCCCAACCTCCCACCCACACTTAGTCCTGTGGGTCGAGGTCCCTTTGGAGGGTCAAATGACCCTTTCACGGGAGTCGCCTGATTCATACCAGTAGCAAAATTACAGTGATGAAGTAGCAATGGAAATAATTTTTATGGTTGGGGGTCACCCTGTATTAAAGGGCAGCGGCATTAGGAAGGTTGAGAACCACTGCCTTATCACTTACTGAAAGCTTGTCCTAAAGGAGCAGCATGTGGTCCCTGGGCAGACGGAATCAGAGCTGCCAATGCCCCGGCACGGTGTCCTGGGCCCTGCAAGAGTGGCAGTCAGCCTGGAGGCCTGGGTGCTGGGAAGGGATAGATGGAACCTATATGAACCAAGATTGGAGGCTGTGAGGGAGTCTGGGAAGACACCCCCCACCCCTACATACTGTGGCATTTTGTGGGTTCTGAAGACCAGCCACAAAGGCAAGGACAGGGAGCCATGCTGGAATGCCTGAGTTTGAGTTTCACACACCCACTGGACTGAGAGGACCAAGAGCACAATTAAACCGAGGTATAAAGAAGTAAAGGTTGTCTCCCACCACTTAGTGGCAGGGATGAGACTTGTAGCCACCCCAGAGCCTTCTGTTTGTCAGGGGAGAAGATTAGGGAATGGATAGAGGGAGAGGCAGCCTGGGCCATAGCCCACTGTCCCAGGCCTCTCCAACTACGGGCTGGAATACATTCGCTCTGTGAGTTTAAGCGCTCGCATTACTAGTTAAACTCCAAGTGAGGATTAAAAGGCAACGAGAAGCTAAGCACAGGGAAATGGTAAGTGTTGAATCAGAGGGAAACGGGCACTTTCATTACCATCAGGTGCATGCTGAAAGACCATGTGGATTCAGCCCAGCATGCCGAGCAGCAGATCAGAAAGCCTCAGTCTGTCCCGGATTGCCTCGACCACTGCTCCCTGCAGGTGCAGGTGCTCCCCTGATACTGTAGAACCCTTTGTTCCGTTTGCTCAGCCCTGGCTTTTCCCTCCAGGAGGATTTCCTGTTTGTTTTCTTTCTTACTGATACAGCACAAGATGCTGCCAGCGAAAAGTAACGCACACATTATTGCGTCTGCTCAGGGACTGCTAGGGAAAAACCTTCAGGGGCTTTTCTCATAGGAGTTTGCAAGTAAAGTCAGATATTCATTTCCTTTCCATACTGGATCATCCAAAATGGGTTTCTCCCCATACCACCATCTTTCAATGTACCTGATTCCACGCTTTCACCAAGCACCCCCTGTGGCAGGCGCCCTGTGCATAGCTGGAGCAGAATGGTTGGTGCCCACTATTCCAATAGCTGAGCCCTCCTCGCCTGCTTCCCTCTAGCTGGGAGAGGGTGGAGGCTGAGGCTCGCGGCCCCTCCCTGTACCTCTCCTGGTACCAGGGACGCGGCCAATCACCAACCAACATTTTCTGGGGAGTCACTGCTGACTCCTGACCACCCATGTGTGCCCCGTAGGTTCTTAATGGCTCACTTTCGTAAATCGATCTCCAGATCTTTCTTCTGAGTGCCTCCAGATACTTCCAATAGTTTGGCTCATAGCTGATCACTTAACGTTTAACACCACTCAGGGACTCCAAGGGCAAGGCAGGGACTCAGAATTCCTTAATTCCATAAGTAAACCAAATCCTCCTGAGTTTGTGTCAGGATCCATGATCTCTGAGCTGTCTCTGGCACTACTCAGACAAGGCTTCCTTACACGTGTTGGCAGGTCAGGATGTAAATTTTCATGGACTATGTCTTAACCTCCAAAGACTTTGTTTTTTACTCCTTTTTAGGTGGTAATGGCTATGAAGCAATCCAGAATTCCATTTGTTACCTCTCTATCAAAATAACGTGTTCCAGAAGCAAAAATCTAAATGTACCAAGAACACCCTTTTCCCGAGAAGAACATTTTTTCCTGTGGCAAAAATAATTACCTCCTTCTGCCTTGTTGTTCGGATCCATTTAGCTATTTATCCCATTCATTGTAAGTGAACGCAGTCCTATCTGCTTAGCACTGAGTCGAAGTTCAGCTAGCTTGACATGTTGCTCCGTACTGCCGGCCGGTTCTATGTACATCAGAAGGGAACACTGCTTGTCCGAGCCCATTGATGCAGCCACTGTGTCAATCCATCGCGTCACAAAGGTCTTCTTCCTTGTGGCTGACCCTCTACTTCACCAAGCATGATGTCCTAGTGCAGGGCCTGGTCTCTCCTGACAACAAGTCCTGAGAAGCATTCTGGCCATACTTCTTGCAAGACAGGTTTGTTTGTTCTTTTGGCCATGGTTGGGTAGTGTAGTGAGTTATGAGTTGGGCTTCTCACTGCAAACTCAGCGGTTTGAACCCCCCAGCTGCTCCATGGGAGGAAGATGAGGCTTCCCCTCCCATAAAGAGTGGCCGTCTTGGAAACCCACACGGGCAGTTCTCTGTAGCCCTCTAGGGTCACTGTGAGATGGAATTGGTAGCTGTGAGTTATCCAGGCAGAAACACTGTTAGAGCTTCCAGAATAAATTGATGAACAACGCAAGTGACCCTGATACAAGGATAGTGAAACAGGCACACAAACGTTAACGCGTACACACCTGAAAATACTTAGTTGTGCATTTTGAAAACCGTTGGCAATAAACTTCAGCAAAATTCCAAATGATCCCTGGCTTAAGCTCAGATGAAAACTCGACGATCATCAGTGGGGCTAACTAGTGATCCCTTCCTCATCCGAAGGTCCTTGTAGAACAAACAGGCATTTAGAGGAGAGTCTTTGCCTGGTGCACGACTGTGGAAGCCCCACGAGGCAGATTGCTCTGCCCTAGAGCACGGCTGTGAGTTCGAAAGCACTCGACGGCTGCGGAGTGACCCAGACAGGCTGCTTCGAGACTTCACTGCTTGTGTTTCCTTCCACTTGCCCCCAACTCATCTCATGCGGACAAGTAAGCACCGCCGGAATGGATTCCCTTTCTTAGTGAATGGAGTACGAGGAAGTGTTCAATCGTTCAAGAGCTGCATCACTAAGCCCAAGTGAGCGAGCCTCCCGAGACGCAATTCATTTCTTCACAACCAAGTCCCCCTCTGAGCTGCACACACGAGGATGCAGCTGCCTTCCGGCTCCATGCAATGCCAGGCCTCAAGCCATGCTTCTCAGCTTCGGCACAATGTCACCATCTTCCTGGTTACTCAGACCGGAAACCAGCAAGAACCCTCTCTCTCCATCACCGTGCTCGATTCGCCATTGAGAAATGCCAACCGCTTGAGATCAAAAGGACAGAGTTCAGAAGGGTTAGGAGAGACAGGGAAGTGGAAACAGGAAACACAGGGAGCAAGTGGGATAAGGGATCTTTAATAGTAGGACTGGCAGTCAATGACATGAAACAAAATGGATAGGCATTATTGGATGGATGGAAACTGATTTGCTCTCTAAACCTTCACCCAATGCTCCATAAAAAGTGAACAGAAAAAAAGAAGAAAGGCCAATTTTCTCTCTGCATACACCTCGGCTCTAATAAGTGCCTGGAATCTCTGCTGCCACCGCCTTAGTCTGCTCACTAGTGTCTCTGGGTTCAAGGACTGCAGTAGCTTCCGGTGTGGTCTGGTCCCTGCCCGCACCCCTCCATGTTGCTCTCCGTAGCCTCGCTCTTCCCATACTCAAGGCCTTTGCTGCCTAGGCTGTTCCCATGGCCTGGCTGCTTTTTCATGACCTCTTGGCTCAACTCTCTCTGGATTCTTAGGCATTCGCTTAATGTCACAGCATCAAAGAGGTCACTCAGACCAGCTTCTCTAAAGGTAGGGCTCCTCTTGTGACTTTCTCCACCCCTTGTTATTCCCTTTATTGCTCTTCGCCCAGCCGGCGCTGGTTTCTTAATGGGCCTCCTTAGTCTTCCTTGCTTGTGCAGGGAGAGCGGCGAACTTGGCCATCCCGCTTTTCCTGCCGCCAGTGCATGACCCTTCAGAGATGCTCCGGACACATTATTCGAATCCAAAGACAAATAGAGAACTGTTCCCTCTGAGTCTGGCTTCATTGACTCTGCTCCTGTCAGATTGACACTGGACACGTTTAGAGAATTCCGCATGCGTCTCTGAGATTGAATTGTGTTCCCCACCCCAAAAAAGGGATGTGGAAGTTCTAACCCCTGCACCGGTAACTGTGACCTTGGGGGGAGAATCCATGTTTTTCAGTAGATGTTTCACAGTCACGTGAAGGAGGCCTTCCAAGTTGGGACAGCCCTAATCTTCAGGTCTCGGAATGCTGCGTTATAACGGCGACGACACCGTGAGGGACAGATGTCATGTGACGAAGGAGGAAGAGGCATCTGGAAGCAGCAAAGGATTACCAGCAGCTACCAGAACCGGGAGAAAGGCTGGGGCAGCTTCGCTCTGAAAGCCCAACACCCTGACTTGGTCTTGCAGCTTCCAGAGCGGTGGGACAAGCCAGGTCTCTACTTGTGCTAGCTTGTATGGCCACCCTGGGAGAGGACACCGTGGAAATCCACAGACACCAAGGGGACTATAGTATACTTGTGAATACATGTGAATTCATGAGAAAATTTAAAGACCACACACACACACACACACACACACACACACAAAGAGCAGCGCCCCCTGGTAATGAGAGACTTCTGGAGTGTAGCCCATCATCCAGGATAAAGTGCAGGTGTCCGCTTTGCAGCCCCCACCTTCCTGGATCACCCAGAGTGCCAATGGGGCAATGCCATCACTTTGGGAGACCGTGGGCTAGAAAACACAACATCTCACTCAGAGATGACGGGCAAACTCCTGCGGGTTATGTGCGTCTCTGCAGCAGCTCCAGAGCTGAGTGACCAGGTTCTGAAAGTGCCCTTTGACTACTTGTCTCAACACAACATAACACGACGTAACACTGAGTACGTCACAAGATGTTAAGTACCCACTGGTCGTTGAGCTATTGATAGTATGACCAGACAACGGTCAACTGATGTCTTTGACTCCTCCGCCAGCCCCTTTCCCAGGCTCCGCACCCCAAGATTTAGGGGCTGAAAGCTGCATTTTTGGGAGAGTTGAGTACAACCATTAATTTGATTTCCTCGGGATGATTTCAGGGCTGGGCGTTTTTCTTGTCTCTAAAGTTTCCTTTGTCACAAATTATAAATATTAAATCATACCTTTCACTTGGTAATTGAGGCTAAACTTTTAAAAAACATTTGGTTTTGATTTTTTTGTACATTTGAAAATGTGTGTTATTGTTTCCTTTACCTTAACGATAAACTATTAATACAAATATGATTTTTTATCGCCAATTCTTTTTTGCCTTTATGTATTTAAGCCTCACAGACTTGGCAGTCCCTTACAAGAAGATCGTCTATGAAGAAAATGAAGAGGATATCATTTGTTCTTCCAGTTTGATGGGCAGGGGGAAGCACTTGGTAGGAGAACCAGGCTTCTTTACCACTGTACTCATTAAATTTTAAGACAATGATTCCCTGACAAGAACAGAACCAGGCGAATGGGACGTGTGGACACATCTGCTGAAACTTCGTCTACTGAATTAATGTGAGAGCTGTTAACTACAAAAACCATGTTCTCACAACATCAGTCGACTTCTGTACTTTTCCTAGAACCACACTTTCTCTACTGCTTAATGTTTGATAAATTGCATGTATTATTTTGTGTAATCCTCACACCAACTCTGCAGCTTATTAGAGCCATATTATAGAAAAGAAACCTGGTGCCTAATATTGTTAGGTCTCCTTTTCCAAATTACACAGGGTTTAAAGTGAAATTGTAGCCAACCACGCATTCTCTACCCTTGTCCAAAACCTCGAGTGTTTTCCATAGTGGGTGATAACGCTCTTTAGCTGAAAGAGCAGACACTACACTTTCTCTTGGATTGCAAATGTTTTTAATTGCCAAGGGGGCACTGAGTAACTGTTTTCTTCTCCTGAAGAGGTAGCAATGGACCATGTATGTTTGGGGACCTGCGCTTTACTCCTACAAGGAAATAAGCTGTTGTTTAGAAGGATGGTCTTCTTGCTACTTTAATTTTTCAGTGAAATCATCCTGCCATGGATCATATAGATATACATATAATGGCACACCATGTACTGTAAATTATGTTACTTCCTCTGAGCTGCTCTCCTGCTGGTTGAAAAATAAACAAAATATAGTATTTAAACTGCAACTGATTTGCTTTATTCGCCTTCAAATATTTGTTATAAGAGCTTTTGGCTAACAACTACTCCAGCCAGTACACTGAACTATGGGAATATGGTGAATTTATGTATCAGACCATCACACACATACACACACACACTGCTGTTGTCTCAGGGAGAGTAATGGGAAACACATTATGTTAATTAATTTAATGTACCTTCCTCCCATTTGTTCCTTCAGAATAATGAGTTAGCTCCCAAAACTAGACTTGGAAGATTGAATTTGCTTCAATTCAGTTAGCTCTGTAGTGAGCTGCGTTTGGGTGCATAACACACCACCACCTCAGTGATTTGATTTTATTTGTTCTGTTCCCATTTTCCTTGTCTTTTTTTAGAGAGAGACTGGGGTTTCTCTTGGCTTCTAATTCCAATTATTGTTCCTCAGGCATAGGAGAGTTTGAGACCCACTGCCCTGGTCTGCAGGGAAAAACTCACTACCAGGGGGCTGGTTCCAACTCAGTGACCGGAGTTCCTGGCTCTGCAGTAAAGACTGGCTTCAGTACTCCCATCTTCCCTCACCTCTGCATAACACATGCAGTTATAAACTAGACGAGGCTGTGCCCAGAATCTGAGATCTGGGGGTGAGCGTGAAGGATCAGTGGTAGCTTCCAGAGGGGAGGGTGGCTCTTGGTAGGGGAGGAGAGACTGGATCAAAGAATCAGGGCTGGGAAGTTGAGGACTGGATTTTATTTTATGACAGGAGACGGCCCCTGGCCTAACAGTCCTGATACTAGACATGGTTCAAATAAATGAACCCTTTGGGAAGTTAGGAGCCCATATGGGTGGTACAAGTAGTTGAGCTGGAGGTTAGAGTCCACTCACAAGTGCCTCAGAAGTAAGGACTGGCCATCTACTTCTGACAAACAAGCCACTGACCAGCTGAGGGAGTACAGCGCTACTCTGACATGCCCGAGGCCACCATGGGCTGGGGTTGACTGGTTGGCAGCTGGCTGGATAAGCAGTCAGCCGGAAGACTATAAGTTCGAGTGACAGTGAAATAGATACTAAAAATGATACAATAAGATAATAAACAAGCAAATGAGTTAATAAAAAGAGATTCCCCATGGCATGTCCCTTGGGGAAAAAAAAAGAAAAGTAGGGGAAGGACTGTGTTCCAAAGCGAAGAAGGTTCTTTGCGGCCCTTGGAAGACAAATGGCTGCCTGGGGGTCAAAGACGCTGCTGGGGTAGATGGAAGGCGCTGCAGTCTGAGGAAGGCAACATCATTACACCGCAGCATCTCACCGAGGAAGAAAAGCCAACCCCCTTCTGTCGAGTGTGTACAACTCATCGCCATCCTGTAGGACAGAGTAGAGCTGCCCTGTAGGGTTCCAAGGCTGTCAATCGTCGCAGATGTGGCAGCCTGTCACATCTTTCTCCTGCAGAGCCAGTTGCTAGTGGGGACAAAGGGTGGACCTGCCAGGTAGCTGATGAGCACTTCACCACCCAGGGCTCCTTTCAGTCTGGACAGTGATGGTTTGGAAACACCGAGAAGCAACGGAGTGTATCAAAGCAGATTTCCACACTCCACTAAGAAGAGGCAATATACACTTTTCCACTTAGAAGTTCTTTGTTTTCTTTGCCTCCTTGGGAATCCTTGATTTATGTATTTAAGTAAATTAGCTGCTATGGTGTTGCTATAAATAAACAGTGTTTGTGTAGGCACTGGTGATTATTTCCTGGGCTTATATTCAACTCTGCAATCATAAAGGTGCCATTGCTCAAAGCTTGGTGGCCTTGATGCCACCAGAGAAAGGGTTCTAGGCAACAGGCCAAGGGAAGCCAACGGAGTGAAGGTCTCAGCTAGAGGCCTGGCCCACTGGAGCCTTCCCAAAAGACTACGGCCTCCCCAGGAGAGAGGGGAGGAGGAGCAGACCCGCCCACCCGCCCCAGGCCTCTGAGCACATGTTGTGGGTGGGGTCCTCATGAACTCTTACTGGGCTTCTTGGCTGCTGATGGCGGTGTGTAGGGCCCTGAGCAGGAATGCTGCCTTACAGCAGTGGGCCGGCAGCATCAGCATCAGTGTCACCTGGGAGCTGCGAGAAAAGGTGGCTCCGGAGCTGCTCCTCAGACACACAGCATTCGAATCTGCACTTTAACATATGTGTGAGTCAAAATTTGAGAAAACACACACACACACACACACAG
>NW_022111320.1:1586481-1589818 GCF_000313985.2 Echinops telfairi | reverse complement strand
CGGTACAGATTATGAGGGTCCGGAGGACCCCGTGGTTAAGACGCGTGGGTCAGTCTGAAAGGCTGGCAAACCAGTGGAGCAGTGGCTGCTCCACAGAAGGAGGTGGCCATGTGCTCCTGTCAAGCTTTCCAGCCTTGGAAAGCCTGTGGGCGGTTCGCCGCCCCAGAGTGTCGACAGTAGTGTGTGAGGGTTTGGGGTTGGCACAGGTTAGGCTGCGGATACTGAGCTGCTTCTGCAGTGCGTAAGAAACCAAGCCAACTACCCTCACTGCCATTCAGTCAATGCTGATTCCTGGCAGGATGGATCTGCCCCTCTGGGTTTCTGAGTCTCTGGCTCATTAAGGATATAGAAATCCCCATCTTTCTCCCTTGGAGCGGCTGGGAGTTTCAAACTGTTGACCTTGCAGTGCGCAGCCCAATGCATAACCACGACTCCATCAGGACTCCGCCGAGTAAATCGCACCAAAACCAAACCAAACTCACTGCATGGAGACGACTGAAGCTGAAGGTTAATGGGCCGCTTTGGGGGGAAGTGTGTGTCTGCTTCCTTTGCTCACACCTATGAGAGTAAGACGAATCTTCATTGTGCACCTGGTGGCGTGAGCTTACCTTGAACAGAGGAGGTTAAAGGGCCCCTGGATTTCTCTCCCTAAATCCCCAGGAATGGTCATCAAGCTCAGGGCTCCACAAGCCTGTCTGTTGTTTAGAAACAGGGAAAGCCTTTAAAAAAATCCAATGCCCAGAACGAGCCTCAAACTAGTTCAATGGGAGTGGCTTTGAAAAATACAGTTAGCTCTGAGAGCAGCACACGCAAACGAACGTGAAATGATTACTACATGTGCACTGCTGTTCAGTGGTGCCGGCCACTGAGTGCAGTACATGTTAGAGCCACTAGTGTCAGTGTGGAGCAGGTGGTGAGAACTGAGCTCAGTGATTTTCTTAGTCACCAGTTGCCATCAATTCTACCCATGGCCACCCCATGTGTGTCCAGGTGAAACCGCGTTCTGCAGTGTTTTGAAGGTTGTGAACTTTTGAAGTAGATCACCATGTCTGTCTTCTGAGGTACCTATGGTGGGCTTGAGCCTCCAAGTAAACTTACTGTCAGCAGAGGAGTGCATTCAGGAGATGCCTTTTGGTTTGGTAGCACCCCAGATTAAGTATGTAGACCGACCGGCTTCCAAAAGACGAACCAAGCTCATTGCCACTGAGTCAAAGCCGACTCACAGCAATCCTATTGTCAGGACAAGGGTAGAACTGCCCCTGTGGGTCTCTGAGATCAACCCTTGATGGGAGTAGAAAACCCTGGGCTTATGTGCCATTAAATAATTTCCCACTGTCTATATTTGTTTTTATGTCATAGGATTCCTTCATTTGAGAGTCAGTGACTTACAACCAGATTTCTACCTATGCATCTCCCATGAATACATTATGGGATTCTTTAAGACACACACACACACACACACACGTCTTACATTACAAAAGACATCTTGGTATTCCTTGTGTAATCCTTGAGACTATGAATGCATTTCAAGTTAAATTCACCATCAAATATGCTTGAATGCAGTAACATTCTAAAATTCCCCAGATAAATGTATTACATAAAGGGAGGACTGTCCCTTTTCATGAGTTGTCATTTAATAAAACCAGAATTTCTCTAATTGACTTTATCATATATATGATATTACATTATCCCTAATGTAAATTATGCATGCATACATTATATGTTACATATAATATATATTATATAATATGTGTTTTGGGGAAGGTCCTACGAGAGGCTAATACCACTCTCAGTGAGAAACCGCAGCAGAAAATGTGGCAGCTCCTGCTGTCCCGCATTGGCACTCGTGGTCTGGGCAGGCCCCCAAATGCCGAAGCCACTTCATCTCTTCACACGCATCAGCTTGGCCAATCCTTTGAGATAATCGATCACAAGTGCATTGAAGGTACCCACGGCCACTGTCAGCAAAGGCTCCTCATTGGCTAGATATTTTGGATAGCATTGCCCTCAGACAGGAGAACTCAAGTAAAGAGTTACCCTCTCGGAAACCCACGGGGGCAGTTCCACTCAGTCCTACAAGGTTGCCATGAGTTGGAATCGAGTTGATGGCAGTGAGTTGGGGTTTGGGAGATTTGGCCTTGGAGGTGGGGAAAACAACGAGGTTAGAAACAGTGAAGAGTGAGGGCAATGAATGTACAAATGCTCTTTACAAAATTGATGTGTGTATGGACTGTGATAAGAGTTGTAGGAGCCCCTAATAAAATGATTTAAAATAGTGAAGAAGTGGCTAGACAGATCACACTACAGAGTACAGTTTTGCCTTGAAACTCACAGGGTCACTATTTGTTGGATCTGACTCATCCGCAAAAGAACACATAAGTCAAGGTTACTAGTGACTCAGGCTTGGAATGAGCAATGACTCCTAGACTTGCTTCCGGGCCTCCAAAGGCAAGGGAGAGTGAGCGGGAACCAGGGGGTCTGTCCAGGACCCTGCTCCTCGCACTCTCAGGAAAGGAGCTTCCAGCAGGGGGCGCTAATCACGGTCAGTTCCAAAGTCCTCCACAGCCTGGGAAAGGTGCCGTAGTGCTTGATATTGAACAGAGGGTTACCACTAGGAAGCAAAAACATGCGAATATTTCTTCTGTTCAGGAGGAAACTTGGGCCTCTACGAAGAACATGGGAGCTTTGATGTCTTCGGTTGTTTGTCAGCTTGTTTCCAGGGGATTTTTCCTCTGACATGGATTGAATGCTAGTCAGGATGGACTTGTCCACTGGACCCTGGGGAAGGATACTGAGGTTTCAGCCTGCTATCTGGGCAACATGCTAGAAAATACTCTGTTGATCTCACAAAAATGTCTCTGTTCCTAATATCAATGAACAATGACTTCTCCAAACCACGATAATCCATGGAACTTTGACTTCACAAATTGTTTTATATGATCTTTACAGTAATTACATTTGATCCATAACTACATTTGATCTTCACAGTAATCATGAGAGAGAAATTGAACAGATGTTATCATATCTTCTTAGGGAAGAGAGAGCTGAGGCATGGAAATGCATGTGACAGGTGTCCCCCTCACCTACTTCGTTAGCAAAGAAATGGAATGAATGTGAGGATTTTTTTCTTCTAGCATTACATCTTTTGGGGGCTCCACAGAAAAATGACAGAGCAGTCTTAAAGGCTTGAAGATAAACAAGCGGCCATCTAGCTCAGAAGCAACAAAGCCCACATGAAAGAAGCATACCAGCCTGTGTGATCACAAGGTGTAAAGGGGATCAGGTACCAGGCATCAAAGAACAAAAAATCATATCATTGTGAATGAGGGGGAGTGCG
>NW_022111320.1:1577053-1585792 GCF_000313985.2 Echinops telfairi | reverse complement strand
AAGAAGAAGGAGGACAGAGCCCTCATAAACCAGGGGTGCGTACACTCCCCTCAGGGGACCACTGAACCCCATGCTCCTTCACTGGATGTGGCACATCTCCAGGCTGCGAACGTGAGAGAATGAACGCCCACTGGGTGAGCTTGAGGCTGTGCCCGCAAAAGCAAAGAGCCCGCTCTGATCTCGGCCTGGTCAGCGATCCTAGACAACCTCGACAGGCGTCATGGTGAGAAGGATGGGCTGCCTCGCCACGAGACTCAAGGCAAGGGCCGATGATGCCACAGGCACTGGGTGCCCCCGTCTGGAGTTCAAATGGTGGTGGCTCTGCTGCTTGCTCCCTACAAGGCTTTGACCCCTCTCAGCCTCAGCTCCTCTTCTGTAAAGTGAGGCTGAGCAGCTCACCTCGGGAGACCCTAGGCAGTGCAGCTGCTGAAAGATCAGAGGTTTCACAGTCCACCCAGAAGAGCCTCAGAAGAAAGTCTTGGCGATCTACTTCTGAACAATCAGCCACTGGACACCCTGTGGAACTGAGTTCTACCCTCATCTACTTGGGGTTACCATGAGTTGTAATCAATTTGACTGCTGTGGGAGGGTTTTGTTTTTAAAGTTTAACTAAGCATCGTGGTTATCCTTTGGGCTGCTAACCTCAAGGTCAGCAGTTCAAAATCACCAGTCGATCCATAGGAGAAAGTCAAGGCTTTCTACTTCCATAGTGTGTTATATCTTGGAAACCCACCGGAGCAGTTCTACCCTGTTCTTTAGGGTCACGATGAGTCAGCATCAACTCGAGAGCAGGAGGCTTGTTTTGGAGATTAAGGTTACTAGTAGGTCCCTGGGTGCTGCAAATGATTTGGCTTCTAGCCAGAAGACTGGAAGCTCAGATCAACCCAACAATGCTCCAGTAGAAAGAGCTGGCTTTGTGTGTGATTATCGTCATTGAGAACCCTTTGGAATAGTTGTACTCTGAAACACACAGGGTCACTGTCAATTGAAGTCAACTCCTCCACAGTAGAATACGTAAAGGTTACTAGTAGTGACAAGTAGTCAGGAAAGAGGGCGTGGCTTGAACCCAGATCTAACTGCAAGTCTCTGCTCTTCACCCTCACCATGCTGTCCCCAGATGGTGCCAGACCAGGGTGGGATGTTCCAGTGTCCTAGCACTACGGCTCCGGAAGGGACTTCAGCCATGAAGGCAATGCCCATAACGTGTCTCCAAGCCTCGTGAATGCTGGGTCCCAGGGAAGGAGGAAGAGAGAGGAAGCAGGAGGCAGAGGTAATGGCTAAGACTAAGACAGAATGAGGCAAAGAGAGAGAATGGCAAGAAAAAAGAAGAAGAAATGGGAACACAAGGGAAACTATTATTATTCATCTCTATAGCCCCAATAAAAAATGTGCGAGTCCCTCTGGGCAAATGGCGCTAAAGTCACCAACCGCCTATTCCCCACGGCAAGAACTTCCCCTCTCTCCAGCTCCCCTGGCCCCACCTTCAGTGTCCCAGAGGATGACTTATGGCCAACATATTTCCCGTATGTATAATGGAATGTTTACAGGGAGGTAAAGTCTTTGGTCTCTTAAGGAAGCAGTAGACAGTCTAGAGATTTCTGTTCATGTGATACCACGACCACTATGTTACATTTGGTGAGATTGGAAGCAAAGGTTTTTAAATAGGACAATAATAGTGACATAACAATGGTGATTTAAGACTCTGTGATTTTTACTTGGCTATCGATTTTGTCACAGCACAGAAGACTTCTCACCTAGACCTTGTAATACACGTGGCCATAAAAGTACACTCCAATTCAAGCAGCATTTATCATGAAAACCGTTCATTTTGAAATCTAGCTCTTTCCTGTGAAATTGCTTGTAGACCTTCCCACAGTGAGCTGAGATGTATCAGCTCATCAACCCCCACAGCTAGCTCAGATGGGCAGCCTTCCGAGTTCCTTCGTTGTTCAAAATCCTGCACTCTCTCCACGAGAAGAGAATTGAACTACCATCTCTTCTGGAATCTCCAAAAATATATACCCAGGTTTATCACTGGGAATTAACTGGGGATTACATATGTACATGGAAATTATGCTAATTTTGTCACCCCTCTAAATATCAGTAAAAAAACAGGTGGCACTGTGGGTTAGGCTTCAGTTGGTGGTTCAAATCCACCAGCTCCTCTGTGGGAGAAAGGTCAGGCTGCCTGCCTCGGCTTCCATTAAGATTTACAGTCGCAGAAACTCTTTGTAGGGTCACTCGATGTGCAAATTAACCCATATCAGCTGGCCTGACTACTAATCCAAAGGTTGGTGGTTCAAGCCCACCCAGCAGGGCTGTGAAAGAGAAGCCTGGTGATCTCCATCCATCCTGATCACACCCGAGGGACCCTGTGCAGCGTTTGTATTCCCGCACCCCCAAAGCCACCGAGCATTGAGGTCACTTCAGTGGCAATGTTTATTTTTTGTTTTTTAAATAAAAAGCAGCAGCCAAGTATCACTTATCTGTGCTTTTCTGAGGAGGTGAAATCTACGGACTGGCAGATTTAAACTCAAGATTCTCATCAAGTTGCTGTCTAGGATTATAGGTTGCAGATTTAAAATAAATTCATTTGCATCCCATAGATTTCTAGGATTATGTAATAACAGCCAGGATTTTAACACCATTGCTACTCCTCTTAAATGTGTTCTCCCTCACAGAAATTAAATGACAACAATAAGAACAGTTCTTTGGGTCGTAACCAGTGTTTTCATTCTATTGCTAAGAAGATGATGACATCAATCTTATGAGTATGACATCTCACAACAAAATGTCAGACTCACAACGACAGCCAATGGGATGTCAAAATGTCATCTTTGTATCTGGATAATGATTAGAAATCTCCATCTTTCTGGCATCCCACTTTGATGTATCTTTCTGTATCTGAAAGGCATTTGCATCCGCTTCTTGGAAATCCACAGGGGCAGTTCTCCTCCGTGCTATAGGCTTTCTGTGAGTCGGCATCAGCTCGATGGCAGTGAGTTTGGTTTGTTGTTGTTGTTGCTGATGGTCTCTTCTTGTCTACACACAGTTCTGATTCATTGTTGTTAATTGGGGCCATGAAGTTGGTTCTGATTCATAGCCACACTACTTATAAGGAAACAAAACCCTGCCTGGTCCTGTGCCATCCTCACAATTGTCCTGATGTTTGAGCCCACTGCTGTGGCCACTGTGGCAGTCCATCTTCTCAGGGGTCTTCCTCCTTTTTGCTGCTCCTCTCTTTTACCAAGCATGACGTTCTCCAGCAACTGGTTTCTCCTGATAACAAGCCCCCCAAAGTGAGACGAAGTCGCGCCATCCTTGCCGCTAAGGGGCCTTCTGGCTGTAGTTTTCCAAGACATATTTGTTTATTCTTTTAGTAGCCCCTGGTATGTTCCATATTCTTCACCAGCAACACAATTCGAGTGCTTTTATTCTTCCTCAGTCTTCCTTGTTCAGTGTTCAACTCTCAGTGGAAAATGCCATGGTTTGTGTCAGGCATACCTTAGTCCGCAACATAACATCCTTGCTTTTTAACATGCTAAAGAGGTCCTGTGTAGCAGCAAGTTTACCCAATGCAATGCTTACCCAATTCCTTTGATTTCTTGACTACTACTTCCATGACCCTTGATTGCGTATCCAGGCAAGACAAAATGTTGGA
This sequence comes from Echinops telfairi, assembly GCF_000313985.2. Taxonomy (NCBI): domain Eukaryota; kingdom Metazoa; phylum Chordata; class Mammalia; order Afrosoricida; family Tenrecidae; genus Echinops; species Echinops telfairi. The sequence goes on along the minus strand of NW_022111320.1, from coordinate 1,582,131 downwards.
CAACTTCAATCTTTTCTCTGTTTAGCATGTCATTCGAGATGTGAGGATGCGGGGTGTTCTTTAGATTGAGTTGTGATCCATACTGAAGGTTGTCATCCTTGACCTTCATCAGCAAGTGTTTCAAATGCTCCTCAATTTCAGCAAGCACAGTTATTCATCTGCATATTACAGGCGGTGAATCAGCCTTCCTCCAGTCCAGATGATGTGCTCTTCTTCACAGCATCCAGCTTCTCCGATGATTTGCTCATCATACAGACTGAATAAGTGCATCGAAAGGATACACCCCTGGTGCACACCTTTCCTGAGTTTAAACCATGAAAAATTCCCTTGTTCTGTTTACCCGCTTCATCTAGCCACAGGTTCCACCTGAACACAGTGAAGTGTTTCTGATGCATTAATGGTTTATAATAGATTCACTATGTGAAATACTAAACAAGAAAAATGATGACAATAAGAAGAAAAACGACAATTCTTTCTTGATGTAGAGATCTCTGTGCTAGCCAAAAATGACATGCTCCAAATCCTAGAAATTCTAATTCCATTATTCCTTGTGCAGAGTCCCAAGAAATGTCTCCATAATTTAGAAGACTTAATTTAGGTATTGGCAGGCTCATATTTCATTTTGCACAAATAATTTTGAATATTTACTATGTAGTAGGCAATGTGCTAGGACCAACAGAGCAGAGGCCTCAACTGTGAGAGCATCAGAGTCTAAAACCAAATATGGATATAAATTATTTAAGATCACATAAGGTGTAAGGGAGCCGCACATGGTAAGCATGGAGTCAATATACCTCTAATGTCAAGAGGTGACTGGAAAAAGCACAAGTAGTCCTGGCTGGGTAGAAGCCAAAACCCAAAGCAGTTGTTGCCCAGTGGATTCCAACTCAGGTAACATCATGTGGAGAGAGGCCAGGTAAGATAAAGGTTGGGTTGAGGGTGAGGGGTGTCCAAACTAACAAAGGAGAAACATGTGAAGGGTCTCTACGTGAAAGAACAGAGGACCAGGTGAAGGTCCAGACGAGGAGGAACATGTAATGTGCTCAGGGAGCCTACACACGGCTGAAGAGGCAAGAGGCCAGGAGGGGCAAGATGCGGAGAGCTCTGTGCTTCACGCAGATAGTGGGGTCATATTGCTCAGCCAGGGAAGGAATGGGGTAGATGTGGTTCTGGAAGATCAGCTTAGCAATAGGCTCTAGCACAAATTTAGGAATTTGGAAGAGAGGCAGAGTTGGAGTCAGGAAATGAGGAGGAAGCCGGGGCTGGGACCACCTTTCAGAGAAAAGCAAATCTAGAAAGTTCTCCAGCTGGACTGCTAGGCCATATTGAAGCATGCGACTGGACAGTCGGCTCTGAAGTTCCTCAGGGACCAGGAAAGGGGGCGTGAAGAGGCCAAGTTGTGAAGGAAGGTGGTGGAAATGGGAAATGAGTGACCATGACTTCTAATGATGAGTAGATTTATTTTTATGAGAAAAGACCCAAAGTTAAATGGAGGAAATCCCAATAAGCTAAAGGTAAAGTAAGGATTAAACATACATTGGGTAATTGTTTAGGTGCTAGACACTATGCCAGGCGATATTATAATTATTTTTCTCATTTAAGATTCCCTGAGTGGCACAAATGATGAAGTGCTTATTTACCAATGGGAACATTGGAGGTTTGTATTTACTCAGCAGCCACATGGAACTAAATCCGGGTGATCTGCTTCTGAAAGATCCCAGCTCTTAAAAGCTGGGTGAAGCACTGTTCCACTTTAACAAACACGGGGTTGCCCTGAATTGGCATCAACTCCATGGTAAATTGTTTTGGGTTCATTTTCTTGATTAACCATCACAATAGGCAGGATGGGTAGAAATTCATTACTTTTACAGATGCAGAAACTGAGGCTCAGATAAAATAACTTGTCGGAAGTTCCACAACTCATAAGAATGCATTGGGCTTGTCTCCTGGTAGAAGGCTGGTTCTCGTGTCCAACATCAGCAGCCTATGGGTGTTGAGGAACCTACAGAATTGTTCCGCAAACATGCCACTCATTTGCCCCAGATCTCAGAGCCACGGAAAGGGCTCTACTGTCAGTGAGGGCTGAATGCTACTGGTGTCGCTGGTCAACTGGACGCTGTGCTTCAATTTCCCCAACACTGTGCTGCCACAGCTGAGAATGCTCATTTTCTTCTAAAATAAAGGGGAGGCTTGCTACATATTAAAATAAATTCCACGCAAGGTTAAGTGTCTTTCCTAATGGCTGGGCCCACCCACCATTAGAAGTGCAGTTGTCCCCTCCAATACAGACATGACTGATCTCCCAGTAAAGTCCACTAATTACTTTTGCAGGATGGTCTGTTCATTTGGGTGACCAGAGATCACTGCTATTCGATGGGAATCAGTTGATCTTCTCCTCTTCCCCCCCCTCCCCCCATGGCTCTATTTTCTCTTAGACTTAGACTGAGGTCTTGTTTTATTGGGCTATTGTTGCTGAGTCCTTGTTTGCTGTTTGCCTTTGTTTTGCATGTTTATCTGTACAGGGAAATCGAGATAGGCAGAATTACAAAGATAGAAGCTGGGTTGATGATTGTCTGAGGGAACGGAAGAGGAGGGTGAAGTAAAGGGGAGCCGACATCAATGGGTACAAGAAGGAAGATTCCGAAGATGATTGTACAACCCTTCTTGATGTGCTTGAACTATTGAATTGTATGATATGCTAATTACAGCTCAATAAAATTTTACAAATGAAAATAAACTAATTCCAAACAGATCAAAGTTTTAAGTGTAGGAAACAAAACCATAAAAGTTTTAGGGGAAAAAATCAGTGTATGTGTTTTAATAAACCATAGGAATAAAAGCAGCCTTTTAAGACATGACATAAATCCCAAAATGTGATACATTTGACTAGATAAGAAGTAGACATCTCTGGAAAAATATAATTTGCCAATGAAGTGCTAGACAAAAAGACAGTTTTCTTAATAAATTAATAAAGAAGACATCAATACAAAAAGAACAACAACCCAATTGCGAAATGAACTAGTCAATAGAATGTTGAGTAACCCACTCAAGGGAAAGAATAACAGAATTGTAGGTGAATAAATACACTGGATGGTGTAAGATGCGGAAATAATAATTGTGTCAGTCTGGGTAGACTAGAGAAACAAATCCAGAGAGACTCATACGTGTATAAGAAAGAGCTTTATATAAAAGAGCAATTATATATTGAGAAAATATCCCAGCCTAGTCCAGATCAAGTCCAAAAGTCTGATATTAGCCCATATGTCTAATACTAGTTCATAAGTTCCTCTTTAGTCTCACGTAGCCATGCAATAATGCCAAATGCAGGAAGATCACAGGTCAGTGGGTGGAGTCTTGTAGATCCAGTGGCAGTGGAAGCATCTCAGTGCTGGCGTCGGTCTCCATGTGGCTCCTCCAGCTCCTGGACCCTGGCTCCATCAGCAAAGTTTCATGTGGCTTGTCAGCAAGAAGATGACCAGAGGGAGTGTGTGTCCTGCCTCAAAGGAGGAAGACAGGAGTTCCCAGAATCCTCAGGAGAAGGCTATGCCCACATAGAGGCCTCATTGGCTATGACATGATTGACAGGCTAGACTCCACCCCTTCACTCAAGTTGATAGGAGATTATATAACTGCCACAATAATATTACTATATAATATAATAATAAGGGTTCCTGGGAGGTAGGGTAGTAGAGGGAGGGGATAAGGGGAGCGGATATCAAAGAGTTCAAGAAGAAAGAAAATGTTTTGAAAATGACAGTGGCAGCAGTTGTACAATTATGCTTAAAACGAATTGAATTATGGATTGTTATAATATCTTTAAGAGCTCCCAATAAAATGATTTTAAAAAAGAAAGAAGTACAAGTGAATTTTAAGTATCTAAAAAGATACCTATTAAAATGACATTGAGATACTACTTTCTACTTTCATATTTTAAAAAATGGAAGAGTTTGATATTATTATTCATTGGAGGATATGGAGAATAGGCATCCTCAAACAATATACACCTGTATATTGAAATGATCTTATTGAAAATATCTTATTGAGGATAATATTGGCAATACTTATCAAACTTTTAAATGGACAGCCCATTTGACTCTATGATTTTACTTTTAGTCATTTTTCCTGTGAATATACTCACACGTGTATTTAAAAATGCACATACTCCATGGTCCACTAAAAGTATTTTGTGTGTTTACAGAGAAGAACAGAAAATCAAACCTCAGACAAATTTAAATATTCACTGATAGGGACCCACTAATTCAGTTAGAGAAAAGTTTTACAAAGGAATTCTATTAAAATGAATAAAGTGGATAACATAACTACTTCTGTGACCTGGCTTCCAAGATATATTATTACAGAAGAAAAATAAGATGAAGAATAGTGTGTATAACACGTCACTATTTTATAAGAAAATAAGGTGAACACACATGCACTTTTGCACGCTGAGCAAGTAACCTGAGAAGCTGGGCTACCTGAAGAGGAACACAGCATCAGGGTGAGAGGGACATTTGTTAACCACCTGCGATCTGCAGATAACACAACCTTGCTTGCTGAAAGTGAGGAGGACCTGACGCACTTGCTGATGAAGATCAAGGATTGTAGCCTTCAGTGTGGATTAAACTCAATGTAACGAAAACCAGAATCTTCACAACTGGATTAACACGTAGCATTGTGGTAAAGGGAGAAGATATTGAAGTTGTCGATGAGTTTATCTTGTTTGGATCCAAAATCAATGCTCATGGAAGCAGCAGACAAGAGATCCAAAGATGTGTTACATTAGATAAATCTCCTGCACAAGACCTCTTTCAAGGGTTGAAAAGCAAGGAGCTGGCCGCTTGTTTACCTTCAAGCTTTTAAGACCCCAGGCGCTATATCTTTTGATAGCCGGGCACAATCAGCTTTCTTCACCACATTTGCTTATTCACCAGCTTTGTCTTCAGTGGTTGAGTCAGGAAGGTGAGCATCATAGAATGCCAATTTAATTGAAGAAAGTATTCTTGCATTGAGGGAGTACTTGAGTGGAGGCCCAATGTCCTTCTGCTACCTTAATACTAAACCTATAAATATATGCACATAGA
>NW_022111320.1:1572721-1575833 GCF_000313985.2 Echinops telfairi | reverse complement strand
ATCGGACAGTGTAAGATATGACAAAATAATAATTTATAAGTTATCAAGGGTTCATGAGGGAGGGGGGAGGGGAAAAAATGAAGACCTGATGCCAAGGCCTTAAGTGGTGAGCAAATGTTTTGAGAATGATGAGGGCAATGAATGTACAAATGTGCTTTACACAACTGATGTATGCATGGATTGTGATAAGAGTTGTATGAGCCCCTAATAAAACGATTTAAAAAAATGAAGGGCTATCACTATGCCTGGCATAATGCTGGTATTCCATTTAAAAAAAAGAAGAAAAGCAAAGCAAGGAGATTGCCTTGAGGACTAAGGTGCATCTGACCCTACCCAGGGTCTTTTTGATAGCTTCATAAGCATGTCAAAGTTGGACGTTGAATATGGAAGGACAAAAGAAAACCGATGCCATTTGAATTACGGCTCTGGCAAAGAATATTGAATGTAGCATGGACATCAAAAAGAACAACAGTTCTGTCTTGGAAGACAAACAACCAGAATACTCCTTAGAAGTGAAGAGGGTAGGAATTGGTCTCACATATTTGGGCATGTTATCAGGAGAGAGCAGAGCCTGGAAAAAGCAGCATGTTTGGGAAAGTAGAAGGGCCGTGACAGAGGAAGGTCCTCGATGAGATAGACTGACCCAGAAGCCGCAGCAGTGGGCCCAAACACAACCACTGGGAGAATGATGCAGGCCCGGGCAGTGTTTCCCGGGTTGTACAAAAACCGACGCAACAATTCCCGACACCACCACCAGTGCCAGAGGCCTCAGTCGTTTGTCAGGGGGTAACGTTTTTCACTGGAAAGGGAAAGATATTCTCCATACAAGAGTTGTGTTTGTAAAGTAATGAACCATGATACATATTGGTTGGCACCAACCTACATGTTACGGGGAGCACTACCCTACTATAGACTATGGGTAAATATAGCACAACAGGGTAGATTAAAGGGATAGAATATAAACGATTTCATTTCTGAAAAGGCAACTAAACTTGGTGAAAACAGTTTGGTGAAGGGATGGGATCCTTGTATAAAAGCAAGAAAAACTTGGCCTGACAACTATTCGTGCCTGATCTACCTAGTTTTATATAAAAAAATGCCATTATTTTAAAAAGTTAAAACATACTATTGAGATATAGAAATGCCCACATTCTCTAATTAGGGATTGGAGCACATAAAGTCCAGAAATTAGTAACCTTTCTTAAAAACCAAATCATGTTCATTAAAAAATCTACATTGTGGACTATCTACAGATTATATTATCGGTAACACGTGATAAGGAGAACTGACCAATCATAGCATGTCAAGCTAGCATACATATTTGTTCTTGTCAGCTGTCATTGAGCAGTTCTCCTCCATGCAGCAACCCCCAAGAAGGTGGCATAAAGTGCTGCCCGGCTCAGCCCAGCTCCTCAGTGGATTCTGGATTCGACCATTTTGATTCACAGGCTTTTCAATGCCTTATGTTTGAAAGCAAGTCATCAGGCTTTTCTTCCTAGGTCATCTTGGTCTGGAAGCTCTGAAACGTGTTCGGTATTAGAGCATGACGTCTACACTAACAGATGGGTGGTAGATGGTCTTGGGGTTCATTGAAGGAGAACAGAACATGGGTCTCACACACAGAAGCACTAACGCCTGCCTCGTAGAGGAGACTGCAAATGTGACACAAGGAAGAAAGGCTGCAGTGACATCCTTTAGCATCCCGGTCTTTGACTCTCTGAGCGCAAGTATGTCTGACAGGAACACTGCTGAGCTCGTTGTAGGTGTCAGCTCGTGTCTTCTAAGGATCGTCTTACACAGCTCAGCAGGTTTCAGAACACAAGACTATTTGGAAAATGTAATCCCTCCACTGCCAAAACCTTGCTCCATAGGGTATTTGTCAACCCCAGGGGCTTCCAGAAGTCTAGATTTCAAGGATAAGTAATCATTCTAAAGTATTTGGGAAACGGACATGGGGTGGCCAACTTTTATGATGCCAAATTATGACATTAGCCAACATGCAAGCAAATATCCACCATCCTCCGTTATCTCCAGGGTTTCATAAATGAAAAATCCTTTCATTAGCACACGTAAAAATGAAGAATATACTGCCTTCATTTTACTTTAATCATCATGTTCATAATTCTCTCCCTTATGTAAAATGATGTATGTATAGAGTATTTTAAAAGTTATCTTTAAAAGGCATAAAAGGGGTGTTGTATTTACATAGATGGGTCACTTAAAAAATACTCATTCTGATTTTCTAATTATCTAATTTTGCTATACACCATTGAATATTCCCTCTGAACCAGTGTGGGTCCTCTCTCTGCACAATAACCTCTTTGGTTTCATTCTTATCCTCAACTCAACTCTTTTCTAGTTGTCTCTGAATACTGTGCTGAAGCAGGTCTGTCCTATGGAACCAAGTAGAACTGCCCCCTAGGGTTTACAAGGTGGCAAATCTTCCTGGAAGTAAATAGGTGGAGACAAAATACTAAAAACTCAAACCCATTGACAGAAAGTCAATTCCAATTCCCTTATGTAAGGTTTCCAAGACGGTAAATCTGCATGAAAGCAGTCGGCTTCATCTTTCTCCCATGGAGCAACTGGTAGATGTGAACTGCCTCTCTTCAGGGAACAGCACAATGGCTAAGCCACAGCCCGGCAAGGGCTCATGACCAAAGAAGATGCTGCTACAAACCCTCGTTCATTCAGCAGAAGCGTTCCTTGTACCTACCTGATTGGTCATTGTCTTAGAGGAATGAGGAAAGGTGGTCCCAATTTAGGATAGGTCATGTAAAATGGTTGGTGACAACTAAGGAAGAAAATTTCTCAGCTCGCCTTGTAAGCCCATCATTCTCCTTTAAGGAAAATGGCAAAACACATGGTTGCAAGTGGAGCAGAGATCTAAATGAGGCAACGAAATCGGTCTTGTGGCGGTAAAGGTGGCCCTGGGAGGTGTAAGTGGTTATCACTTTCAACTATTAACCAAAAAAGTGGAGTTCTGAGTTCACCCAGAGGTGCCTTGGGAGAAAAGCTCGGCAATCTATTTTTGCAAAATTGCCAATCAATTTTGCAAAGTTGCCAAGTATGGAGCAGTTCTACTCTGCCACTATGACGATGCCATGAATCA
>NW_022111320.1:1571380-1572621 GCF_000313985.2 Echinops telfairi | reverse complement strand
AAGGTTTCCGGGTCATGTTCAAAGAACTTAGAGACTTGGACTCTAGAACAGGTCAGTAAGAGACCATGGTGACAGGAGCCATCTGTGGAGGGCAGACTGATTCTTGGACCAGGTAGCAGAGGAAGAGGCAATGACAGAGTTTGTCACCAGGGTGAATTAAGTCACTGGTAATGCTCCCCTCACTTTCTCATCGTTTCATAGTAAAATGATGAAAGCATGCGGGATGCACTTGCAGATGCAAGTTTAAAAAAAAGTCATTCTAAATATTTTTGTAACTATCCCAAGACCTCATTTCTAGAAAACTGAATCTCATTATAGCTGGAGAAAGTCAACGAAATGTCATGACTCCGAAGTCATTTTGGAACTCGTTCCCTTCAGGAGTCCATGCTTGATTCACCTCTCTTCTCCTGGGGTTGATTATAAATGCTGGACTTATGCAAATGTGAAATGGCATTTCCTTCTACACCTTGATCCTGCTCTGGACCCTCTTGAAATGTAGAATTGATGAAAGGCCATCATCAGAGGGCAGTTACCTTTATGTCCATGTCTGTTAAGATTCTCTGGTCCTTCCATTGTCTTCAATTGGTTGGTTCTTGTCACTCTCTTCTCTGTTATCCCTAATTGCAACAGTGAGATGGCTGCCTCCTTCAGATGTCTCTCTCTCTCTCATACATTGCCACTCTCTCTATATCAACATACAGGTGGCCACTCCCTGTATATCCAATAGAGATCCCGGAATCCTGCTCTCATTCTCCGTTGGAGCTAGCAAAGGCTCTGTGTGTCTCCTTTGGCCAGCTATCAGTCTACTACTGTCTATCCTCATCCTATGTCATTGACCTATAAAGCCCATTTTCAAGGTAGCTCATTGCACCCACCAAATCAAACCCATGGCTGTCAAGTTGATTCTGACTCATAATGACACCAGAGGACAGAGTAGAAGTGCTCTACAGGATGTCAGACACTATAAATGTTTAGCAGACTGCCTCATCTTTATCCCACAGAGCAGCTAGTGGGCTCAAACTGCTGACCTTCAGGTAAGTAACCCAACAGTGAACCTACTACACTATCAAGGCACAAATTCACTCTACTCATGGGTCCCTAAATGTGAAGAGAATTCAGACATCTCCATCCTCTTCCTTGCCTTGACCAGTCACTACAAGCAGGTAACCTACTCCCTACTCCCAGAATCTAATTTTCTTGCCTGTTTTTCACCCTCTCCTCCCCCCCACCCCCACCCCCCC
>NW_022111320.1:1568757-1571236 GCF_000313985.2 Echinops telfairi | reverse complement strand
GACCCTTTCACAGGGGTCTCCTAAGACCATCAGAAAACACATATTTCCAATGGCCTTAGGAACCGAGACACCACTCCTCTATCCATCTCTGGGGGGGTCTGCCCACATGCAGATACGCCCACAGACGAGTACCCGGCACAAAGACTGTTCTCCATGCTACACCATGCTTCAAGACAAAATTTCATTTATTTTTAACTAGAAATAAATATTGCACAATATATAATTATATATTGTTTTTATGATTCATCACTATGCTTTGATCATATTCAATTTGTCATACTGAAAATACATCCTGTGCATCAGATATTTACATTATGATTCATAGCAGTAGCAAAATTACAGTTATGAAGTAGCAACGAAAGTAATGTTATGGTTGGGGGTCACCATAGCATGAGGAACTGTATGAAAGGGTCGCGGCATCAGGAAGGTCGAGACCCACTGCTCTATAGGATCCCTATGAGTTGGAATTGACACAGGGCAGTGGCTTGGTTGTTTGGTTCCCCTCTCTAGCTCCAAGTATCTTTATCTTGTCTCCACACCTGGATGGGAGGGAAATGGTAGGATGAAGATGAACTTGGTTTGTTCTCAAGACTCTGAAAATCTACTTTTGCTCTGTCTTTGGACTTTTTATCTTGAAATCCAAGCGTTTGTTTGTTCTCTGGTCCCACTGACCCTCTTGAGACACTGCAGATCTCAAGGTGACTAATGGAATAAGGGTGGTCACCAGCACAAAGAAAGTGCCACCAAAGCAAATTAGTTTCAATTTCATCATTGCCCCCCCCCCTCAAAAAAAACTCCTCATTACTGAAGATTTGGACACTGCAGAAACCTAGAATTATTTCCTGCTTAGATACTAGATGTCTGGATATTCTAGCTTGGGGAAACAAGGAAGCAATATGAGGGCCTGTCACCTCTTAAAGGGTGACAACCCAGAAGCTACCCACCATGGAGTCAGATGGTTCTGTAGCCGACTGAACAACGTACCCAGGGATTACTGGGTTATAGAGCAACTTCCCCTTGGACAGGTTCCTGAAGCTGTGCAGCATAGCTCTGTACGATATTGTCGTTCGACTCAACGACTCCATCAGTGACTTTTCTCCTAAGAAAGGATGTGACCCTCCACTTTGTAGACGGCTAGGAATGTGGGAGTGGCTGTAACAATGGGCCAAAACAAACTTGATGAAACTCAACGCAATAGTAATTATACCTTGTAATTATATTTACTGAGCTGGGGGGTTGGAAAAGCTTGTGGAAAAGTTCCCTTATCTTTTCGTTCATGGTTCCCGCAAAATTTTTGAAGGCTATTAATATATTAATGAGGTCACTACAGTGTCTGGTTGATCCAGCTAAGTAATCACGGAACACCCATTGCATATGCTAGAAGAGTTAACCATAATTAAAATATTCCAAGGAAAAGCATGACATTTGAAAATCTAATGAATTTTAGGCTGCATTGATCAAAGATTAGTGTCCACTGAAGCATCATTTCATTTTAATTTGACTTATGAAAGCATTTTTCCCTTCAGTCCAATCTTCAAGTTTCTGTTATAGTTTGTCCTCAAAAACAATCGGTAGTTCTTTGTTGGCTACAGAACAAGTTCCTGCCCCACCGCCTCCCACTATCTTCATCATCTACTTCAACTATCTATCTTCATTTACTGCTGCTCTTACGTCCTACCTGCTGGCCCATTCCAGACTAAGAAGTTCCCTGATAGGCCATGCTCATTTTGTGTGTCCTTGTCCATGCTGCCCTGACCTACAGCTTTATCTTTGCTATGCGCAGTGCTGACGGAAAGGGACCCAGACTATTGGTCAGAATTTTAGGAGTGGTGGATGGTACAGAGGACAGAATTCTATGAAGTAAGGTATTATATACCACGAGAGACCAGATAAAAGTACCAGGCAACTATAAAACTTATACAGAATGGAGTAAGACCAAATGCTGGGTGGGTGGCAGAATGGGTTGAAAGTCAAGAATGTGAGATAAGTGGGGATGAAGGAAGCCACTGCTCGGGACACTCCCTACCTTTGTCGTCTTAATTTTCACCCCAAATCTTTCATATCTTCACATCCTCCAATTCTTTGACTCCCAGGAGAGATGACATACCACCCTCTCTATATATATACATATATATTAAAACATATATGTATTATGTCTCTCTCTATATACCTATTTACATATATATAAGGTGGGGGGGGGCATCAAAAAGTTTGTGGAAATATTTCATTATCTTTCAATTTCATTCTTCCATGAAGTTTTTTTCCCTTGTTGTATGTACCCTTAAGAACTTTAAAATCTTGGGGAAATATGATAAAAGATAATGGAATACCTATCTATATAGAGAGGGAGAAGGAGAGGGAGAGAGGAAGTGAGTGAGTCCTAGTGATACACTAGGTGGGCTGTTAACCTCAAGGTCATCTGTTCAAATTCACCAGCTGCTCTTCTGGAGAACAGTGAGGTTGTCTACTTCTGTAAAGA
>NW_022111320.1:1565118-1568065 GCF_000313985.2 Echinops telfairi | reverse complement strand
AGTGTAATACGTGACAAAATAATAATAATTTTTAATTATCAAGGGTTCATGAGAGAGGGGTGGTGGGGAGGGAGGGGGAAAAATGAGGAGCTGATATGGTACCAAGGGCTCAAGTAGAAAGCAAATGTTTTGAGAATGATGATGGCAACAAATGTACAAATGTGCTTGACACAATGGGTGGATTGATTGTGATAAGAGTTGTATGAACCCCCAATACAATGATTTAAAAAAAAAAAGAATCTAAAATGCCTGTTATTAACATGAAATTCTTCCATTTTCCCTTCAAAATTTGAATAGGTGAGCAGGCTATATTTCCCAAAAAATGCTATTCTATTGTTATTTGTATATTTGTTCTTATCAGCATTTGGTTGTTGTTGTTTTGATATTTAATTTAGTGATGCGAACTTAGACACAGAGAGGTTCACAGGTAGATTAGTCTCTGCTTTTCATGTCAGTAGATTTGTCTCTGTTTTTCAGCTTAAAGGCATCAGGTCTTGCTCTTTGAGCGCCATTCAAAATCCTATTCCTGCTCTTTTGGTGTGCTAGAATATTTTATTCATTTCTTTTAAAAATATTTTTATTGTGAATTGAATGGGGGTTATATTTCAGATCAGCAATTTTATCTTCAACACTTTAAACAACTTAGCAATCTCACCATTTGCTTAACCTACCCACCCCTTCCTTTGATGTCTCTTTTCTCTTGTAGATTATTATCTTCCCCTTCATCCCAGTTAATACCTGTCAACACTCCCCATTCTGGCTTCATCTTCACTCTTGCGCCTGATTTCTGTGCTTGATGCCAATGAGCTTTCCAAAACACCAGTTGATTCCAACTAACGACAACATTATAGAGTAGAACTGCCCCATCTGATTTCTGAGACTGTAAACCTTCATAGGAGCAGGTAGCCTTACCTTTCTCTGGCAGAAATGTCGGTAAGTTTGCAATCAATGGCCCAACAATTAACCCATTGTGCCAAAACATCTCTGCCTGGAAGGACCTATGTTTAAAACAAGGGGCCCAATAATTAAATACACGTCATTTTGAGGAATGTTGATAAGAAAAATAAGTAGTGTAAGGAGATACAGAATGACAGAAACTGCTATTTGAGATATTGTGTTCAGAGAAGACCTCTGAGAGTAGGTAATATTCATGCAGAGGACTGAATGGAGTATATAGGTACAGGCAACAGTCAATGCACAGGTTCTGAGGCACGAACATGCCTGATGTATTATTGGAAATTTCCGTAGAGAATAGAGGTCTTATAAATTAGTGAGATGCACATTCTAGAACTAAGTAATATAAGGTAGGATGGGGGCAAATCGAAATAGATGGGCTTAACAGCAGAATGGAGATGCCAGAGTGAAAACGCAGTAAACTTCAAGTCAGATGAATAAAAATTAGCCAATTTAGAGAAGATAGAAAAGAAGATGTTTAAGAATGAACAGACCCTTAGAGCCTTGTGAATAACATTCAAGGGTCTAACGTATGTGTGATAGAATGTGATGGAGAAAACATGTTTAAACAAATAATGGATGACTTTTTTTAAAGTTTGGCAATGACATTATTGTACAGATTCAAGAAACTCAGGATATTAAGAAAGAAACTCATTCCCAGCACGTGATCACCACTCAGTGCTGTCTAGTCTGTTCTGACTCATAGCAACCCTCTAGGCTGGAGGAAAATAAAGGGCTACAAGACAAAAGGTACTCTTTTGGGGGGTAGATGGGTTCATTTTTCCCCCATAGAGCAGCGTGTGGGTTTGGACTGCTGACCTTTGATTAGAAGCCTGGCATAACCCAGTGCATCACCAGGGATCCTTTTCCCAGCATATTATGTTCAACTTCCTGAAAATCAAAGATATAGAGAAAATCAAAGACATAGCCAGAGAGGCATGGCACATCATTGATAGTGTAACCGTCATTCAAAGGCTGCAGTCCTTCAAAAGAAACTGTGGAGGCCAGAGGACATGTTCAAAGTGCTGCAAGGAAAAAAAAATAAATCTGTTCAGGTTCTATATTCTTCAAAAACAAAGGCTAAATAAAAATGTTTTTCAGGTACATTCCTGGGGTGAGGTCCAGGTAGTATGGCAGGGACCAGATCAAATTCAGGAATACATATGGTAGCCAACTAAAAAGGTGTGGGGGGGAAATAAGACATGAGTAGTTAGGGAACAGGGCACTAACTCATCCAAGGAGAGGGTATTGTTTATATCTCCACAGGGAAAGAGAGACCAGACTTCAACCTGGAGCTCCAAGACGTGAATGCAACATACCGGCATGAAGCAGGAAACCAGTAGAGAGGTCTGAGGGGTGGCCCCAATCCCAACTATGTGGACGGCACCCCCTCCCCACAGAAGAATTCACTTCAGAGGACAGCAGTGAAGCTACGGCTCAGGGAGAGGAACATGTATGATCAGAGCACATGGGAGCAAATTAACGGGGAGGAAGAGAGAGTGGAGCACACCCTGGCCCACCAAGCCCTGAGGATGATAGCAAAGCACAGAGAGGACCATAGGGCCGGCCCCACTACAAGACACAACGTTCCTCACTGACCCATAGTGCTTTGGGGGACAACAGTGGAGACACAGTGTGGGAATTGTGTCCGATTTGACCCCACCACACTGAGATGAAACACTAAGGGTGTGCAAGAGAACAGCAAAGGGAATAGAACAACAAAGTCCCCAGAGAGTACCAAAAATAGACCTTGGGGCCAGGGCATGGAACCCCTCGACCGGAAAACACTCCTTAAGGTCAACAAACAGACCTTGGACTATTTACATACTTTTCTTTTTTTGTCCTTGTTTTGTTTTTTGTTGTTGTTGTTGTTATTTTGTTGCTTTGTTTTGCTCTGTCTTGTTTCTGGTGAATATTATTATCTCTACAGGTATATCTAGATAAGATGGGCTGGATAAACAATCTGGAAGAGAAAACAACAGGACCGATGGTT
>NW_022111320.1:1561871-1563849 GCF_000313985.2 Echinops telfairi | reverse complement strand
AAAAAGTTGATATCAGGGGCTCAAGTGGGAAGAGAATGCTTTGAAAATGATGGTGGCGGCATATGTGCAAATATACTTGACACTTTGGAGGAATGTATGGATTGTGATAAGAGGTGTAAGAGCCCCCACTAAAAGTATTTTAAAGAGAAAGAAATAGAGAGAGAGAGAGAGAGAGATGGGAGCATTTTCAGAAAGCTTAAGCATGATTGTCGGGGAGTAAGTAGGGAAGCAAGATCTAAGGCTCACATTCGGTAAGGCAGGCTTTCAAAAGTCTGGGCTAAACCCCTGCCAGGCACCACTCTTATTTGTCTTCATATCCCTTGAGCCTGGCATAGAGCCAGGCACAATAAATGTCATTTGAATACATGAATGCTATTGACATACAAACACACTGCAAAATGGATATTGCTGTGAGGGTCGAAGGGAAATCCCCAAAGGCAGAGAAGCCCTGGGAAACACCAGTAGCCTCTGATCTCTGGCTCCTATCTGACACCAGATTGACTTGAGAACGGCAACATCCAAACGGGTGTGTGGCATCAAGTTATCATTCTTGGCACAGCATAAGTGCTCAGTACTATTGATTGAATGAATGAATGCAGGAAAAGCTAGAGCAGCCTCTGAAAATCACACACTCACTCGTTCACCAAAATAAGTAAATGATAACACACTAAGATGTCCCCAGCCCCAGGGAAACACATGGGCAACATTTCCTGGAAATGGATGGAAATTATAGAGCAAGGTCTTAATGACATCACTTTGTACTTATCTATTATGCTTCTTAATTAAAGTGTACTGCAATATAGAGTAATTTAGAAAATATAGCTTGGCCTACCAAGGGCTTTAGAGAGCCTAATAGTTGCCAAGGACAGCATGAACTTGAATTATTTAAATGAAAATACACGTCTATCCATTCAGCTCAAAAAGACGCTGACATGGCAACCTCTAAATTATGGTCTCTATTTTCCTATTAACTCCCACTCACATTTCTAAGCAGCCCTTGAAAGCATACCCAGCCTTTCATATATTTCAATCAAGTAGACGTGTTGGTTTGAAGAAACGACAATGAAAGTAAAGAATGCAGAATAATTGTTCCCAATTCTGGATGAGGTTCTAGGTGATGTATCCTGGCTTTTGGAAATCATAATAATGTGTAAGTGAAGGAATTAAAAGTGCTCTACATGTTTGAAATGCTGCAAAAATCACAAGCACTTAGTTTCTTTGTAATACCTGATACAGAGCCATTTCCATAATGATTCTCTTTCTGGTTGCTCTAAAGGCAGTCTCTAGAATAGAAATGCAAATTCCTGTTATTATAAAAGTATGGAAAAATTTAGGGGGACCAAAAATTCAAGTTCTGCCCAGCCTACGATAATAGGAAGCTGATGTGCCAGTGCCACGTGTTATGAGCAGAACACCTTTATCCCAATATTTCAAAATAAGCCATTACCATGGCAACTTAACCTTCCACGACACAAAAGGAACACCTCATACTTTGTTCATAAGAATGACACAGATCTCACACAAGTTCAAAGGAATATTTTTAAGTCTCTAATACTATTTTTAATGGCCAAAAGATAGATTCAGGAGGTAGGGCTGCTGGATGAGTCTACGATGAACCAAGTGAATGTTAGGCATTTTTGCAGTTTTAAGTGGCTTGAAGTTCTATTGCAAAAATGTAAATAAATACAAATTTATGGACATTAGCTAGAGGAGAGGACTTAAAAGAATTAAATGCAAATACCAATGAGATGGTAGAAATGTTCACTTTAATTTTACATTGAGGGGCATCTCTAACCTACTCTAGTCATTGGCCCTTAATGTGGACTGTTTTATCTAAAGACTGTTCCTGATAACTGATAGCTTATATACCATGTTAGACTGGGTTGACTAGAGAAACAAATCCAGTGACACTCATATATGTGTAAGAGAGAGCTTGATATCAAAGAGCTGTTGTGTTTTGAGAAAACATCCCAGCTCA
>NW_022111320.1:1558823-1560420 GCF_000313985.2 Echinops telfairi | reverse complement strand
AGACGGATTGACAGACTGTGAGGATGGCACTGGAACAGACGTTGTTTAGTTCTGTTGTATATAGAGTTGATATGAGTTGGAATTTGATGGCACTTAGTAACAACCCCCACTCTGCTCTGAGAATACAATTACTCAGACAAGTATGTGAGAAAATAGGCCCTGTCCACAGGAGAGTGAGAGATTTGCTAAATAATCATACACGTCTTGGTGAAAACACAAAAGCCATAGGAAAGGCTCATGAATTCTTCTGGACAGCCAGGAAAGGTGGCCTGTTGTTGGTAGGTGTTTTGAGTGGGTCCCAACTCATAGTAATTAATCCTATGTACAACCGAACCAATCACTACCCACTCTGCCACCATCTCCACCATTGTTGTTATGTTTGAACCCATTGTTGCGGCCACTGTGCCATCCTTCTCCCTGATGGCCTAATTTTTTGCTGACCTTCTATTTTACCAAACGTGGTATCTCTTTCCAGGGACTGTTTTTCCCTGATAACATGTCCAAAGTATATGAGATGAAGTCTTGCCATACTCACTTCTAAGAAGTATTCTGGCTGTACAAGAAAGAAGACATTGGTATTGCAAAAGTCTATCACGTGATTTCCAGCTTTATTTTGATAACCAAGGCCATATTTTAAAACTATTCTTTGTTTCCAACTCTCACATTCTAATCTCCCACAATGATCAATACATCTCGATTTCATGTTTGATCAATTTCACTAAAGAAGTTGGTCGAATTCATCATTTTCTACCTCACTAGCTCTGGTGGTTAGTGCCTAAATTGGAATAATAGTTACATTAACTGGACATCCTTGTAGGTACATAGATATTATTCTATCACCTAGAGTAGATTTTGAAATGTTCTTTTTGATGATAAATTTCTCTTGAGTTTGTCATCTGTGGCATAGCAGACCATCTGATTGTCTGATTCAAAAGGGCCAGCAGCAGTCCAATGGTTAGTCCAGCTGACTCATAACTAGAATATCAATCTTCATGTGTTCCATTTCATTTTTGACAACTTCCAAATTTCCTAGATTCATGTTTTTACATACCCCATTTTCATTACTAATGGATGTTTGCAGCGATTTCTTCTCATTCGGAGTCAGGCCCCATCAGAAAACAAAAGCTCAGAAAGCTTTACTCCTTCTACATCGTCATGGTCCACCTATTTTGAGGAGGGGCCCCTTGTGCTCCTGGGAATAATTTGAGTGCCTTCTGCCCTGAGGAACTTATCTTCTGGCATTGCTCGCTGCTAGCCAGAAGGTGTTCAGGGGCTCATCCCTCAGAAGTGGACAGCTGATTCCTTCCTGGTAGCCCCGTATTCGTCTGGAAGCTCTGCTGAAACTTGTTCACCTTGGGTGACCCTGGTGGCATATAAAGTACCAATGACCTATCTTCTAGCATCACAGCAACACAAACATCACCACAACAAACTGACTGACAAGTGGTGGAGAAAAGGTGGCATAGGATGTGACAATTCACTTGGGCACTGAGAGATGAGATGGCAAATCCAGGCAGGTGCAACCCAAACAGGGCACAAAAGTACATCAGAAGGAGCAACTAGAGTACATAGAGGGACTGGCCCGCAAGAAAATGTG
>NW_022111320.1:1523340-1556863 GCF_000313985.2 Echinops telfairi | reverse complement strand
CATCTGTGAAGTGGGGATAATAGTGTATTCCCCTCAGAGGCAGACTGTGAAGATAAAATCGGCTATTATAATGATCCCTGTGGGTGGGAATCACTTGCATGTTTCAGCCTTTCCACTAAATGTGAGTCTCTAAATAACAACTATTCTTGGGACAAATAATCTGGCAATCTTAATCAAACCATGCTTACCACAGAAACCTTCACTTGAATGAAAATTGGTTATCATTTTAAAGGTCCAAAGGGTCAGGCTGTAGGAATGGAGGGGGGAGCCGGGAAAAGTCTCTCTCTTCACTCTCAAAGGTACACTCCTTGCCTGGGCCAGTCCCTGGTGCTGGACACTGCTGGAACCTCTGCTCAAGTCCCAGCTGGGCTGCAGAGTGACCTGCAGCCAGAAGCAGGTGCAGAAGGAAGTGGAGCAGGGGCCGGGACTTCCTCTAGGATCCCCAGAGCCAACTGTCAGGAAAGACCTCCTGGTGCTGTCATTACAGAGTGCAGGGTCCCAGAGCAATGAGGGTACAAGGGACCATTGAAATCCTTTCCTGGGCCCCTCCCTTCAGTTCTGCTGGGGAAGCCTCCCACTTTCTGGAGGTTCTCTGTCTTCTCCCAAACGACCTCCACCAGCACACGGTAGAAGGAAATGGATCGTACACAAGAAAGAATATCCAGAAGCGTGTGCAAGCCCTCACCTTTCCTTCCATTTCCAAGAACCCTCTCAAACCCAAAGCCATTACCTAAGTCGATTCCAACTCATAGCGACCTTTAACGAGATGGTGGAACTGTGCCGCAGGGCTTCCAGGTCCCTTACAGGGGTAGATAGCCTTGTCTTTTCCCATTGGAGCAACGCGGGGGGTGGGGGGGTGTTTGAACCCACCCCCTAACCCGCGGTGCTACCTGGGATCCTTCAAATCTCCAGGCAGACATGCATTCAGGAGGCATGGGAGAAATACACTTCCTAATCTCTTTCCAATCTTCGTACCATTGCTTGTACCATTCACTCACTCATTTGATTCTATAATAAATCTACTACCATATATATTCATGTATAAGCTGAGTTTTTCAGCACAGTTTTTTATGGTAAAATTAAGTGCCTGGGCTGATATTTGGGTTGGCTTACACTCGAGTATATACGGTATATTAAGATCATGTTAGAGTCTGAGACTAGAGAGCTAAGTAACGAAGGCTTGTGTTTACTTGTTTCATTATTATTACTATTGTGGGAAATCCCTGGCCCTCGAGGGGTTCAGGAGAAAGCATATCGTCAACATTGACTAGACAGCCTTATCAACCTTCAGTGACTGACAGACCAACCCTTTGTCCATCAGTCCAGTGGGATACCAGAGTGAAGCCAGAGTTTTCAGAGGGCATGGTTCCCTGGCCTCTGTGCACAGCATGTTGGATGTCATGGCGACTCCACAGGGAGCTTGGAAAGTTTCATTCCCAGAGAGGATCTGGCTTGCTCTGCCCAGTGTGTACATGCTGGAACAAGGTGCTCATGACATTGGGGAGGAACTTTATGATCAACAGTAAAACTGATTTCATCAAAGCAGTTAACGTATTGTGGTAGTTACAAAATCTGGTGTCAATTTGGGACTTGAGAGGATCAAGAGTGAAGGGGTGGAGTCTAGTCTGTCAATTGGGTTATAGCCAATGAGGCCTCTGTGTAGGCATGACCTTCTCCTGAGAATTCTGGGAACTCTGGTATTTTCTTCCTTGGATGCGGGAGACACACTCTCTCTGCTCACTCCCTGTGAAACATCCCTGAAGAGAAGCCACACGGACCTCCCCTGATGCAGCCAGAACCCTGGTGCTGGAGAAGCTACGTGGAGACCTCTGCCAGCACTGAGATGCTTACAACGTCACTGGATCTACATGACTTCCCACCTGCTGACCTATGATCTTCCTGCACTCAGCATCATTGCATGTATTTCCTGAGTCTGAAGAGGACTTTATAGATTGGTATCAGACATATGGGCTAATATCGGACTTGTGGACTTGATCTGGACTGGGCTGTTTTCTCACTATCCAGCTGCTCTTGTAGATAAACCTCTTTCTTAGACACCTAAGGGTGTCCATGAATTTGTTTCTCTAGTCTACCCAGACTGGAGACTACCTATCTACTTGGAAACGTGAAATATTACCATGGTACTAACAATTTGTGCCACATTCCTAAACAACATATTTCTTTCCATTTGGTCAAGCCCTTTATGACCAGGGCATTTGAAAGAGAGAGCACAAAATAGTAGTCTTAGAGATGTTGACTTAGAAGACATTCGCTGTCTTTGTGAGCCTTTGTCTAAGAAACAAGCATGGGCACCGAAGAAGTCCGCAGCTTCCGTGACATCAGGCTAACACTCAGAATGCCCTGAGGGAAGTGGGTACTTGCCTCGGGACTCAAACTGTTAAGAGGAGTTCTATGTGGCCGTCAGTGGCACTGACCACCTGTATTTCTGGCCCCTGGCACCCTGAATGTGTAATAGAACCATCGTTTCCTGTCTTTTTAAAGTAGCTTTGGTCATGTGACTTACAAGGTCCAATGAGATGGGAGAAGTAACAGACCTCACTCCATGGCTGCCCTTTGACCTCTTTTAAAGGAATCTAACTTCATTTCTTGATCTTTTCTTTTTGTTGCCGTCCCTTCTTGGTTCGCTTTTGAAGCAGTGGCAAGGTGAGAAGAAGGACAGAGCCTGAGAGGAGCATTGGAAATGTAGATATTGTTTTACTGGTGATCAGCCGTCTGTGTGATCCTTGGACAAGCTCATGGCCACCCTGGCATCTCAGGGCCTTGGTCTTTGACACCAATCTGAGGGATGAAGGAGCACACAGTGATGAGTTGCACTTAGCCCCAAAATAGGATTGGTCTGTTCCACTCAGAGATGCCCCTCCTCTTTTAAATTCAACTCTATCAAAGCACAAATCTCCCTCAACATGACAGGTCAAGAGAGGCACATCAAATTCCAGTCTGTTTGCTGGCCTAGCTCGCTTTGCGAAGGCATCCAGTCCACGGATCATCAGTGCTTGCTCTGTGCCATATTCCCTCCAAAGCAGCACTGGGAACACAGCGCCCGAACCAAAAGCAGACGAGCATCCTTGGCCTCTTGGAACTGACATCTAGGGGGTTTCCCGTGTCCCTTGAAGATGTGGAAGATCTGTCCCCCAGGGCCTGTATTTCAACCCAGCATTTCAACAATGGCCGAGGAGCCACACAGAAGCTGCCTCCTTTAGACTGGGCTTGGGGTCCCTGCTTATCCTGCTTGGGCCAGGCCTGCCTCTGGCACCCACTCCATCCTCTTGGCCCCCGTGGGCATTTGAATCTGCAGTGCTTGGATTCCGTCACCTCTCAGAGTCTTCCATGTCTCACAGTCATGATTCTAAGAGGACACGCACCGTAAAATGAAGACGTTCGAGTGTGTAGCAGAAACGTGTGAGCTGGGTTTGAATGGAGAAGAGGGGTTGGCCTCTGTCCTCTCTCTGGCTCAGCCTCACCAACTCTCCCTGCTGAACTTGTCCAGAAAGAAACACACGCCTAACCCAGGCCAAGTGCCCTTTGCTTCCACCCCTTCCTTCTCTCCCTCTGTCCCTGCCCTCCCAGCAGTCTTTCTCTGGAGCTGTAGATCAGCTTTGTAAGCAACCAGAGGTACATATACCAAGGTAGCTTACACATTTACTACCTGTCTAAAATGTCAGTTCAGCAACTGAGTAGAAAACAGCATATCCAGTTAACGACGCCCAGAAGGTCCTGTGTTTGTTCCACATGGTTAGACTCTGACTCCATCCTCACCCTCCCTTCCCAGCACCTGGGAGGTGTGTGGGTACAGAGTGGTGGTGACGCGTTTCAGCTCCAGTGGGAACGGGCTCGGTGGAACACATGTGGGCTCACGGAGATTTAAAAATGGGGTGCAAGGTTATTGTAAGCCATCTGCCCTTCAGCCATTCTCCCCACTTTTCTTTTCCTGTCCTTTGGCTCTTTATTCCCTCCCCCACAGGTGGGATTGTAGGTGAGTCATTTTTGAGTCATTTCCTTCTTAAGTAGCCGGGTTGATGGCATGGAGACCGGGAAGCAGGAAGACAGAACACCAATTACCACATGTATTCACGGAGAGCTAGACGCATAGCTACACCCACGGTGTGCACACATACATTCCATTACCCAGGGGAAAGACAACGAAAAGGTTGCTTTTCTCTGTTTAAAAAAAAAAATCATCTTGGCTGAGACATAGTAAGCCAAGCTTCAGCCAGAGCAAAATGTCACAACCAAGTTATAAATGCTTGAAAATAGCAAGACGCAATGGAAGCTCTGACACCATCTTAATTACACTGTCACTAGTCACAATGTACAAGGTACACATAAGTGTTCTTTTTTAATCCCATGAGCTCGCCCCATAGAGGCGTCTAGAATGAGAATTTTAACGTCTGTCATAGCTGGCCCACCTCTCAATGGAGGCTTGAGTCTACGTTCCAGGTCAGAGTTGGTCTTTTCAGTCAAGTGTCTGAAACTAAACATTGATGCCAAATATTAATTTGAGAATAATAAAAATAACATTTTAATAAGTAGTGGTGATGAAAAGCTTATGTCCTAGGCCCCCCGCTAAGCATGTTTCCTGTTTGATATGATGTAATCATGGACTGTGACCACAGATAGCATCCTAGGGTGGGGCTTTTGCTCAGGCTATTTTCCTTCCAATCCACTGTCCATCTTCCTTCCCCCTACCCTGAGCACTTCCGACCTGTGTAAACCCCATCTTTGGGGTTCCCAT
Source organism: Echinops telfairi (assembly GCF_000313985.2). NCBI lineage: Eukaryota > Metazoa > Chordata > Mammalia > Afrosoricida > Tenrecidae > Echinops > Echinops telfairi. Next base: position 1,552,110 of record NW_022111320.1, on the reverse strand, counting down.
GCCTTCTGACTTCTAGCTGGGTTCCCCGAGTGGGATTCGGGTGATGTCTGCACATGGGTTTCCCCGCTGTGTCTCCCTTGGGCCACAGGTTGGCAACAGCTCCCCAGATCCCGGCAAGGAACCCTCTCCTGAAGCCGGGACACTCTCATCCAATTCTTGTAACTGTAGTTCTTTATCTAGGTCTTGGAGCCATGTTGTTATCTCAAGGTGCCTATACACTAGGCCTCTGACCGACAGCCACCCGGGCACTAGAAGCACAGTCAAGGCTCGCACTAGCCCCAGGACCAGGTGCAGATGCAATAACGTCACAGGGATTTCAAGGGTTGATTTTCAGAAGTCAGCCCTTATGAACCCCTCCCCATCACTCTGAACATGCCAGCTGCCTTCTAGACTCTGAATGATACCGTATTATCATTTCCCATTTTATAGATGAAAACAAACAACAAACAACCAGATGTTCTGTGACTTGTGTTAGATCGCACAACCTGTACATGCGGGAGTGGAAATGTGAATTGAGATCTTCCCTCAACTCAGACTCTTAACCAATATGGTTTGTGATTTATAACAGACTCTCTATTGTATTAAAATAAAAAATGTGAAAAAGCCAGATGGCCCCTTAGAATCAAGAATGGCAGGAGTTCCACTCAGGTACTTTGGACATGTTGTCAGAAGAGACCAATCCCTGGAAAAAGACATCTTGCTTGGCCAAGTTGAGGGTCGGTGAAAGAGAGGGAGACCCGTGACACGAGGGATTGGCACAGTGGATGCAACCACGGGCTCCCACAGCCGAACCGCAGTGAGGATGGTGCAAGACGGCACGACATGGCGTTGCCTGGAGCCGAACCAACACAACGGCACCTGACGACAGCAACTGTGGCACTGGTTTTCTGCAGAGCTGCTGCCTTAGTTTCCCCATGCTGCCACAAGAGAAATACCACAAGCAAATGGCTTTAACAAACCAAGTTATTCCCACAGTCTAGGAGGCTGGCAATCCACATTCAGGGTGCCTGCTTTAGGGGGAATGTGTTCTCTTTCTGTTGGCTCTGGGTGAAGGTTCTTGTCTTCGTTCAGCATTTGTGGGCTTGGGGTCCCTTGGAGCCTACAAATCTGGTAGCACCAGTCTCCCACTGTGTCGAGCAGGTTCTCAGCACAGGGACCTAGGTCCAAAGGGGATGCTCTACTTCTGGTTCTTTTTTCTAGGTGGTACTGGGGTTCCTCTGATCTCCTTCACATATTGAAAGAGATTGACACCAAATTTCAACCTAATCCTGTAGATACTATGCTACCTCATTAACATAAAGGCCACGAATCCTTGCTCATCATCCTAAAGGTTAGGAATTATCACACTGGATAATTATATCAGCCCTCAGAGAAATGCCCCTCGTGCCAAAGATGGGACCAAAGGGGTCGTCAGCCTGCACCTTCTGGGCTTGGAGCACCACCCTACACCGCTTGAATATTCAGCATCAACTATGGCCACCTGCACCACTGACAAGAGTGCGTCTGCCGCCTCAGGAGGCAACCACGGCCCCTCATACAGCACCTTGAGACCATCGCCAGCTGCCTTTGATGACCATAGTCCTGACTCGTTCTTTGATACGAGGCCCATCATCTCAGAGCTTGATGCCACAATTGTCCTGTCAATCAAGTTTGAGCATGTACTCATCTCCCTGCCTCTGGTTCACAAGATCACAAGATTGATTTTTAGAAATTCAAGAAAAATGCACTTGTCATGACCCCCTACTCTATCTATCACCAGGTGTTAATTAAATAATTGACCTTGCCATTATGACCTCTTCCTCTATCTTCAAAGTCAGCAGGGAACTAGGTTCAAAGCTCTCTCTGCATTGCTTTCTTCCAACTCTTCCCTATTCTTGTCTCCAGCTCTCCCACTCTTCTAAGGACACTTGTGGCCACCCACACAGATAATCCAGGAGAAGGGCCCCAAGTCAAGATTGTCAGTTTGCTCCTATCTGCAATCTACCTTGCCATATAACAGTATAACCCTCACAGAGTCTGGGGATCAGAACCTGAATAACTGTGAAGGCCATGCTTCAGCCGACCATGGGAGCCCATAAATTGGGGTGGTGGACACTTTTTGAAAAGCTGGATTCCACCCCCTCCGCAGTTCATATTAATATTGAATCCTGCAAATATGTCCGTGACTTAATATGACAAAGTAACCTTTTTCATATTATTTGAATTTTTCAAAATTCCTCCAGTGAACTTCATTGAAACAATAAGGGTTTGAGTTGATGCTTGCTATGGATGTGGTGGAAGTCTCACGTTTTCTAGAGGACAGGCAAGCGAAGCAAGAAGATCCAGGTGAAGCTACGGAGTGAGTGAGAAGTGAGGAGCATGGGGGCCGGGAGGTGAGCAAAGGCATCAGGGCTGGTTCTGGGGATCCAGCCTTGCAGCACCGATCTCAGGAAAGGCTGCTGCTGACACTCTCCCAGCCCTCAGAGAAGTGCCCCTCGTGCCAGAGACGGGACCAAAGCAGTCGTCAGCCCGCACCTTCTGAGCTTATAACAACAACCTGTTTTTCATCGTGGGGTTGGGCCCCTCACACACATTGAACTAACTATGCACATGATTGGCATTTGCGCACATCTGTGTTGGGACATTTTGATTGGTCTTTTCATTTCCAAAGTCTCCTTCATTCTGGTTCCCTCACTATTCACTTTTTTCATGCTATTTCTTTTTTTATTTTAACTTTAAAAAAATTGTTTTATTAGGGGCTCATACAACTCCCAGCACAATCCATACACACATCAATTGTGTAAAGCACATTCATTGCCCTCATCACTCCCAAAACACCAGCTCTCCACTTAAGCCCCCAGCATCAGGTCCTCATTTTCCCCCTCCCTCCCCACTCCCCGCTCCCTCATGAGCCCTTGATAATTTTTGCCTCCTTCCCACCCCATTCTGTGTTCACATGAATGTCTCCATCTCCTGCCAGAGGTGATGCTCCGCCTCAGTGTGGCCCCAAGCCCATAACCCACCTTTCTCTAATGATCACACCAACTTCCCAGCCTTCACATGAAACCCTTCAGACCCCAGTGACACACATCGCTAAGCTCTGCCCATTCTCATAGCATCATGTTTCCATAGTTACTAATGCACTTCAAAAGGAGGGACGCATAAAGCAATTTTAAATGATGGATAACAGGAGAAAAAATAAGCGTCTGAAGTATAAGCATAAATAAAAGATGTGATGAGAGGGGTGCTCGGACGTTGACTGCTGCATGTGCGAGGAGACGCCCCTTCCCTTCTGACGTGGTCATGACACACAGTCTCCAGAGCTCCAGATCCCCCACTGAACTGCTACAATGTAAGGGGCTAGCGCACACAGACCCTGATCTGCCTCTCTTCACTCCTATTGGGTGGCGTGAAATAATCAGGTACTCAACCATCATCTGAAGGTGGGTGGTTGGAACCCCCACCCCCACCCCCAGAGGTGCCTCTGAAGACCGGCCTGGGAGAGCTGCCCCCAGCAAGATGACAGCCAAGAAAACCCCATCAAGCGACTCAATTCTGAGACAGATGTGGGTTGCTAGGAGTCGAAATCAATTCAAGGCAAGGAACAATACCTGGGTGTTGAAATGCTTCTGGGGAGCACCCCTGGGGCCTCTTTTCTCTCTCTCTCAGGCCTCTTTTCTTCCAAAGGCGACTTCCTGCCACACCCCCCAGCACTGGCACATGGGCAGTGACTCTCCTCGTTTGTCTGTTTTTAAGGCAGTCTACCTCCTTCATGGGAACGCTCAGGGCCCCTCTAGCCCGGGCTGCCTGCACCTGTGCCATCTCATCATTGTCTCTGAGCCTCTGCTTCCGCCAGGCTGGTCTCCCACCCGCTCCTCATCCACTCGCTGTCCATCAAGGCCAAGTGTAAGCGCCACCTGCTCCTTGATGGCGTCTTGATGAACCCTCTGGCGCAAACGGATCTTCCCTTCCCGATCCTCCCACCACACATCCTCTCACCTCAGTGGATTGCGATAGAAACATCAATCAGTTTTATTTCTCCCACTCACTGCTTGCAACTTGCCTTCTTTGAACCTCCTTAGCCTACTGGGTGATGGCTTCCGTGGAGGCTATGCTGGCTCGGTTCCACACTTTGCAGTCACGTCCTTTCTTCAAACACTTTCTCAGCACTGATCCTTTTAAAACATTAACCTCGCATTTCATTCCCATTTCTTTTCTCTTCCTGGTCCCCACTGGAGGCAAGACACCACTGTCACGATAGAGACACTCGAATGTGAATCTGCACAAAAGAAGGGGGCTTCCTGTCTCTCCCACACCTCTCCTTGCGCCCCTTTTCTGGGGTTAGACAGGGAGAATGAGGGACAGAGAGAGACGGCTCTACACTGCTCTGCCTATGGAATTGCTGGCCTTTCGCTGGGTTCTGAATGTCACTCTGGCTCCTTTTCTTGGGGCCCAGCAGGTGGAAGGACACCGGTGTACAGCTCTTAGAAGGTAGGGCCCTTTGCATGCATTCTAGTTTCTTAGATATGATTGAATTTAAAAGATCTCTCTGCAGAACCAGGATGTCATAGCAAGCTTTCTTCTATGAATGGGAACTTTATGTATTTACATCCCCAACCTTTCTGGTGTATCTAATGACCTTTGTGCCACACCATCCATCTACTACTTGGTCTAGAATGCACACTGTTCTGCACTCGGATCCTGCACCTGTTCCACCAGGCCGTGCACTACCCCGCCTCTCAGAAGATGAGTCTTGTCTGATAGCACACAAGGTAAAGAAAGTGGGAGCATGACAATGATTTCCCAAAAAAATTCCTATCGTGAGTGTCTTGACCAGAATGAACTGAGTGATCTCATCCGGGACTTAAGTATTTCCAAGCATTCTTTTGAGTGCTTGCCTCCAGGCTAAAGGAAAAGAATGTACTTCAGCCTGGAACAAAAATTAGATCTTATCAAAGGAGAGAGAAGGACTTGCTGCCATTCTTTACCAAAGACAAAAAACATATTCTGCAACAACACCGGAAACCTGCTGGAGAAAATTGGTCTCTCAGAACATGACCCAGGTGAGCAGCATCTTTTCATCAACTGCTCAAAACACAGATTGCAATGTATGCTCTTCAATGATGGCAATGAATATGGTTCTATTCCAATCAGTCACTCCACTGAGATGAAGCAAGAATACAAGGCTATCTCTTCAATCTTTCATTTTTCTTTAGGAAAAAATTAATTAATCACCAAGAACATTGATGGGTGGTTTATAGAGACTTAAAGATAGCTAATTTTCTTCATCCCACCACCACTACATGTAAAGGTGTGGCTGATGAAACAATCTGTAAAGGCTTTGAATAAAGACGGTTTACTCTTTGGATATATAGTATATAAGGTACCGAGATTTAGCATGGAAAAACTGAAGGCAAGAATGTTTTGACTTACAAATGGCCCACACTTATAAAGAACCCACACTTCATAGCTTCAATGGATGAAGTCAAATCATGTGCTGGGTCTTCATTTGTTCTTGTCGAAAAACGTTTTGGCAATAGAAAGGCAGGTAACTACACACACGTTGTCAAGGTTGTGCTCCTGCATTTCAACAGGCTTGGCTGTCACATGAGTGTTAATGTCTGCAGTCACTGAGATCGCTTCCCAGAGAAACTTGGTGACTGAAGCAAAGAGCACGGGGCAAGATTTCTTCACCAAGACATCCGAACAACGGGAGCCAGGAGCCAAGGAAGATGGGGTGCACGCGAGAAGGCAGACCACTGTTAGGATCTTAGGGGGGATTGTCCAGGTAGATCCACTCTTGGACATCTTACCAAAGGAGCTTCTTGTGGGTTGAAGGACTAGAGTGTTGATACCAGAAATGGGTGCTTTTAGTATGAATTTCACGTAGTATACTTTTCTTCTCATTTTTAATGTGTTTCCTTCATGCTTAAAGATAATGTTTAAATACGACATTAACAGATTCCAATTTTTTTTATTGGCGAGGAGAGTTCTGTATCTCAAAAACTAGAGTGGATAGGGGAAAACCAGCACCATTTTTTTGAATCAGCAGGTCAAGTGTACTCATAAACGAGTCTAACATTTGAAACACCACCATGTGAGTTGGCCAGTGTAATGCTACTCAACATTCTTTGTCTTCATCAAAAACTCGAAGCTATCCATATTTCAAATCCAGACACTGAGGAACCAGAATATACGTATGATTGGGTGTTTGTCCTTTAGTTAAGAAACACTGATTAATTATTTGAAATTCAATGGAGAGGCAAGAGATGCAGGTAAGAAAGAAGTGAATTGCCAGGTTCCTAAAGAAATGTTTGTTACACAGTTTTTCAATTTGGGGGGAAATTTTCTTTGGCTTTTCTCTTTGGAAGAGAAAAATATGGAATAATAAATGAGTTCTCAACTAAAATAAAAAAAACCCTTCTATTGAAAATTGAAAAGCTAGTGCTAGGAAGAGGAGAGAGCTGGGGCTTTCCACTCCTCTAAAGAGTTCGTCACGGTCTGGAAACACAGGGCAGCTCCACCCTGTCCTACAGGCTTGCGATGAGTCAGCATTGACTCGATGGCAGTGAGTTTGGAGTTTGGGGAAATGCTAATAATAAGTTATACGACTGTTTCTAAATGCTAATAACTGTATGTATGCTGATTTCCATAGTGATGTCCTATATTTCCTACATTCTAACACTTCATTAATTGAAAAAGGCACCATCCATTTGTATGAACAACAGTAAGTGTTCAGCCTAAAGAAATAAAACTATAATAGATTTATATATTGGTTTAAGATACATCATAACACTAGCATAACTAAATCTAAATGTTGGCTTATTAAAATCTATGCAGTGCACAGCACTTTCTTTAATCCTCTTCATAGCTGCTTAGTTGCCATCCCCTGTGTTTTATTGATGGAAAGCTTGTCCAGCATCAAACAGAGCATAAGTATTAGAACTGAATTCAAATCCAAGTCTAACCCCTACAGTGAGCAGTCCCAGGTGAGAAGATTCCAGTGTAGAACAGCATTAGCATCAAAAGCTTAACTTTCCAAGCTTTCTCCCAAAGCTGACTGTTTGCCACCACTTCCATCTCCACCTGCCCAGTTTAAGCCCCCACATCCTCACGATGGTGACCAAAGCATCCGCCTCATTGGTCTCTCATCTTCCTTTCCTACCTCTGCAATCCACTCTTCACCTAGAAACCGAAAGAATCTTCCAAGTCTAAGCCAGGTCGGGTCCCGCCTCACCATCAAAACCCTACAATAGTTTCCACCTTACCCAGAAGAAAATCCCAAGTCCTCCCCACGGCCAACTGGCTGCTGGCTGCCCTCTGCTTCTCTTACTTTGAACTTCTAAGGGTTCTTTACATGCTGCTGGCCCACCCGGAGCCGCTGCACTTGGTGGCTCCTTGGCCTGGACCCTTCCTCCATAGCTATCCAAAAGGCTCCCTCTCTTCATTCTGGTCTCTGGTGAGCCAAGGCAGTCAAGAAATTAAATGTTTTACATTGGCAAATCTAATGCTGTGTTAGTCTGCGATGACTAAGAGAAACAAATCCAGAGACACTCATATGGATGTAAGAGAAAACTTTATATCAAAGAGTAATTGAACATTAAGAAAACATCCCAGCCCAGTCCAGACCAAGTCCATAAGTCCGATATTATCCCATATGTCAACACTAGTCCATAAATTCCTGTTTAGACTTATGCAGCCATGCAATGATGCGCATGCAAGAAGATCACAGGCCAGTGGGTGGAAAGTCTTGTGGATCCAGTGGTGGTGAAAGCATCTAAGCGCTGGTGTGGGTCTCCATGTGGCTCTTCCAGTTCCTGGCTCTATCAGCTTAGCTCCATGTAGCTTGTCAGCAAGATGAAGCAGAGACAGTCTCCCACCTCTAGGGAGGAATATAGGAGCTCCCAGAATCCTCAGGAGAAGGCCATGCCCACACAGAGGCCCCATTGGTTATGACCTGATTGACAGACTAGACTCCACCCCGTCACAAGTTTACAGGAGATTATGTAACTACTACAGCAGCAAAGGACTTTAAAAAAGTGTTTAAAAGTAAATTTATCACCTTGATGACTACTAAAGCACACCTGACCCAAGCCATGCAAATGATGGACAATAAAAAAGAACACAGAGGAGGAACGGAAGCATTTGGATTGTAATGTCGGTGAATAATATGGAATAGTCTACCAGAAGAAGTAATTAATCAGTTTAGAAGAAACATAACCAGAAGCTAGAAGACCAAGACTTTGGCACACTTACTTTAGACATATGGTCAGGAAAGACACGGGGCACCATATTTGCAATGAAAAGGGTCAGCGAAAATGAGGGAAACCCTCCAGGAGACGTGTTGATATAGTAGCCAAAGCAAGAGCTGGAACATACGCATGGCCGTGAAGACGGTTCGTGGTCAAGCAGGGATTCACTGTGCTGTGGGTCAGGGTCCCACTCACACGCTCCAGCCCCTCCCCAGCTTTCCACACATAGTTGCTGTTAGCAGCCCTGCGGCCAGCTCTGACTCACAGTGAGTCTGTGTGCAACAGAAGGAAACTCCCCCCAGCCCTGCACCATCCTCACTGTGGTTAGGCTTGGTCCTGTGGCTATTGATGAGGATTTCAGTATCTGATAATGTCTGACAGCTTTTCATGAAGTTTTCCGTGGCTAATTCCTCAGAGATGGATAGCCTATATGAAACCTGTACGTGCTTATTTACCTGTCTTCCTGTGCTGCAGTGTAAACGTTTTAAAGCCAAAAATTCTCTTGTTCACTGTCAATCCCCCAACACAAAAGGCAGGGTCAGGAACAGAAATGTGCTCAAAAAGGATGAATTGACACATTTATTCAAAGGCATATTGGCTCAATAATTAAGGACTCGCATGTATGGACATGGTGGTCTGCTAGCCAGCCACTCACCGATTGGTGTTCGGTGGGCTCTGCCTCTGGACAACCCACCCCCTGTGTGTCAGCAGAGAGCTGTGCACCATAGAGTTGCTGGTTTTTCAGAAGCAGATTTCCAGAGTTTTTAATCCTCTGGATGGAATCAAACTGCAAACTTTCTGTTAATAGCAGAGCACATTAATGATTTCCATCACCTAGAGTCTCCAGTGGTCTGCTGGGAACGATCTATTCTGTACAGCCTTACTTCCATCTGAATAATAGCAATTAAATATGAAAAAGTTTTTAACCTCAATAGTTGAATCATAAGACAGACCTGTCTGTAACTGCTGATGCATCATGACATCAAGGGCGCCGCATTTGGTAAAGTAGCAGGGCAGTGAGAAAGAGAAAGGCCCTCAATGAGATGAATTGACAGTGGCTGCAGCAATGGGCTTAAGCGTAGGAACGGTTGTGAAGATGGTGCAGGACCAGGCAGTGTTGCATTCTGTTGTGAAAAAAGGCACTATGGGTTGGAATGAACCCAGTGGCACCAAACAACGACGACAACAATGTGGCTAGCTAGTGTGTTCGGTGATGATGTGATCAGCCAATGGCTTCCTTGAGATGTGTTCAATTTGACATCAGCTCCTTCCTTGGTCCAGAGATGCTCTCAGGACCAGGCAGTGTTGCATTCTGTTGTGAAAAAAGGCACTATGGGTTGGAATGAACCCAGGGGCACCAAACAACGATGACAACAACGTGGCTAGCTAGTGTGTTCGGTGATGATGTGATCAGCCAATGGCTTCCTTGAGACGTGTTCAATTTGACATCAGCTCCTTCCTTGGTCCAGAGATGCTCTGAGGGCCCTTGGTTTCTCCTTCCTCAGAGGGGTGGTAACAATACCAGGAACCCCGGTATTGTTTCTCTTTGCAGTCAGGTCTGTAATGCCACCTCGGCTCCAATTTTAATACAACTCTCTCTTTTGAACCCCCTCTTGGTTCAAGTAGAGACAATTTCATTGTTCTTTTGAGGAAGGAATTTTTCTGGTAAAAGGAAGATCTCTAACCAAATATTTTCTATTCTCATAGAGGAAGGTAAAGATGGAACAATAAGAAACGGTGGGGGGAAAATCTTATTATAAAAGCTTCCTATTTTTCGCACACAAAAATTGCTTCCTATTTTGTAAAGCCAGGTCAGTCCTATCTGCATTGCAATCTAAAGATGCACGTCTCTTTGTGGTGTGAATTCTTTGTCATCATCTGCTTCCCCCTTAGTCTTCATCTGCTTTCCTCCCTTGCCCTTTCTGCTTTGGCGTTCCATCTTCCAAAATGCACGCAAACGAGTAAAGCTCTCAGGCTACAAGTCCAAATATGTAAGGAATATGACATTACAATTTTTTAATCTACAAGTTAGCAGAATTTAAACTCAGGGAACTAAGCTAAGATGACAGGGACTTTGACTTCAGACATTTGGTCCCTCCATGCTGCTGGCGTTGGGTCAAAGTGGCAGTTATTTAATCTCCTGTCAACTTGATTGAAAGGGTGGAGTCTAGCCTGTCAATCAGGTCGTAGCCAATAATGCCTCTGTGTGGGCATGGCCTTCTCCTGGCGATTCTGGGAACTCCTGTCCTCCTCCCTGGAGAAGGGACACACACTCTCTCTTCTTCCCATTCCTGTTGATAAGTCACATGGAGCCATGCTGATGGCAGCCAGAGCCTTTGAGATGCTTCCACCGCCACTGGATCCATAGGACTTTCCACCCAAAGGCCTGTGGTCTTTCTACATTCAGCAGTATTGCACGTGCTGCATGAATACATAGAAAAATGTATGAACTTGTATCAGACATATGGGTTAATATTGGACATATGGGCTAATATTGGACTTATGGACTTGATCTGGACTGAGCCGGGATGTTTTCTTAATATAAAATTATTCTTGGATATAAAACTTTATCCTACACATATATGAGGGTCTTAACATTTATTTCTCAGACTAACACAGTCAAGATCTCAGGGTCTCGCACTACCGTGGCATCTGAGAACTCCTCCCATCATTGGTCATCTGTCACCTGGCTACCACAGAAAGAGCGTTTGTCCGAAACCACTGTCCTTGACTTTGCTGCTTTCAAACCATGCAGAGGGCTTTCCCAGATCTTTGGAGAGGCTGAGAGTCCCAAGCTGGCCATCCAGTTTCTCCAATACCACACGGCTATTCCCTCTGGGATCCTCTGGACACTTTCAGAGAACAAGGACCCTGGACCCATGGACCTCCTCCTCCCCCTCCCATTCAGAATCTCAGTTTAGTCTGGTGAATGAATGCCTTTTCCCTCAAGCCTGACTATTCAATGGGAGTGAAATTTGGGAAACAAAAAAAAGAGAATCCTTTCCCTACACTTTCTGTAAATAAGGAATTGAATGAAAAAGGGGTGGGGGGGTAACAAAGGGAAGTGCAAAGAAAGCCACCCACTTTACTATCTTTAAAGTGGCCTCTCCACACATACACAGAGTGCCACTAACCTAGAGGATCCCTTTTCTCTGTTCCAGCTTCTCAGAGGAAAATGGTGTAGCACTTTGTGAGCTGAAGAGAGTGGGTCTGGAGTTGCCTCTCAGGTAGTATTACTGTCTGGATCCTGGGAGCATTCAGATGCTCAATCTTGCTACAGCCATTGTAAGAAGACCCAAGTGATCACAGGTCTACAGAGAGGAGGCGAGGCACCTTGCTGTCATCGACCCTCCTCCTTGTAAAAGATCACATCTTAGGCCAACATTCTTAGCAGAAACATCAATAAAAAGAGAGATTTGGGCAAGATTCCACACGTAGCTGCACTTTTCTCTTTCTGTGTTAGTTATATAATCTGGTGTCAATTTGAAAGGATTAAGACTGAATGGGGTGGAGTCTGGCCTGTCAATCAAGATATAACCAATGAGGCCTCTGTGTGGGCATGGCCTTCTCCTGAGAATTCTGGGAACTCCTATATTCCTTCTTGGAGGTGGGAGACACACTCTCTCTCTCTGCTCACTCCCTTGGAGATGCTCTACTGACAAGACACATGGTGCTCTACGCCCTGGGAGTTGGAGAAGCCACATGGACCTATTCTGATGCAACCAGACCTCTGAAGCTGGAGAAGCCACATAGAGATCCCTGCCAGCACTGAGATGCTTACAAGGCCGCTGGATCCAAAGAATTTCTACCCACTAGCCTGTGATTTTCCTGCATTCAGCATCATTTTGTGTGTTTCATGAGTTTAAAGAGGACTTTGTAGATTGGTATCAGACATATGGGCTAATACGGACTTATGGGCTTGGACTGCAGTGGGTTGGGATGCTATACACATATGCGTGTTTGTGAATTTGTTTCTCTAGTCTACCCGGACACTTTCCAAACAACACAAAGCAAGGCCAGCAGATGTCTCTCCAAGACAAGTAGCTTAGGGTCTGAACAGCAGGACAGATGCTTATCGGTATCCTTAATTCTTGTATTAATCCTCTTTGGTTTTCTTTTCTCTTGTACTCTATGTGATGCGGGGATTCATCTTGAATTCTTTCCTGGAACAAAGCAAGGTGCAAGTGATATACCAGAAATTGCCCACAATCATTGGTCTGTAGCCCGCCAGGTAGGATAACAAGGATAATAAGTCAGGCTCTTCGGCAGCCCAGGTCAAAAGCAGACAGAATTCCTGCTTCCAAGGGAAGAAAGACCTATCCTGAATCTGGAAAGAATGAGTTGGTTATAGCGCTGTCTCCATTGGAAACCAGCAGGGTTGTGTAATAGCACAAACTCATGCAATCATGAAAACTGGATCACACATATATATGTCCACTCATTAATCAAACAAACCATTAGTGATCACCTACTGTATTTCATATACTGTGCAACCAAAGAAAACAAAACTATTGCAAAAATATTACCATAAGCTCATAGGGCCTCACTTCCTCTTGACCACCTGTCCCTCTTTCTGCTGATGCTATTGATATGGATGACAATTCTAATGGTAGCGATTGGTTCATTACAGAGGTTATTTCATGCAATATTCAGAGCAACTCTCTAAGGTGTTAGTGAGGAGTTGGGGGTTAGTGGCAGAAATCTTGCTGTCTATAAAGAAGACCTGGTTTGGATCCCTGGCCAGTTCATCTCAAGTACAGCCTCCACCCTCTGCCAGTGGAGGCTCTCAAGTTGCTAAGGGGCTGATCAGCGTTCAGTGGAATAGCCAGTTTAGGAAGAAAGGCTTGGTGATGCCCTTCCCAAACTCAGCCAATGAAAACCCTAAGGAATACAATGATGTGATCCATATCCCATCACAGGGATAGTGCACACACACATAACACAGAGACACACATGCACAACTGGCTGGACTAAATCTAGATGATGAACACTTGCCCCCAAATCACCTTCAAAATATATGCCGCCGTCTTGGGATAAATATACATTTAACTGTTAAGACCTGAAGATACTCTTATTCCCTCCTTGAGGCAATTTCCTAATAGCTTACAACTGTCAAAAAGAAAGAGAAAAGCTGAATTTCCCATAAGCCTGTGTATTCTGGTGTGCGCCCTGAGGTCCTTTGCGGCAGACCCTTGCTGCTCCCCTCCTGCCCTGCCCTGGTTTTCTGAGTGGCGTAAGATGGGTGACGGTGAGCTCCAGGACGAGTCTGCCTCATGCCAGTCAGGGAGAGGAAGGGTCTGCCCAGAAACTCCTTTAGATCCTACCTGCATCACTGCTGGCATCAACACAGGCACAACAAGAAAGGAAGCGAAAGTAGGTCAGAAGCCATCTGAACTTAGTCTTAGTCTTAGACCAAAGTCCAATATTTTAGGCTGTACAAGATGTCACTGATTTCTGCTAGTGTTCGGTGACTCTAACTGAAACGGAGTATGTCGTGGTTTGCTGTCCCCTTCCAGAGTCGTTCTCCAGAATGAAAATCCTATCAATTATTTTCAATTCCTTTGTTTAAATGTCTTTATGGGCCAATTAGCATAAAGTAGGTGTTAGTAGCAAAGGGTGTTATTCAGACATTCTGATAATTAGTAGTAGTTTTCTTTTACAAAACCTCATCCCCAAGGTTTTTCCATTTCAAAATAAGTACAGTCTAGGCTTATATCTCCAGCAGGAATATCCAACAAGCAAATATATAAACTGAGGTTTTATATTTTCCTATTTCCAAAAGTAATCATGCTTGTGTAAGACCAAATGCTTTGGCGAGTGGAAGTGTTGCGCGGGGGATTTCCTTCTAAGACATGAAGCTGAAGTACCCTTATTAACATCATCACACGTGCTTCATCAAGGGCCCCAGTGCCTTTAATCAGGCAGACTCATTAGCTGAATCAACAAGTAGACTTCACTTTGTTTACTTTTCTTTTCGGCACTACACCAGTGTTGTCACTGCATGTGCATCCGGTCCAAGGAAAATGTCTTTTCTGGGTTAGAATAAAGGCCCTGCTGACAATGGTCCACTTCCTGCTCTCAGTGTACTATTATGGAGACTTGATGTACACTGTTGGCTCTGAATACACTCTCCTAGGTATAGCGAGATGATGTGATGGATTGAACGTGCACGTGGAGTTGCCCAGGCCTGTGAGAGCTGCTACAGCAGTCTGTTCCACCCCTGCTTTGGGAGGGCTTCTTATACTGTTGCCTCCCTAGGTCAGAGTGATTGCCTCGTTCTCAGATCAGCAAGGCTCCAGAAGGGTCATTGTCTCATTTCCCTGTAATTCAACATTGCCTCCCTGATACCTCGAGGTACAGTATCTGACTATGAGAAACACTGTAAATGGCCAAGGTTGAATATTTAACTCCTGCCTCTCCTGCTCTTTAGAATCTCAGTGACTTCTTTCTTAACTCATTTTGATCTGTAGCCACTAATAAGTTTTCTAGAAATTAGAGGTGATCTGGTGCTTCCTGCTGGCCTGCCAAGAAAGGCAAGATGTAAATGACTTGAGATATTAGAACTTGATATGCTAAGCAGTGATCAAGGAGCCCTGGGTCTTTGGAAGTGGGCACCAAGAACATGATTCTTCCAGTGGTCCCAGATGCTCAGCTTCATAAAGCAAAACTGCTTTGGATTGAAAACTGCTGGAATATGTATACATTTTATGAATAGGAATAAAGGCTTCTCCATGATTAAAATAAAATGACTGGTCAACCTGTTGGCTTCTAGAGAATGATATTTCATAAAAGGGATCAGAAAAAGAAATCACAACATTGCAAGAAACTCTTCTCCTCTACAGCACAGTTATGGCGATGTTAGGGCAGCAAGGACAGCCTGAGTCTTCGGGAGGGCTAAGGACTGGTGTCAGATGTGCACAGATGCAAGCTGATGAAAGATGTGCCGCTGGACTCCCACCAACGCAGGCACCAGGAGTGAGTTAGAGGCTCATGGCTCACTGGTTAGACTCAAGCAATTCTGCACTCACACAGATATTTTAATTACAGCTTGGTCTTTTTGCTGTCTACTGATTTCCCATCAGGATTCACTCCCAAATCTAATGTCTGTTTAGGCTTTGGAAGCAAAATGAAGCCTAAAGAGATACTCTTAGTAGGGACCACACTGAAGGGTTTAGAGAAGCTGAACAGATTCGGGCAATAGCTGCCGCTGTAATAATGGTCAAAACAAAACCATTTAAACCGCAAAGAAAACAAACTCACTGCCATCAAGCCGATTCCAGCTCGTGGTGACACTTTAGGATAGGCTAGAACTGTCCCGGTGGGTTGCCCAGACTATAATTCATAAAGATGTCTACTCCCATAAAGGGAGTAGAAAGCCCCACACACTTCAAATGGGAAATTTTATTTCTTATTGAAAACCCAGGCTGTAACCTTACACAGAGAAAATCCCCAGTCTCCTGCCTCTTCAATGACTCCATTTTAGTGTCTTGCCTCACTTAGATTTTACAGAAGATGGGGATGTGATGCTTGAATCCTTGGGGTTCCTTTTTTAAAAATCATTTTATTGGGGCTCATACAATTCTTATCACAATCCACACATACACCCATTGTGTCACACACATTTGTACATTTGTTGCCATCATGATTCTCAAAACATTTGCTTTCTACTTGAGCCCTTGGCATCAGCTCCTCATTTTTTCCTCTCCCTCCCCACTAACCCCTCCCTCATGAACCCTTGATAATTTATAAATTGCTATTATTTTGTCAATAATAATAATAAATTATTATTATGTTGTCATTACACTGTCTGTTGTCTCCCTTCACCCACTTTTCTGTTGTCCATCCCCAAGGGAGGAGGTTGTATGTAGATCCTTGTAATGGGTTCCCACTTTCTACCCTCCCCTCCAGGTATCGCCACTCTCACCACTGGTCCTGAAGGGGTCATCAGACCCTGTGTTTCCAGTTGCTATCTGTACCAATGTACATCCTCTGGTCTAGCCAGACTTGTAAGGTAGAATTGGGATCATGATAGTGGGGGGAGGAAGCATTTAAGAAGTAGAGGAAAGTTGTATGTTTCATCATTGCTACCCTGCAACCTGACTAGCTCGTCTCTTCCCTGCGACTCTTCAGTAAGGGGGTGTCCAGTTGCCTACAGTTTGGCTTTGGGTCTCTACTCTGCACTCATCCTCATTTACAATGATATAATTTTTGTTCTTTGATGCTTGATACCTGATCCCTTCGACACCTCGTGGTCACACCGGCTGGTGTACTTCTTCCATGTGGGCTTTGTTGCTTCTGAGCTAGATGGCCGCTTGTTTATCTTCAAGCCTTTAAGACCTCCTTGGTGTTCCTTTAACTCATCTCTTTATTGCAAACCATATTTACATGGTATAAAATTTCCCACTTTTCTTCTTGATAATACTTGTTGTAAAGTAAAAAATGGTGAGGTGCCTGGGTCAGGTGCCTCTGGCCTGCTGATTGGGTTTAGGCCACAGTTGGCGTGGCCTGTGGCAAGCAGTGCACATGGTAAGGTGGGTTTGGCACATGGGTGGAAAGCCCCTCTTTGTTCATGCTCCCATGGGTGGGAGTGAGCATGCTGAACATCTTCCTGAAGGCACCCTATGGTGAGCACAAGACAACCGAGTTCTTCACCTGACTCCCTCTCCAAATCAAGTCTAGGCATTTCCCTGAGGACATGATGAAAATGCTCATTTCATCACTTCCTGGGAATCCTCTTCCAATCGCTACAAAGATGCCTAAAGACTATGGGGACCACTGTTGGGGACCACAGCCTGATTTGAGCCCTTCCTGTGAATGTGAACCAGAGAAGTTTACAGGACCGGAAACATCACATTTGCTCATGATGGCCAAGATGTGATTCTTCCATTCTTTTAGTTGTGGCAGGAGATGGCTTAAATAATGTAGATTAGTCAAAAAGAAAAAGAATACTTGCTGTATTCCCCTTGAAATCAATTTTTCTTTTGAAACAGGACCGTGGGTGGGTCTGCCTCAACCCTCCAGGAAACATCTGGTGGTATCCAGGTTCTTCAGGCCCCTGGACAACTGCCTCTTTGGATAAAGACTTTTCCCCGGGTTTGATGGACTAAGTGGACAGGGCCTTCTGATTTCCAGAAGGCAGCTTCCGAGGAAACTGCATCTGAGTGCACTGCAAAGATTAAGGTTCAACCTCAGGCAGGGAAAGATAAGTCATCATGGACTGAGGAGTCATCGAGTTGGACCATGAATTTTCGAATTTCTAATTTCTCCGAGTCTTTTTGTTCTTTTTCTTGCTCTTCATTAACACCAAACAAATATGATTTCCATCCTAATAAGAAGCTTCTGGGATCAGATTATGAAAATTCCTGCCAAGTGCTTCCGGTGTTTCAGTAAACGTGGAGACACTGTAATGCAGAAGAGTTTACGTGAGGAGAGGGAGGAAACACAGTGTCTTAGTGTCAAAAGATCCATTTGCATCGAATGCCTTCACCAATGAGAGAGAGAAGCGGTTTTCCTTATAGTTCTTTATGCAGTTGATTTCTGTAAGAAGCTTGTTGCTGTGGCCCAAGAGAAGCACAAACAACACAACAACCAAGTTTACAAAGGCAACTAGTTTCAAAGAAATGGAAAAGGGGGTACTTTATTAGCATGTGATCCTCAGGGAAAAGCTTATTTTGTCTTCTATAAGAGCTCTGTTCACCCAGGCGGACCTTCCCCTAGATGCACTCTCATCATGGAGAACCCTGTATGTGGAACTTTCTGCAGCCCAGCCCCTGCAGGGGCAGCCTCCTGGAAGATGTTAACTATAGATACAGATTTTTTTCATGATCATAGTACTAGTCAACATTCAGATACTTTATCATTTGAACCTGGTAAATTAGAAACAGCATGTCGCTGTAAAATGTGACAAGAGATAAATTAATCTCTTGTTAGTTTTTCTCTCGGCCTATCAGCTGCCATTAAAAACCAGACATCAAATTTGATGATTTCATTTTCCTTTAACCTGAGAGACTTCAGTTTCATTCTCGTAACCTTTAGAACTGTTCGCCTCATAAGACTTGCTAGGCATCAGTACCATGAGCCCCCTTCTTCTAATAACTAGGACTTTAAAAAAATGTTTGCCAGCAGTTTTTCAAAGATTAGCTCAGACACTGAAAATATGTTTTTTCCTAATGAAACCATCATCATAGTGACAAAATGCAAACAAACAGACAGAATAAGTTTCCACGGGAAAACAATCCTCCTGTTCTACACAGGCCCAGGACTATACTTGGACTTGTGTCCAGCGATGGATGGTGAAAAGCAGGTGTACGCATCTCACAGAGGATTGAATGGTGAGTCCTAATTAGAGCTGGGAATCAGAAAATAAAATCTAGAAAGGAAGAAGTGGAACCCTCCTGGAAACTTGGAAGCTGAGTCAGAGCCATGGCTTTCAAGTACCGGAAACCTCATGAGGCAGGAAATTATAGCTAGCTCATTTCCACCTCAATGGAGGGTAGGCCAAGACATTTCAAATGCGGGTTTTAAAGGACCCGACTCAACTGCAAGAAGGAGCTGTGTAACAGAAATTTTTTTTTTTTTACTCTGTATGCTTCAGCATGAGGACAGGCCAGGTAAGCAGGTATGAACCAGCTGAGTGAGGAGTCTCCCCTTCCCAGGTACCAAGCAGTCATCGGGATTCTCTGACAGTCCTTGCGTGCACCTCGGCCACACTGTGCGCTCCTGACCACACTGCGTGCCCGGGGTTTCTGGCCACGCATTCTTCTCTCCTCATTTCTGCCGTGACTTGATGGGGAGGTGAGAATTCTCAAAGCCCTTCTCTTCCTGCCTCCTCTGAGGATTTGAGAGCTTAATGAATGATTCTGATTCTTAGAAGGAAGAGCCAATTTTTTATTTTCCTGAGTGCCTTGAAAGGAGATTACACAATATTTCTTCAGGGGGCTCTACAAATAGTTGACGCACAGTGCAAATTGGAAAAACAGGACAGATTTCTCATGAGGGCTGGGCCAGATGGCCTGTGTGAATGCTGTCAGAGCCCTCCCTAGCTGTTGCTTCCAAGAGAAAAAAGTCACGGTTAGGCTTCTGTTTTGGTTTCCAACGTGTGTGGCTGACAATCAACTTGCAATGAGGTATTGGCAATGCGTTTTGATTCTGACTTTTAGGAGTCAGCTTTCAGCCTAGGCTTTTTTAAAAAACAGCGAGGCTCCCATCTTCAAGTGAATTTATGTCCAGCTTCGGGACACGCAGCAGGAGAAAGCTGACGTGGGAACATGGCGGGGTCGGCAAGAACAGGAGAGAACTGCTCTGCGCCTCTCAGCACAGCAGGGCTTGACTGCTGCCCAGGATCAAAGCTAGAGCTGCGGACTGCGCAGGTCGCGAAGGGAGCTGTTCAGAACCGATCAAGAAGAACCGTGCTTCTTTCTTACGTTGAAAAATGGGGTATAACCGGGAAATTACCGTGTAAAAGCTAAAAGAATCTAAGGAGTGCCTCCCGTGGCATCAAGAGAAGGGAGTTGGCTCTGGCCTGCTGTAGGAACTGGTCATTTTTAAATTAAAAAATGACCCACAGGGCGCCTGAAATTCCAGTGTTACCATCCTGCCGCAAACTCATCCGTTTCTAATATTAAATATGACTAATAATTTCTCATATTGAAATGAAAGGCAAGACTTTTGCCTTAAATTCTTCACCTTTTATCCCCTTTCCTAATTGTGAAGAGAGGGAAAATGGTGAGAGAAATACTTTTCCCCCCAAGCATACATGGTTCATTGCAACGTTGAGTCATTTTTTCTTATGTCTAATGGCCTGATCTTGACATTCTTGATGGAAAAGAACGAATTGGTGTAAGTGAATTCAATTCTTCTGATAAAGGGATTTTTCCTTGTTTTAGGGGATTTTTCAGAAATAGTCAAAGAAATCGAGATTCCTTTCTATATTTTGATCCAATTCATGACGCCCAAAGCTCAGACTATTCATGAATCTAGATATTAATGATAGACTGCTAACAGATTTGAAAAAATCAAAGTGAAATGTATGAATCTGGCTTGCCTTTTGCATGTGATGGGGTATTTTTTGTGTGTGTCTCCTCTGAACATCTCCTCTGAAAAGTTCCATAAGTTAAAATGATCCCAGATATTTCTTTTACAAAAGAATTTTTCAAGAGTGTCATTGAGTGGATCAGGGTGTAGGCGCTCTACCTGCCCATCCCTATAGCAGCAAAGTGAGGATTTCAGCTGGGAGATGAGCTGTCGCTAAAAATACCTCCCTCTTTGTATCTCTAGTACTTAGAAGATCTCTGACTCTGTTTCTCTCTCTCTCTCTCTCTCACACACACACACACACACACACACACACACACACACTTCCAGAGTCATTGAACAAGGACACAGGTTGCTCAACAACTTCCCTCCCCTCCCACCATCCTCTCACCATCCTGTGGATGCCAGACTTCGGCCGGGAGCCTTGCACAGGTGGAAGAAACCCTGAGACTGAATCAGCAGCTCAATTTTAGGAAAGCATCTCCAACTCCCCATGTTCACCGTGTTTATTCGCCAGGCAGAGAGGGAAGCCCATCGCTATGGGGGAAGTGAAAATGACAGTGGGGTTCTGTTTTGTGTTTACCCACCCCACCCCCACCCCCACCGAAAAATAGTAATTTGGCCTTTCAACTAACCAAACTTCTCTCTTCACTGGGCTAAAGTCAAATATTTTTCTTTGACACATTGTCGCAGAGCTGGCTTTTTTCCCTTCTCCCCCTCCTCCTCCTCTTGAGCCCACCTATTTCCTCCCACTTCTTCCCATACAGAGGCACACACACACACACACACACACACACACACACCACTCGGTGCCTTTTACATAATCGACTGACAAGATTGATCTTTCACTTCAATTGCTTTGATTCAAAATCTGCCCACATCCGTGGGAGGTGAAGCACAGTGCAGGAGAGTATTTTACCAAAGAGGCTGCGAGCAGAACGGCATGGGAAGGCGCTGGGGCCCAGGCTACTCTCTCTCGTCTAGATTCTCCATAGGGGAGCAGCGTGCTGTGGAGTGCAACATAAATGATCTAATTTCAAACTTACCACTCCGAAAGGCTGTTGGAGTGCCTGTCAGAGTAGTCCTCATTTCTTAACGGAATGACAAAACCCCTGCATGTTTCCTCCACCGCTGCTGCTCTCCTTTTGTGGCTTTCCCTGAGCGAGCTCCAAGGTACTGTAATTACAGACCGCTTTACCGCTTTACTACCAGGTTCCTTCGCCCTGCTTCTCCGCACAAGCCCTCTGCCCCAGTCGGCTGCATCACCCACACTCCGTGCGGTCTTCGGGTCATGCTACTCCTTCTGCTTCAGTCTGTTCTTTTCCTTTCTGCTCACCTTGGCATTTTCCTTCCTTAATAACCAAGTTTGGGGGCTTCCCTGGAAACCTTTCCCTGACTCCTTCAGCCCCTGGCAAATGATGGCTTTTCAAACGATCGTCCTTGGATCACTTACCTAGGCCATGTGTCATGCAGCTATCTCAGTCACACGAAAGGGTAAACACTCGAGAGACAATCCTCTCTCTTTGCTCCCCAGGCACTTAGCATATATACAGTCATTCCTATTCAAAGTATTTATTGAGTGGCCATTACATACCCTGTGCTAGCTAGAGTTTGAGATGATGGAGATGAATCTGATCCTGAATTTAAGCAGCTCACATATAAAGAGGAAAACAAAGATGCAAACAGATCATGGCGACACTACTCAGTCATTTCCATAACGGAAGTAAGAAGCGCAGCCAGATAAAGCATTAAAGATCAAGGATGCAATGCTATAGGGGGTGGAGCCAGGAATAGTTTCCAGAGAAAGTTAGCGAGAGTTGGGAGTGGAAGGCTGCCTAGTAGTGTATGCCCAGGTGGCCAAGAGGGTAGGAGAATTCCAGGAGAGAGGGAGCAGCCTGGAAAATGACATGTAAGCGTAAAGCAAGAAAGATCAGGGCTTTGCAAATAGTTCTCTCTCATCTCATTCCTTCCGATGAAGCATGAGGCGGACGCAGTCTGATTACCCAAGAAGCAAAGCAAGCACTGGCTTACTTGTGCCTACTTACTAATTTGTTGTGATCAATGTTCTATGTCTTCGCCACATCACAAATTCTGTTCTAGGTATGGCCGGTATTTCTTCCCAACCCCACAGCACATCTCTATTGAACCTAAGCTTCTTGTCAAATGTACACCCCCTGACAAGGGACAGAGTACTCAGGAAGCAAAACAAGCAGGGGGTTATGGTGGTGAAACCCACATGAAATTGTTCACTAGAGAGTAGTAGGTAAGTCCAAGTAACTGTGCTCACAGTGCTTATGAAGCAATCCATCCCTTGCCACCAGAGCAGGCAGAAGAGAACAAAGAGTGGCGTGTGGAAAGGGTGATCGAAGTGAGACCATGAGGAAGAGAGGAGCCAGCCAGGGTGCAGTGTAGCACTGATGAAACATGCAACTTCCCTCTAGTTCTTTAATGCTTCTTCCCCTACCCCCACCCCTACTATCATGACACCAATTCTACCTTATAAATCTGGCTAGACCAGAGCATGTACACGGGTACAGATCAGAGCTGGAAACACAGGGAATCCAGGACAGATAAACCCCTCAGGACCAATAATGAGAGTAGTGATACCAGGAGGATAAGAGTAAGGGGGGAGGAGATAAGGGGAACCGATCACAATGATGTACATATAACCCTCTCCCTGGGGGATGGATAACAGAAAAGTGGGTAAAGGGTAAAGGGAGACATTGGTCAGTGTAAGACATGAAAAAAAACGATAAATTATCAAGGGTTCATGTGGGAGGAAAAGTGGAGGAGGGAGGGAGGGGAAAATGAGGAACTGATACCAAGGGCTCAAGCAGAAAGAAAATGTTTTGAAACTGATGATGGCAACAAATGTACAAATGTGCTTGACACAATGGATGGATGGATGGATTGTGATAAGAGCTATACTTACCCCAATAAAATGACTGAAAAACAAGAAGTCAGACCATGAGGATGTCAGGTGTCATGTTGGGGAGTTTGGGTAAAAAGGGAAACTCCTTAACGGCCTACTGAGTGCCATTAAAAGAATTTGGGGATACTGTCGTAATCTGAATACATCTTATAAATATTAAAGCATATGAAGATGGAGTTCAATGGATGAATGTGTAAATAAATTGTAGCACGCCCACCCTATGGAATGCTATTCATCAATAAAAAGAAACCAACGATTGATTAACAAAACAACTTGAATGACTCTCCTGGGGGAATTATACTGATTTAAAAAAAAGCCAATCTCAAAGAATTATATAATCTACTACTCCTTTTATATAACACTCTCAAAATAACTAAATTAAAGAGGTGGAGAACCAATCAATTGTTGCCAAGAGATAGGGACTGGGGGGTCAGGAATGCGTATGGCTATAAAGGGTTAGTGTGGGGGGGAGCCTGGTGATGCAGGGCCAGTTTTGTATCTTAATTGTGTTGATGGTTAAGAAAATCTATACATGTGATAAAATTGCATAGGCACACATGTGTAAACGAATACAAATATGACTGGTAAAACCTGAATAAGCTCTGTAGGCTGTATCCATGCCAGTCTGCTAGTTCTGATACAGTGCTATGGTTACGCAAGATGAATGAAACTGGATTGGGGTCCAAGGGAACAATGAACTTAAAAAGAATTCTCATGAATCTATAACTATTCCCAAATGACTTAAATATAATGATGACAAAAGAAGCAATGTGTAGGTAATCTAAAAAAAGAAAGAAAGAACGGGTTTTTAAAAGAGAGATTTAAAGATTATTATTCAGACAATATTGCTACTTATGAAGGATTTTCTTAAGAATTTCAAAACATGCTTTACATAACTAACTATACAGTAGAAGGTTTATATTGGCATGAATATATATCTCTCAGACAAAATTTTTCACAGTGTAAAATGTTCAATTGTTGTAGAACTAAACAATTCTAGAATATTCACATTTTCATCACCTCAAGTGTCCTAAATTCTGAGTGACAAAAGCCCCGAGACTGTGCAAAACACCAGTCATCAGGTCATTCTAAAAAGCTAACTAAGACGTTGGTGCACACACATCGCGGAAGACTTCGCATCCCTAAAGGAGGGCGGGAAACACGACTGTCAGACAGCATGAAGCTCCTCCTGGCATGCAGAGGCCTGGACACTCTTACGCTGAGTGCAACTGGTCAATAACAAAAGGACAATAGGTTCTGAAACCACTGTTATAAAGGGGGGAAAAGACATAGATTTTCATACCAAAGGGGACAGACTTTGGAGGTTTCCCTGGGGATGAAGGAAAGGGAAGACGAAGCCATGAGCTTGACAGGCTTGACTTAGGTGCATGGCAAGTAATCCACAAGAGAGAAGAGAAATCAAAGGGGCGGGTAGTTATCGAGGGGGTTGATGAGTAGTTTAAACAGTTGAGTACAAAACTGATTATCTGAAAAGTAAACCCTACCTAATTCACAATAAAAAAGTTGTTAGCACCTCTAAAAAGTTATCATTGGATTGAAACAAAATGATAAACAAAACTAACAAAATCGACTTGTTCTAAGGGATTTGACATTCTCAGGATGAAAGGTTCATGTACGTCCTACAACGCACACATCTACAATGCATGCATCTGTCAGGAAGGGTAGCGGTGTGTGACAAATTCTAAACTGCTCTGATCAGCTCTGCGATTAGCAACACAAGAAAAATCCAAACAAACTCATATGCATTAGCAAATCACAATGATAAAGACTCCAAGAATGGAGTGGGGGGAGTGGGGGAGGGGAGGGTTCTTATTCTTTTAGGCCGACTCCAGCATTTGAACAGTATTTATTCTAGTATTTTTAAAAAGAATGTTTAGCTTTGAAACAATAGCCAATTGTATGCTAGAGTCTTGCAAAATCCAAAGGCAACTTGGAGAATTTATATTCATTTCTTCTAATCAGTGTGCTGGAGTCTTAATGAAAGGACAGTAACTTAGGCTACGATTTCAGTTAGGCTTAAAAAAAAAAAAAAAAGGCATTCTACTCCGTTAACAAAATTGTAAGTGGTTCTCAATTATCAGCTAGACCCTTACAGCAGAGTTGGTGCATAAAGGATGCTCAGGGGATAACAAAGCAGATGACAGACATGGTTTGAACTACTCGTGCCCAGGGTGCCAGGATGACGTTTGGAACTGAAGCAAACATAGCTCAAAAATGGATCCACTAAGTTGGCCCAGACTGACTGTTACTGAACCTACAGGCCAACCGAGACCCCCGAACACCTTAGCCTCCAATAAAATGATCTTCATAAAAGATTAATCTGTTATTTATTTGTTTTCTTGCTTATGGTCTGTTTCCTCAACTTGAATGTAAGTCCCAAATCTTGTTTGGCTTCTGGATTTTGTATACGTCTAGCAAGGTTTCTAGTTAATTAATGTTTGTTGACTAAACGAATGCTTTGTCCTTCAATAGCACTGGTTTTGACAAATTTTAGATGGTAGACATGTTTGGGCCTCTGATAAAAGCTATGAATCCTCTACTTAGAAAAAAGCACGGAAGGCATTATTTTACGTATAACAGTTTCAGATTGTTTGATCTTCTAGGAGTTTGTGAATCTCAGATTAAGCTCTGCTGATTAAAAGAGCCCTGGTGACCCTACTATGGGTAAGCACTGGACTTCTAACCACAAGGTCAGCAGTTCCAAGCCACCCACTGCTCCTATACAGATTGTCACTATCAGGGGCACCGAGTCCGTGGCAGTGGGTTTGGTGTTTTGCTTTGTTTCATGGAAACCTTTTTCAAGGGTGAAGATGTTATCATCGCCACAATTAGCCCCTAACTTTTCAATCTACTTTCTCCAGGTTGCTTCCCCATACCAGTTAGTTCCCCTCTTCTGTAGCAGTTATTTTTTTGTTTGTTTTTATTATGTTCTATCATTAATAAATAGCTTTTATACTCACCTTATCTTTTAGTGACATCAATGTCAGAGGAGGGAATGATTTGGCAAATAAACTATTTCTATATTTTGGGGGGTGTATATTCTGTGTGTGCTCTATCACCCTAAAAGCCCTTTATTGTGCATTCGGCAGAATCGCATCTCGTGCAGAATATTATTGTGAGTATAAGTTAGAGAGGAGTTCAGTCACATTCAATACATACAAAACCACCTACCTGTCAGAGATGAATAAGAGAGGTACGAGCAGTAGGGAAGGGGACTTTTATTTAGTTATCATAAGCAATAAATAACTAAACACTTAAGACCCCCGAGGGCTCACTTTTTGTCACAGAAAAGCTGTTCCTAATTACCAGTAGTGAATGATGCTCGAGAAAACCTAATGCACTCGCTGGGCTTTAAATTTACACACACACACACACACACACACACACACACACACACACACACACACACAAGCAGCTATCTGAGCTGCACTGAGCCTTCATGGAAAACTGACTTCTGAGATCCCTCATAAGGCCAAACTACTGCCACACAATGATCTGCAAACAACTATGGCACCCTATCCTTTTGGTTTATGAACCGAAAGCTCAGCGTGTTGCTAAAATGTCAGGGACACAATCCAAGCCCCCTCTGTCATCTGTCTTAATACCACAGTGTCCCATTCCTGGGGGACCTGCTCAGGCAGATGGCAGCACATCTCCATCACCTGCAGAGCGCAGCGCAGTGTCCACGGGCAGGAGCTGGGTGTGTGCCACAGCACTAGCAGTAGAAAATGCCAATGTTCTTGAGACTGCAGTCTCATTTAGAGAGCCGTCAGTGTGTGGTCCCAATCTCCATCACACAACTACCAGGAAAAGCAGTGGCACTCACACTGCTGAGACTCAGTGAGTTGACTGGACTCAGGTTGCTTGAACTATTATTGCAGTTGGAGCAAAGGACTTTGGCTATATATTTTGTTCTGTTCTTACCCACTCAAGGGCTGGCTTTCTTCATGGTTCAAACATACATCAAAACAATAATGCTGAACTTGGTTTTTTTTTTTTTCTGGCAATGGGAAACTTTCCCAAGAGTCTACAAAAAAACTTTTCTTCAAGGGCAACTTTAATAGACATTGGCTTAAATGCTGAATTCAGAAACCCCACAGAGCCACCACAGTCAGCGGTGTACATGTTCGTATTTGTCTTAAGTGCCTTACCCCCAGAAACCTGGTCCCTAGTGAAGATAACAGATGGTTAAATGTACGTACTGGGCAAAATCCTATGAGCAAAACCTTTGGAGGATGCATCGTTAGCATCTCTCCTCTACCTTCCCTGACACAGTAGCTTTAAAGCTACATACAGTCAGGAAGACTCGATCTCCAGTAGATTTAATGATGCGGCAGGAGCCACACAATTGAATAATGATATTTTCTCCTTATCAGGTTGAAGCCATTCTCAATTAGAGACCGCATCATCTATTAACTGGACTGTTCTCTGTGGACTATTAACTGCGAGAAACAACCTAGAAGAAGAAGGGGTTAAGAACTAGATGAGAGAACGAATACGATTCCAAAAGCGGACTTTTCCTCCGTATGTCACAAGAAAGCCGGCACCTTATTTCAATCAGCCCTTTTATAGTTAAAGCATGCCACTGTCACCATGGTAGAGACTTCCAATGTAACGAAACTTGCTTCAAAGCTTTGGATAGCATTGGGGAACTCCCGTCTCCCAAGCAGTAAATAAGGGTGCAAGAAGAGATCAGAAACTATTTTTGACAGGATAACCACAGAAACTACGGTCTGTGCTACCCAATAGGACAAATACATTTGCTGCTGAGCAACTAACTATCCCGATCTAACTATCCGTATCTGGGCAGTTGTAGACTGGGACGTGTCTAGTTCCCCAAGTGTGCGTGACACTTTAGAATATGCAAAATGGACCACGTTTTTTTAAACTTGAGGGGGGTGGAATGTATATACATATACACATTTACATACATACATGTGTCTATATCGATAAAAAGAGACACACACCAACTGGGGTTTTCCACCTTCCTCAAGAGCTATTTTCGAAACACCTGAGAATTCTAAATTAAGCAACCCACCAAAGAATGTCACTTTCCTAGGCTAGCAACTGCCTCCCCTGCACCTGTTAAGGACGCGGCAATCGGGAAGAGGGAACCTTAGGTCCATACCTATATTTCATGCCAGTCTGCTTGGCGGTGGACTCTTTGAGAGAAATGTGATGCTGGGGAGTGAAGGTCCCCAGGCTGCGCGCGATGATCGCGACCGTGCGGAATTTGGCCCGGGCGGCGTTCACCACACTGGGGGCAGCGGAGCTCTGCTTGCTCAGAAGCCGGTCCTCCCCATTCCGACTCTTCAAATTGTGCTCTGTGCAGGCTATGGAGACTTGCATCGCTCCCCCGGGCGGCGCTCGGTCCCGCTCCGAACCCCGGCACGCAGGCGGTCACGAGCGGCTGAGCCGGTGGGGGGTGGGTGGGAAGGGTGCTGCGCGTCTGTCGACCCTCCGCGCGCCCGCCGCCCGCCGCCGGGATGGGTGGGTGGCCGTCCGGGGAGTCCTCGCGGCCGACGTCGGAGGCGGCCGAGCGGCAGGGGCGGC
>NW_022111320.1:1519963-1522915 GCF_000313985.2 Echinops telfairi | reverse complement strand
GCCTCCCTCCCTGCCCCGCTCGGGGAGGCCGTGGGGGCGCCTCAGGAGCCCTCCCCATTTATTCGAGCCTGGCACAGGTTTGCAGCGCTGGCAAGGCGGCGGCGGCGCAGGCGGGTCCCTTTAAGGAGCCTTTGTGTGCGACTGGTGGGAAGCTGAGGACCCCTCTCCCCAGACTGGCTGGCTGTCACAGAACCCGAGGGCCATGTAGTAAAAGAGGGGCTCTCTGCCCCAAAGCTGCTGCCACCCACCAGTGGCAACGGGGCGGGGGTGGAGTGGGGGTGGCGGATGCTTCTACCAGGCAGCATGCTAGTGAATGAGCCCGGACATGCTCTGACTGGCTTGGTAAAAGCCACGTTGAAATCCCTATTATTAGCCTTGTCAGGGTTCACTTGCCCCTTGCGCGTTATCTTTTAAGCAGAGAAGTGCGGGGGTTTCCGGAAAAGCCCCAGGGCGGACTCTTTGGCGTCAAGTCTGTAAACTTGCAGCAAAATCTCTTCTGCCTGCCACAGTGTGGACAGGGACCGGTGGAGAGGAGGCGTGTGCCGCAAAGCTCACCACTGTGAGCGCCATCGCACCAGGGGAGAAGCCCGTCCCCATCAATGCTCAGAAAGGCCCAGGCCCGTGTCTGGACCTGCATCCACTGACCACTGTCCATCCGCAGCTGACAGGGGAGGGCCAGCACTATCCCCAGGTGAGGGGGAGGAGGTGGCAGCAAGACCTCCCTGTCCACAGCTGGGTCTGTGACAGGTGTGAAACTCAATAAATGGGGCTGAAGAAAATTAAGCCCGAGTGACGCCTACATTTGAAATTCATGGACGGCTAACCCCTCGCAAAGGATAAGTAAGTAATGGTGTGAGCCACATCGGTTTTCTCGAGAAAACCTCCACGTGATTTCCATTAGACACCACCGTCAAGCAAAAGGAATCCTGTTAAAATCAACAGAATTTGTGAGCACCATCTCTGTACTTGGTGATGGAGATGAGGGCTGGCCCCCTTCTCAAAGAATGACAAGCTGGGTGGGAGAGACAAAGCAGTCCGTCCCTAAGGGACTCGATAACATTATTGGAAGGCACAACTGTGACTTGCACAAATAATTGGTCAAGACATCCAGGGCACTGGAGTTGGTCAGGGGAGGGGCTACAGGAAGCTGGAGAAAGTTCTTCATTCTGATCCATTCCGCACACTTAGCTAACCAGACTCCACAGCTTGTGACTGGAATGCAAGATGGATGGTACAGAGCCTTCACATGGATAGCAGGCAGCTGGAAGACGCCTGGGCCATGAAGAAAGGATTAAACTTGATTAGTGGCAGAGGAGAGGGGCAGGCATCTCTGAGGTTGGCAGATGTGAGAAGAAAAGGACCCCCAGCTGTGCCTCCCAGATAACAAATAGCTGGTCTGACCACTTCTCCCCAACTGAACTGAGGCACGGGGATGAATTTTCCAAGTAGAATAGATGTCTGCTTTTAAGTCTATTCCAGACATTTTATAACCGGCAAATAAGGTTGAAATCACATTGGGAATCTCATCTTTTACCCCTACACTGCTCCCATTCCTGACTTAATAACACAAAACAAGACAAACGTCCTGTCCTCTCTTCAATGATTGGGCTGTCACTCCGATGGGGCAGAGATGTGGAAAAGGGTAGAACATCAGCTGCCATCTTTGTACCTTCAAGCCTCAGCTCCAAGGAAAGGGCTCTTGAAGCACAGCTTACCCTGGAATAAACAGTGGGCAGAGAGGAAGTGGATCATTAGAACCGCTATTATTTTTTTTTCCTGCACTAGAGCTGCTCATCAGAGATGATCAATGCAAATCAGGAAGGGAGCAAACGCGAGAAGAGGAAGAAGTGGGAGGAATCCAGCAAGCACAGCTCAGGAAGGGGGAAGTAAAGCCACCTGAGAGGAAGGACCGAAGGCAGTAAGGGACGACAGCAGGAGGGGTCAGGAGCCCCAAGCGCCAGCTCGGGTACTGGAGGAGGAGGCGGTGTTGGGAAGGTGGCTGGTTGCTGAGAGGGCTGTCAGTGCTATAGGGAGGAGGGAGAGCATTGAGGGTGGGGGGGACGCCTCAGTGCTGTCAGCCAAAGTGGCTTTCAAGTTCACCAGGAACTAGCTGAGCAGTGCCTGAAAGCAAAACTAAAATCAGAACAGGGGCTGGGTTATCAGAATAAAACATGCCAGGCAGAATGCCTCGGAGTCACCTTTGGATCCCCCACAGGACCAAGCAGAGTGCCTGGGGCGGGGAGCAGGCCCTCCCTCTATAAATAATTGAGAGAAGGAGATAAGAAAGCGAAGGAAGGAAGGAGCGAAGCGCGGGTGGGGAGGGCGGAGAAGGTAGGTGGATGGGAAGATGACGACTTCTTGGATAAGCGCGAGTCTTCCAAAAAGCAAAAAAGTCCTGCACATTCTGGGTTAGCACAGGTGGCTTCCGCCAAACGAATGAATAATTGCCCCACATACACCTCGGTATGTAGACAAGTACCCTTGCCTCAGAGCGGATCAAAGACCTGAGGCCGACACAAGCTTCTTTCTTGCTGACCGCAGTGCCCTCTTCAGATCTGACGCCTCACGGGAACTCTGAGAGCCTGCCGGTGCCAGCAACCTGATGTCTACCCCAGCTGTGCTCCCCCTGCCTGGCACCAATGGAGCAGTTGGTCTCAGGAGCCCAGAAATTAGACTGATGACAGTTGGCTGTGAGAATGCTCATTCCTAAGAACTTGGTGCTAACAGGCCAGATGCTAATTAAGCTGGGGAAATTAAATTTGGAATATGCATCTTTGCTCGCTGCTAGCATTTCAGGTTTCAATATGATCCATAGATTCAGAGAGAGATGGTTTGTTTTTAGTTAGATTGTTACATCGTTGGTTCAAGAAAAACCCCTATAGTTTCCCAAAGAAAATGCTCCTAAAAGTCATTATTGAGCCAAACATCACTGTCATGCTGCTGTCAATTCAT
>NW_022111320.1:1515440-1518839 GCF_000313985.2 Echinops telfairi | reverse complement strand
TTTAATGATCACTCACACTTTTGACTTTGCCTGGGTCTCAGCCAGCCACTAATCATTCCCTGATATTTGAAATTCTTTAGCATTAATATCAGCCACACTGGGTCGTGGTGATGGAGCTGGTTAGGAATAAACCACAGAGCTGCACCATGTGTGCCCCTCCCTCCCCTGCCCCATCCCCTCCTGCTCATCCCAAAGTTACATCGCAGCAAGGAAGGACTCCCAGGGAGAGTCTGATGGAGCTGGTGTGGACCCAGCTCTGTTCTGCCCCTTTCTGCAGGCGTGCTGTGAGCACACTGTTTAACTCGCTAGCCTCAGAATCCACATAGGGTCAAACACGGTCCAAAACCACGTGCCTCCAGATTGTGTGGAATCCTTGACCCACAGTCAGCCCAGGATAGCTAAATCTCTATCTTGTTTATTAAAAGCAGGGCGGTGAAGAAGTCATTAATCTCCTCTTAATCAAGCTTATCAGAAAACCTCAGCAATTAATAATAGCAGTAACACTTACATAGTGCTTCCTATGTCCCAGGAGCTCTTGTAAGCACTTTGCATGTATTAACACATCCACTTCTCACATACCTGCTGGGCAGGTGCCTAGATTGTCAGCTCCATTCACTAGACGAGGAAACGTGAGACGCCACGAAGGGAAATAACATGCCCAAGGTGACACAGGCAAGAAGAGGCTGCGGGGATTGTGACACAAGGCAGGCAGCCTGCAGAGCCTTGGGTCGCAGCCACTGCACATACTGCTCCCTCCTGCAAGAACTTCCTTGCAGGAATTGCTTAAAATAGTGTCATTTTGTGAGTAGAAAAGAAACCCTAGTCTTATTGTGAGCGAGTGAAAGAAATTCAGTTTAAAAACGGAAAATTTCAGAACAATGAAGTATGACTTTTATCAGCCCTTTCAAATACTTTATGATGCTTTTATTCCTCTTGATAATATATATATTTTAAATCCCCAATTACTTGGCAAATGTCTGATTGATTTTGTCTCTTATCAGTAAAGTCCCAACCAAATGCTTTTTGTTAAGCCCACTGAGAATGCAGGGTTTCTACTCCAATGGAAACCACAGCCAGCAGGGGCCGGGAAGCAGTCAATTATGGAGCCGGGCAAAACCAGATTCTCTGAAAACAGAAAAGAATCCGCTTATATTGAGAGAATTTTAAACATGCCAGTGTGCAGATGGTAAGCCCCTTTCGGGGCCTATCATTTGTGATCAAAAGAGGAGTTATTGGGGTGAGAGTTTGCAATGTATCGGAAATTTTAAAAATGTGAGTGTGGAGAGCAGCTTATTTTATTCTGACACCCCGAGCCAGTCATGAAAATTAGCCTGGGCCCATATTTGCATGGACACAGCTTCTGGAATAGCAGAGAAAGTAAAATTGAGAAGCCAAATTGGAAACCCACGAGGCTTTGCTGACTAGAAGAAACTTCCAGATGTCTCCCCTCCTGCTTCCTCGGAGGAACTGGATCCCGAGAAAGCCTCCACCAAGGATGCTCCGAGGGGAAAGTCAAGACAATTTTTCTCACACTGGTCACACATCCGGGATCCAAGCATCCTTATTCAATGAGTAGCTAAGCTTTCCAGCTAATGGTCAAACTGCATTCACGGCCACGGATACCTGTTTCCTGAATTAGAAACTGCTGATGTACCAGACATAAGACCACTAGTTATTAACCATCATGTAGTAGTTACATGTTAGGCTACCAAACTTCAAGGTCAGTAGTTTGAAACCACCAGCTGCTCCTCGGGAGAACAATGAGGCTTCCTACGACTATAGAGTTACAGTCTCGGAAACCCACAGGGGCAGTTCCCCTGGCCTTATAGGGTCACCAAGAGTTGGAATCGAATTGCCTCCATAGTAATGAGTTTGTGTTTTTGTTTCTTGGGTTCATTTTTGGTTAGATGTTCAAGGGGCTCTGGTGGCAGAGGCAGTTAAGCATTGGCAGTCAACCAAAAGGTTGATGGTTCAAACCCACCAGGATGAGGCGATATACTTCTGTCAAGATTTAGTCTTGAAAACTTCCAGGGACAGTTTGACTCTATCCCATCGGGCTGATGTGTGTTGGAATTCACTTCATAGCAATGAATTTGCCTTTTAATAAAAAATGTATTTACGTGTGTAGTGGTCCCTGGGTGGTGCTAACTTTCCACGCAGCCATCCTTTGTGAAATCAAACACATTAACAATTAGTACACTCAGCTGCAAGTTCAAGTCCACCCAGAGGCACTTCAGAAGAAAGACCTGGAGATCAGCCAATGAAAATCCATCAGAGCACAGTTCTACTCTGATGCCCAGGGGCCCACTTGATGGCAACTGACTGTTTGGTTTTATATGTTTAAGGTAAGGTATCATGATGTTATAGTAGAGAGTTGTGTAAATAAGAAATTCACATGATTTTATGCAATTTTTCAAGCCTCTTCATGGTTGATCATTTCTAATAAGCTTATCCGGAACCCAGACATAGAATTGGGAAGAGACAACGATATAAGGTTTGCTTCTTTGTTACAAATGCCATTTATTAGCTATCAACATAATTTCTGTCATTTGAACAAGATGGCCAAAAATATTCACCATATCTTTGGGTAAGAGATCTTGCTAAGTACCTAAATTCACAAAGAATTTGTTTTAAAAAATAATTAGAACTGCTATATTCCGTTCAATCTAGTATACCATCAATTAAAAGGCACACTATTTTCCCCATCACACTAAGAAAAACTGTGTTCAATTAAATTATAAATCCTTTAATTAAAAAAAATATCAAGTTTCTTAAGACTCTCTTATACTGCCCCCTCTCCAAACTTAACTCATAAATAGATAAATAGGAAAGCATATGGCAAAGAATTGGTTAAAAGTATTCCTAAATTGCATGCAGAATTTGATGTTCCTGAATCACAATTTTACCCAGTTATCAATGCCCATCCTTCTTGCTATCAAAAGAAGCTGACAAAAGAGCATTAAAAAGTAAAAAAAAACATCCCTAGCTATTGCTTCCTGGAGTTCCTTTCCAAACTGTTGAGATCTATTCTATAGGTTTTGGTATACACCCACAGGCACTAACATCCACACCTGGGAGAAAGAGGTGGCTTTCTACTCCCATAAAGCGTCTCAGACACTCCCAGGGAGCGCTCCACCCTACCGATGGAGTCCCGTGCGTAGGAACTGACTCGATGGCAGTGCGTTTTGAGTAAGACCCACACCAGGACAGGGCTGGTCAGCAGTGCAGATCAAGTGGGTCACCGCTGCAGCACAGGGCAAACGGAATGCGTGTCTCAGGATTAATGAATTATGATGATGCCCACGACAGTACACCAAACTACTGTGGGACGAAAGAAAAAGGAAGCAGAGAAGGAAGACAGCAGGGTGGAGGTAGGAAAGGAAGAGGAAGGAGGGATAC
>NW_022111320.1:1508173-1515175 GCF_000313985.2 Echinops telfairi | reverse complement strand
CCATCATTATACACCTCTTTACTTTATAATATCCAAAATGTTTTTCCATAAGAGGTGTACTCTCCTGCATCTTGTTTCATCTGCCGGTTTTTGGAGGGAACCTGTATATTCCACCACTTGTCTGTCGGTACGGCCTACGATGTGTGCAGAGCTTACAGTAGCTATGATGCTAGGGGCCATGGCCTCAGTATTTCAAACTCCAGTAGCAGCACTCTGGTGGTTAGTTTCAGCTGAGCGATCACACTAAACTTGACTAGGAAGAAGGATGTGACAGTATACTTCTGGGGGAACCCATGGCCATTGTAAACCTTTGAATTGCAGGGCAACATTGTCTAACAGAGTGCCAGAAGGTGCCCCCCTTGGGTTGGAGGGCACCCAAAATACGACTCAGAATGGATTTTAATGACGTGTATGAAGTAAAGCTTTCAGGACTTACATTGGCTGATGTGACATGACTCAAAATGATGAGAAACAGCTATAACAGTTCATTAATAATTAGATGTGAAGTTTGCAAAATACAAATCTAGGAAATAGGGAGTTGTCAAAACTGAAGTGTCATGCTTAAAGATTGATACTCTAGGCTGTGAGCTGAAATGGATTGGTATTGGCCACTTTTGATCAGACAAACACATGCTCTACTATGCAGAGAATGATAAATTGCATAGGAATGACATAGAATACTTTGTTAAAAAGAACATTTCAACATCTACCCTGAAATACAACACTGCATAATATCCGCCTACAAAGAAGATGATGTGATGCCAAAGAAATTGAATATTTTTTACCAACTTCTGCAGTCTAAAATTAATCAAACATGCAATCAGAAGCATTGATAACTACTGATCGGAACAAAATTGATGACAACATGATCTATAGCTGGAAAATATGGCCTTGGTGATAGAAATGATGCTGGAGATTGCACAGTAGAAGTTTGCAAGACCAACAGATTCTTCATTGTACAAGCAGAGTGCTTCTTAGAAATAAGGATGGCGCGGTATCAAAAGGGACCAGTCGCTGTAGAAGGACATCATGCTTGGTAGAGAGTCAGTGAAAAAGAGAAGGACTACCAAGGATATGAATTGACCCAGTGGCTGTGTCATAGGGGCCAATTAACAATGGCGGTGAGGACTGCACAGGGCCAGGCAGTGTGCCCTTCCTTTATACACCGGGCCACTCTAAGTCAGAAGTGACAGGATGGCACTGCACTGCAGCAGTAGGGTTTCATCTGAAGTTCTTACAATACACCTGCATTATTCATTCTTGTAAGTAAATGAAAACACAGTTACTTTTAAGGACAGATAAACCCCTCAGGAACAATAATGAGAGGAGTGGTACCAGGAAGGTAAGGGAAAGGTGAGGTGGAAAGGGGGAACCGATCAGAAGGATCTACATATAAGCCCCTCTCTGGGGGACAGGCAACAGAAAAGTGGGTGACGGGAAATATTGGTCAGTGTAAGACATGAAAAAAAATTAATAAATTATCAAGGGTTTATGAAGGGGGGGAGGGGAAAAATGAGTAGCTGATACCAAGGACTCAAGTAGAAAGAAAATGCTTTGAGAATGATGAGGGCAACAAATGTTCAAATGTGCTTGACACAATGGATGGATGGATGGATGGATGGATGGATGGATGGATGGATGGATGGATGGATGGATTGTGATAAGAGTTGTACGAGCCCCCAGTAAAATTAATTTAAAAAATAAATTTAATCCCGTCTTATGCAGTAAAGGATGAG
Source organism: Echinops telfairi (assembly GCF_000313985.2). Lineage (NCBI taxonomy): Eukaryota > Metazoa > Chordata > Mammalia > Afrosoricida > Tenrecidae > Echinops > Echinops telfairi. The sequence goes on along the minus strand of NW_022111320.1, from coordinate 1,513,439 downwards.
CTCAGTAAATCTAGTTTCTGTACTCTGTACTCTGTGAAGAAAGAGCTGGTCTTTGTCCACCCTCACTTCCCCATTCCCCATAACCTCTTCTGGTAGGTCATCTCTAAACACTCTAAATATTCCACATGAAACAATCATTGGGTTTAAATTGATTTTTACTCGTGGATGAGATGGTATAAGCTAACTCACACTGTGATTTATGGTGCATGTCTTGGACCAGGCAAGTATCAGCTTGACCATTGGTGAGACTAGTTTCTAAATCAGTGAGAGGCAGTAGCCATGCTTACCCAACGGACCTACCATAAAAAACAAACTAACCTGGACATCAAGGCTCAATGAACTTCCCTCGTGGTAGATTGTATGCATGTTACCACATCAATATTGGGATTGATGTGGTATTAGAATTGTTTGCATGACTCCAGTATGAGCAAGTGCCTGGACTCTCCTAGTCGCCATCCTGTGACCTTCATCCCTGTTCTGAGTTTAATCCGTATTCTGAAGGATATGGGATTCTGTGTGTCCTTCTAGTGAGTCCTTGAACATGAGGGTAGCCTTGGCGACCCCTACACAGTCAGTTTAGAAAGGAAAACTCTGGAAAGCACAGGAACTTGGCCACAGAAAATAGGGGTGCAGGGGAGAAAGAAAGATGTCACACATCGATGCACAAGTCCATTAACATTCGTGTCTGTATCTTCTTAGCTGTAGTAAGGCTGGTTTTTTGTTTTTCTATGCATACTGTTGTTGTTGCTGCTGCTGCTGTGGCTGCTGTGACTGTTGTATACAAATTTGAATATTTTTCAAGGTATGCACCGCTCACCCCATGTTATTATTTTTCATCTGTCTTTTAATATTATATGTTCTCTATCCTTAAGTCAACTGTGACTCTCACCATCATTGATGTACATTTTCAAATGATCTGTTGAAAAGGAGGTCAACTGATAAGGTGCAGAGGTGGAGGATTCTGCATATTTTGCAGGGCTTTGGGGGTTGAGAGCATGTGAATGTTTGAAGACGACTAGTCACCTGTTGCTGAACAAGAATATCAGAGCTCGGCTGAAAATAAAAGTAGAGAGCTTCTAGTGAGGCACGAGACAATTTGGAAATTGGAAATTACAGAGCCTACAGGAGCCTGGACCAAGTAGTCTGAGGAAGAGACAGTGTAGGGAGCTTTTATAAGAAAATAAGGGAACTGTCAAAGAAATTTTAGAGATGGGTCGATATTTAGGCAATGGATATAAAATTGAGTAGGGATCCATGTGATTGGTAGGAGATTACAAATCGCTCAAAATGTAATTACAAAATAAGTACTAAATTGGGTAGGTCTGGCCTCCAAGCCATCACGAACCCCTCCCGAGTCACTACAGGAAGGACGGGAATGATTCTAAGGTGTCTCTTGAGTAAGCATCCGGTCTGAAAACGGTTTTGGATTCAGCTTTTCTGAGCAAGGTTTATTCTTAAGCAAGCAAAACTTAAAAGCAAACAAAATGACAGTCTTCTCTAAAATTGTTTACCAAGTCATGTTGTCAGGGTAACAGTGGAGCGGTTCAGAAATGACAAGCTGCGTCCTTCACACAGGAGTGGCTTTTCATTCCAAATAGAGTTGTAGCCTCAGAGCTTAGCATAGCCACCAGCTCATGTCAAGAACCCCAAATTAATTTAGGGTGCTCTTACTCAGCCCGAACCTATCAACCAAGTGCCACAGCTGACACACAGGTCAAAGGGGGAGAAAACGGTCACTATGGCTCGAAGCAGAGGAGGGATGATGGTGTCAGACCGGAGTTGGTTTTCAGGTCGTGAAAGTGAATCGGGGAGGGAAGGCACGCCCACACAAAGAGGTTGAATGATCTATCGAAGGAATGACCAACAAACCAGAGTAGATGGCTTCCTTTAAGAAGTATTTAGATAAGCAGGGACTCAGGACAACGTCACACAAATCAACTGGAGCCGTGTTGGGAGGGGCTGGAATAAAAGAGTCGGCTGAAGGCTCCCTTTTTAGGATCGCTGAGAGGCTGGCAAAAGAAACGTTATCAGCGATTCTGGTCTGGGTTAGGAGGATAAGTAGTGCTTAGGAAGATCCATCTAACACTTCAGGTATGTGGTCCCATGATGGCGCCAGGGACTCAAGGCAGAAAGAGCAGTAGGCCTGCTGGAACCGGCCAGCCACAAGATCAGAACGACTGACTGAAGAATGAGGCTTCCACTACCAGTTCTGACTGAGCTCTCCCTCATTGCCCTCTCTCTCACTGAGTCCATTCTGACTCAGAAGGACCCTGTAGGACAGGATAGAACTGCCCCTGGGAGTTTCGGACACCAGACTCCTAACTGGAGTAGAAAACCTCATCTTCTTTGCACAGAACGGCTGGTGGTTTCCGACTGCTGCCCTCATGGTTAGTAGTCAACTGCACAACACACGAGGGCTCCTTGTGCTGATGGAAAGGTGACGGGACATGTTCAAAATTCACGGTGAACTGAAACAGCAGTTCATAAAACAATGTGGACAATATAAAGCCTATTTTGACAAAAGCAAAAACTCTACCAAAAAAACTGTACAGGAAATAAAGACTATATAGTATAACCAAATATTATCAGTGATTACTTGTAAATGGTGGGATTATGGGTCACTTTTATTCTCTTTATTTTTCTAGGATATGATTTTCTGCTGTAAGTATTTATTGCCTCTGTATTCTGGAAAAACAAAAAAAGATACTTGGGTCGGGGATGTGGCGTGGGGGGGTGGGGACGGACAAACAAAACAAATGCTGCTTGAAAAAAGAGGCAGTCTGGGAGTGGTTACAATGAAGTTCACCCCAATACTTTGGTCTTTGCCCTTGGTTTCTAACAGATAACCTCTAGTACCTTGGGATTTCTCAGGATTGACATGGTTTAGATGAGGTCTCCTGACCAGACCTAAACATGTAGGCTAGGGAAGTGTCTCTCAGGTCAGTGATAGAGATCCATCCCATGATGTCAGCTAACCTCAGAGAAAGGAGTCAGGATTCAGTAGATCATGACTATGTAACGAGGTCCTAAGAAAGGCTCGGGACATGGAAGATCAATGAACTTCCTGACAGACGGCACACTCCAAAGAGAGCATTTCCCTGTCTGAGACGTGGAAACTTCACGTTGGGGACCCTCTTGCTCTTCATCCTTTGCGTCTGCTCATTTGTGGCTTCTTTATTCTAATTAGAGGATAATCATAAATATAGACCTTTCTGAGTTCCCCGAGTCACTGTAGTGAATTATCAAACCGAAAGGAACTACTCCAGCAAGTCTGAAGAGGGGTGGGTCCTGGGTGCACTTGAACTTATAAATGATAGCCTGAGAGGCTAATGGGAAACCCTAAGCTTGTAGTTAGCAAGTGAAAAGTGATGAAGGGCCCCACACTTAATGGCTGGCATCTGAAATTTGGGGGCATACTTGGCGACCTGGAGGACTGGGCCCTTTATCTGGTGATGTCTGAAATGAATCACATTAGGATAGAGGAAGAAGATGGACAGTTGGAATTGACTTGAAACAGAACTGTGCTGAACTGAATTGGCTTTGATACAGTCTGAGGTCAGATAAGTGAAGTTCAATGGTTTTTCCTAACAGAGACTATAGGGATGCTTATCCTGGAGGGAACACCAATGGCTTTTTCTTATTTATTCATAGCACCTAATACCTTGGGATAAATTTTACTAAGCAGACGCAAATTTCTTTTTAACAAACAAGTTTATAGGATCATATTATCTCTGTGTGGGTATGACCACTGAGCTTTGCTGACAGAAAGAAGAATTTAGAGCCAAGTGTTCCATGATTCTCCAGGGATCTGTTGTGGATTCCTGCTAGGGAACCAGGCCTGGAGTAGTCTGGTCCAATAAGGACAGCCACAATTAAACACGGAATATTGAAAGAAGTTTTGGTAACATCAACTCTACAAATCTATATCGGCCAAGCCTGAGTGACCCTCCCTAGATTTGGCTGCTATTAATGCACAAGGAACAAAGGAATACTGCACGGTTGAAATCAGCACCCATTAAGAAAGATCAAAGATTGTACCTCAAGTATGGATTATAACTCCATGCAAAGAAGACCTCAAGGAGTGGGAATGACACGGGAGCTGTGACAATGGACTCAAATGCAGGAGCAACTGTGAGGGTGGCACAGGACCAGGTAGCCTGTCATTCTGTCGGGCCCAGGGTCTCTGTGGATCAGAACACACTCAGTGGCACCTAACAACAACAGTGTACAATGTATTTGCCTGCCTATGTTAAGAATATTGCCAATGTATTAAGAATGAGGTGAGGACTTGGCAAATGGAAAGAATTTTAGCTGAAAATCAAACCTAAGAGATATTTGAAGAACAGCACAAAGGCTAGGCTTATCTGTTGACCGCACTTCAGAGGGTTGGTCTCTTTGGGGAAAGCTTAGTTAAGGAGGAAGAGGCTGAGGGGATGATGGGAAAAGGAAAGGCAGTAAGCCTACACACTAATCCGATCAAGCAGGAAAGCTACCCAGCAAAACAGCCCAAGATTGTACATGGCTGTGAGCTGGCCCAAAGCACGGGTTTGAGCAGTTCTCATTTGAATGCGGCTTCTGTGATGGAGTGAGAAGAAAGAGAAAAACAAGAAGAATGTGTACAGATCATGTTAGGGTCGGTGGGGGTACTCATCTCCTCACACAGAGGATCTTCATGTAGGAACAGCAGGATTGGCTCAGATCACAGAGAATCCACATCAACATACAAGTGTCCTCGGTTGCCACGCTCATGATGAGAATGAATGGTCACTGAATCTGACAGCCTGTCTGGAGCAGCAGATTGTGAAGAAAGGCAGCAAGAAGACACATAGGCTGGCATTTCCCCAGGTAGGGTGGAAGTTAGGACGCATATAAAACCAGGAATAAAATTGTAAGGCAATGTTAACCTCCATGAAATAATGGATTTAGTAAATGTGAAACCATTTTCGTTTCCAGCATGCCCACGTTTTATTGGACTTTTTGCTTGTTTTGCCTTTGGTTTTTAATGGGTACCCTTGTTGCTGGCAAAGGCTTGAGTCGCCCTATCAACAGGGATCAGTTGCTGAAATCTGACAGTCACAATGTTTGTATTCAATTGGAACATGGGTTCCAGATTCGGCTCTGAGAAAGTCACTAAATTAAAAAAGATGCTGGAAGACGTTTGGAATGTAGACAACCTACGACTGTGGTCAGGGAAACAATCTGGCAGAGTGATGTCTGGATAGGACAGGCTGGATGAACAATCTGGAGGAGAAAACAACGGGACTGA
>NW_022111320.1:1476326-1506682 GCF_000313985.2 Echinops telfairi | reverse complement strand
AAAATGTTAAAAAAAAATACATTCACAAAAAAAAAAAAAGTAGCAAAATGAAACCGATGACCCATCTCTGCAGGGACAAGAACAACCCCAGAAACATGCAACTAGAGTGCTTTTCATTACTCTTAATCACGACACCTGATGACTCCCTACCGATTGTATCAATATGATCTACCGCAGGTCATTCATCAGTGCTGGCTTCAAAGCTGACACGTTCCATCTAGAGCTAAACACTGAATGTCATGATATAAAGTAGAGAAGTAGGTCGTCGGTCATGACTTAATGAGAAGCTTGATACTAAAATCTGGACAAAATTGACCCCCCAAAACCCTGGTTTCAGCACTATGGATATTGACCTAAAGTGTTCAGCAAGGTTAGAAGTTTCATGCTTGAGTCTGCTACCCCTTGAGTAAGAACAACGAGGATGCGCAATGCCAGACCTTGGGCTCCCTTTACTCCGGCCGCCCCTCCCCATCTCAAGCCAGGGCACTGTGAGAGTTTGGCCAGGATCGGCAGGCTATGGATTCTGGCAGCAGCTTTGCTTGATCCGAGGAGGCTGACTCTGTTTGGAATGATGGATTTTGTGGAACTTAATTCTCCAAGGAAGACCACTGATGGAGGGCCAGAAGGGGGGCACAATACTTTGAATTCAGGACTGAGTCTGCACTCCTGGAGTGGAGGCTGCTTGACATATTCACACCCACCAGGACGACTCTTAGGCTGGAATGTGTGTACAAATTACAGGCAAGGGCTAGCTGAAAAGAAAATCTGGAGATAATTTGAAAATGGCCTCAACTTGGAACATACGCTCCAACCCATATATAAAACACATCACCAAAAGATCGAATCCTTACTTGATCACACACCACAAAAGAGACAGATTCCACAAGTTTACACTAGTCAAGGAAACAGACAACAGGGGGAAATGATCAGATCAAGAATTGCTATAAGACATATTATGTTCTGCTTTCAATAAAAAAGTATGGTCAATTCAGAGAAAACAATGTGACTCTACTAGAAAAAATCAAATAGAAACTATCGATTGGATTTAACACACAAAGATGTCAAAGCAAAGCATGGCAGTAATCAGTCAATAAATGAAAATTCTCAATAAAGCTACAGAGACAAACGTAAAGAACAACAAGAAACCTATGCCGCATGCTTATTAGAATGGCTACAATCACAAAGGCTAATCATACCAAACCTCCATGAGGACGTGGAGGAATTGAAACTCTCATACGCTCCTGGTGGGAATGCAAAATAAGACACTTTGGAAGCAGTTTGGCAATTTCTTTCAAAAGTTAAACACATAGTTGCCAATTGATTCAGGATTCTATTCTTAGCTATCTACCCAAGAGAAAACAAAATATATGTCCACACAAAGACCGGTATATAATTATTCATCAAACTCCCATTGCCATCACATTGATTCCATTTCGTTGGGACCCCGTAGGGCAGAGTGAAGTCCTCCACAGGATTTCCATGGTTGCAAACCTTTGCCGAAGCAGAGCAGAGGTAAGGGTGAAGCACCATCCTTTTGGTTAGCAGATCAACGTCACACCCATTGTACCATCTCCTAATGAATATTCATAGCAGTTTATTTGTAAAAATCCCAAGCTGGAAAAAATCTAAAGGCCCATGAACATATACATCGGTGAATCAATTGTTTCACATCCATATAATAAAATGGTATTCAGCAATGAAAAAGAATGGGCTACTCTAGAACAACATAGCTAAATCTCAAAATAATTATGCTGTGTCAAAGAAGCAGAAAAGAGAGAAAGAGAGTACATCCTATATGATCCCATATGAAACTCTAGCGCAGTGGTTCTCAACCGTCCTAATGCCGTGACCCTTTAATACAGTTCCTCATGTTGTGGTGACCCCCCAACCATAAAATAAAATTTTTTTGCTACTTCATAACTATACTTTTGCTACTGTTATGAATTGGGTGACCCCTGTGAGAGGGTCATTCGAACCCCAAGGGGTCACGACCCACAGATTGAGAACCGCTGCTCTAGACCAAATATTGGGAAATCAACCATTTTCTAAATTATATATTGATAGAGTATTGAGGAAAAGGGTATTTTGAAAATTAAATTGGGTCTGACCCAAACCATGGTATTTTCAAGTTGGACATTGACTAAAGAAGAACAAAACAGAATAGATGTGTTTGAAGTGTGCTGGTGACAAGAATTTTGAAAGTGCCCTGGACTGCCAAAAGGACAAACCAATCTGTCTTGGAAGAAGTACGGCCAGTGCTCTTCAGAGGCAAGGACGAAGAGACGTTGTCTTTCCTACTCTGGGCATGTTGCCAGGGGAGGCCAGACCCTGGAGAGGAACGTCATGCTTGGTAAAGCAGAGGGGCAGTGAAAAAGACGCAGGCCCTTGGCAAGATGGATGGACACAGTGGCTGCAATCGTGGGCTCAAGCATGGGAACAACTGTGAGGCTGGTGCAGGACCCGGCAGTGTTTCCGTCTGTTGGACACAGGGTCACTGTGAGTTGGAACCAACCCGATGGCACCTAGCAATGACACATTATCTATGGGTCACAAAAGAAACACTTACGGAAATTAGAAAGTGTTTTGAAAATAATGAAAATAAAAACATAACATTAAAACTTATGGGAAATAGCTAAAGCATTGCTTGGAGGAAAATGGAAAGCTTTAAACACCTCTGTTAGAATGTGAAGAAGAACTCGAATCAATAACCTAACTCCTCATTTAAGAAATTAAAGTGATTTTTTTCAAGCAGAAAAATCAGCCAATAAATATTAGGGTGAAAAACTAAATAGAAACATAATAGAAGTTAGTTCTCTATGAGTCCGCCCCTGGATGAAGCCTCTAGGGAGTTCTTTCTGACCACCGTCCAGGGATGGCACTCTCCTTGCTGTCACACAGAGAGCCTCGTGAAGTTGATTAAGGCAGAGGTGGCTGTTGTTAGGCGCCATTGGGTGGACTAGGACCCATAGCGACCCAACGCACAACAAAACAAAGCATTGCCCGGTCCTGCGCCATCCTCACAGTTGTTCTTATGCCAAGTTCATGGTTGCAGCCACTGTCAACCCAGCTCATTGGAGGCCTTCCCCTCCTTTGCTGCTCCTCCACTTTACCAAGCATGGTGTCTTCTCCAGGGACTGGGCTCTCCTGAAAATATGTCCAAAGTTTGTAAAATGAAATCTTGCCATGCTTGCCTCTAAGGAGCCCTCTAGCTCTACTTCTTCCAAGACAGATTGGTTTGTGCTTTTAGCTGTCCATGGTACTTTCAATATTCTCCTCCGGTACCACAATTCAAATGCATCCATTCTTCTTTGGTCTTCCTTATTCAATGTCCATCTTTCACATGCATGTGAGGCAATGAAGAATGCCATGGCTTGGGTCAGGCTCACCTTAGTCCTCAAAGTAACGTCCTTGCTTTTATGCAGCAGATTTGCCTAATGCAACACATCGTTTGATCTCTTGACTGCTGCTTCCTCGAGCATTGATTATGGATGCAAGCAAAACAAAATCCTTAACAACATCTCCTTTTCACCATTTACCATGATTTTACCTATTGGTCCAGTTGTAAGAATTTTGGCCTTTTTTACACTGAGTTGTAATCTATATTGAAGGTCAAAATCCTTGATCTTCATCAGCCAGTGCTTGAAGTCCTCCTCACTTTCAGCAAGCAAGGTGGTTTAGCTGCACACTGCAAGCTGTTAATAAGCCTTCCTCCAAACGTGATGGCACATATTCTTCTTCGTGTAAGCCAGCTTCTCTGAGCATCTGCTCAGCACACAGACTGAACAAGTATGGTGAGAGAACACAACCTGAAGCACCCCTTTCCAGATTTTAAACCATGCAGTTATTCTCTTGTTCTGGTTGCACAACTGCCTCTTGGTCCATGTACAGGGCCCGCAGAAGCATGACAAAGTGTTCTGGAATTCCCACTCTTCTCAAGGTTACCCATGGTTCATTATATTCTTAGTCGGGAGGAGAAGTATTATTGTCTGTCCTTAGTCTGGAAACGCCACTGTAACCTGTTCACTTTGGGGGACCCTGCTGACACTGGAAATACCAGTGGCATGGCTTCCAGCATCACAGCCTCACACAAGCCACCACACCACACTCTGACAAACTGACAGACAAGTGGTGGAAGGCAGATGTAGCTAGCTTAACACGGAACACCTTATCATTTTACCTTCTGTTTGACCCATTTTAAAGTTGTTTTTGTTTTTAATATTTTCTGCTTTCTTTTAGACCGAGGTTTTTCTGTTTTGTTTTATCAATGTCGTTGGGTTTTTCTGTTTGATTCTTGGTTTTATTTTGTGTGATTTTTCTGCATATGAAATCCAGGACAGGTAAATCTATAGAAGCAATAACTAGATTAATAATTTCCTAGATAATGGCAGGGGAGGATGGAGGAAAGTGGGAAGCTAACAAAGATGAGTCTGAGAAAGAAGATAATGTTCTGAAATTGACTGTGGTGATGATTTCACAACTCTTCTTAATATGATTGAACTATTAAATTATGTGATAGCTGAATTACTTGCCAATAAAACTACTAAATAAATAAATATAAAAAGAAGAAAAGAGTTAGTTTTTTGGAAGGTTTAATCCTTAGCTACATTGAAAGAAAGAAAAGAAAAGTTACCAAAATCTAAAGTGTAAAAGAGGACATTACTACTGGCTGTGTAGAACCCAAAGGATTATAATAAAATATTTTGAGCAACTTCACAAAAACAAAGTACACAACTTAGATGAAGTGGATACTCTAAAAACAACACAAATCACCAAAACTACTTGTCTTCCAGTTATCATACCGTGATAGCTTATGTGCTGCAGGGGCACGGGAAAGTGCACCACAGTATTTCAAATGCTACCAGGATTACCCATGGTGTATAGGTTTGTTGGGCATCCAGACAAAGACAGATCAGGAGGACAGATGGAGGAATCTACTCCTGGAAAAAATGGCCGTTGAAAACCTTATGAAAAGTAGAAGAATATGGTCTGATTCATTGCTGGACAACGAGCCCCTCAGACTGAAAGTCACTCAAAATACAACTGGAAACGAGATGCCTGAACAAGGGGCTTAAACCTAACAGTGTCACGAGGGCAGGGCAGGATCCAGCCATGTTTCATTCTTTTGAGATAAGATCAGTATGAATTGAACCTAACCCCACGACCCGAGCAGCAACAACAACTCAAGAAGAAGGAGAACATATGAAGAGGCCAAGGATGAGGAAAGACATTAAATCAATAATTAAAATTCCCTCCCCCAAGATGGCTTCACAAGTAGTTCTACTAAGTATTTACAAAGAATATTTACGACAAACTTTCACAAACTCTTAAGGAATAAAGGAAAAAATAATTCTCACTTCTTAAAGCATTATTCTGATACCCAAACCACAGAGATATCGCAAGTAAAGAGAACACAGAAGGTGGTAGTTACATAATCTCATGCCAACTTGAAGATATGAAAGTGTGGTGGTGGAGTCCAGCCTGTCAATCAGATCACAGCCTGATGGGGCCTTCTTGTGGGCATGGCCTACTCATAAGGAGGGTCCTGGGAACCTCACCTTCACTCTCTGCCTTCACCTCCTGCTAGGGAATCACTCTGAGACCTGTTAGAGCCACCACCATTGGATCCATGGGACTTTGCACCCTCCAGCCAGTGATCTTCCGGCAGTCTGCATTATTGCATGTAACTGCATGAGCATGGAGAGGGATTTATGGACTAGTATCAGACTCATGAACTAATACTGGATTTATGAACTTGAACAGGGCTGGGCTGGGACGTTTGTGTGATATATAATTACTCCCTGATATAAAACTTTCTCTTACATATATGAGTGTCACTGGATTGGTTTCTCTGGTGAACCCAGCCTAACACACAGAGCAATATCCCTCCTGAACAATATAAATGCAAAAATCCTTAACAAAATATTAGCAAGCCAAAGCCACCAAAATGTAAAACAATTTTCAGGTCATGACAAAGTGGAGTGTAGGTCAGTGTAACATCTAAATTACAGTTAACCTAACACATTAATAGAACAAAGAAATAATAGATAACTGTATAAAACGATGCAAAAAAAAGTATTGAATAAAACCCAACACTCATTCCTGATAAAAACTCCATAAACAAAAAATATAGAGAAACTTTGCAGCCTGATAGAAGTTATCTACAAAAAACCCACAGCCTACATCATACTGGTTGATTAAAGACAGAATGCTTTTTTCTAAGATCAGGAACAAGACACAATTGGCTAATTTTGTCACTGCCGTTAAACATTGTACAGAAAGTTCTAGCTAGTGAAATAAGAAAAATTAAAATAAAAGTTTAGATTGAAAAGAAGTAATATTGTCTTTGTTCACAGATAACAGTTAGATATTTCCAAGCCATCCATCAAAAAACCATTACACTAATAAATGAGTTTAGCATAGCAAGGTCACGGCATATAAGATGAATATACACAAATAAATTTTACATCTTTATACTAGCAATCAACTATCGAAAATGAAATTAAGAAAACAATGATAATATATAAAATAATAATATATTTAGATATAAATTTGACAAAAGTAATGTAAGGCTTATATACTCAAAAGTACAAAGAATTTCTGAGAAATCAAAGATTTAAATAATACTTATGCTCATGGATTGGAATGTTCAATATTATAAAGATGAAAATTCTCCTAAAAAATATCCAGAAATTCAGTGCAGCCACCACCAATCTCTTGTAGACATTTTAATCAAAATTGACAAGCTAATTCTAAAAGTAATATGAATTTAGAGAATTTATATGAAATATACATAACATGCAATACAAGATTGAAAAAGAAAAATGAAGTTAAAGAACTTGCACTATTTGTTCTCAAGATTTATTTCAGTAATCAAGAAAATATTATATTAGCAAAATATAGTACAACAAGACAGCCATATAACTCCTTCTAACAGAATTAACAGTCCAGTAAGAGTAAAGTCAAAGGAAATAGAGGAAAGAACTAGGAGGCAAAGGACATTTATAGAAGTCTAAATACAGGCATGTACACATATAAATATATTTATATATGATGATGGGGAAATAGATCTATGTGCATATATTTATAGGTTTAGGATTAAGTTAGCAGATGGACATTGGGCCTCCACTCAAGCACTCCCTAAATGCTAGAACACTGTGTTCTATTAAACTGGCATTCCATGATGCTCACCTTCCTGAAACGATTGCTGAAGACAAAGTGGGTGCATAAGCAAATGTGGTGAACAAAGCTGATGGTGCCCGGCTATGAAAACATATAGCATCTGGGACCTTGGGGGCTTGAAGGTAAACAAGCAGACATCTAGCTCAGAAGTAACAAAGCCCTCATGGAAGAAGCACACCAGCCTGTGCGATCACAGGTGTTGATGGGATCGAGTATCAGGCATCAAAGAACAAAAAATCATATCATTTTGAATGAGGGGTAGTGTGGAGTGGGGACCCAAAACCCATCTGTAGGCAACTGGACATCCCCTTACAGAAGGGTCGTGGGGAGGAGATGAGCCAGTAAGGGTGCAGGGTAGCAACGATGAAACATAAACTATCCTCTAGTTCTTAAATGCTTCCTCCCCACCACTATCGTAATCCCAATTCTACCTTACAAATCTGGCTAGACCAGAGGATGTACACTGGTACAGATAGGAACTGGAACCACAGGGAATCCAGGACAGATGAACCCCTCTGAACCAGTGGTGAGAGTGGTGATACTGGGAGGGAGGAGGGTAGGTGGGCTAGAAAGGGGGAACTGATTACAAGGATCTACATATAAGCCCCTCTCTGGGGGATTGACAACGGAAAAGTGGGTGAAGGGAGATGTTGGACAGTGTAATACATGACAAAATAATAATAATATATAAATTATCAAGGGTTCATGAGGAAAGGGGTATGGGGAGGGAGAGGGAAAATGAGGAGCTGATACCAAGGGCTCAAACAGAAAGCCAATGCTTTGAGAATGATGATGGCAACAAATGTACAAATGTGCTTGACACAATGGATGTATGTATGAATTGTGATAAAAGTTGTATGAGCCCCCAATAAAAATGATTTTTAAAAAAAGAAGAATTAGTCAAAAATTTAAATCCTCGCATCAGGGTCAATCGATCCTTGACAAAGGTGCCAAGAAAACTTAACATGAAAAGTTAGTCTTTTCAACAAATAGTCATGAATAATTGGACATCAGCATATTTTTAAAAGTGAACTTAAATTCTTACTTCACAACTTAACTCAAAATAGGTCATATACAAAATGGGTCACAGAACTAAAGACTCGAAACTCTAAAACACCAAGAAGAAAACATAGACGAAATCTTTGTGACCATGGCTTTGACAAGGATAACAAAACAAAATCAGAATCCATTGAAAGGAAAAGAGGATCGCGGGGGCTTCCGTAAAACGAATAAAGTTTTACTTCAGAAGATCTCAGTAAGGAAATTAACAAAAGACAAGTCAACAGACTGGTGACAGCACACACACATTTGCAAATCATAGACCTGAGGAAGGACTTGTATTTGGAAACATTTTATAATTCATCAAGTAGATAAACAACCTAACTGAAAAGTGGGTGAAATATGGGAATAGACAAACATTTCAACAGATGGTTAATGGTACATGAAAAGATATTCAGTTCAACTTTATCTGTCATGACAGAAATGTAAATTAAAACCACAATATGATATTCCAACATAACCACTGGGTTGTTTATTTTTATTTTTTACCACTGGGTTGTTTATAACAAAAAGTCCACATAATGTCAAGAATCGGTGAGAATAGGGAGACGTTTGAGAGAATGTAAAATGGCACAGCCACTATGGAAATTAGTTTGCTAGTTCCTGAAATGTTAAACAGACATTTATCATACTGATAGTTAATGTTTATTGTGCCAACCTGGCCGATAAACACTGTGGGGTTAATTGAAGGGAGAAGAGATCATTGGCATGGTGAGCCTCACCTTTCTAGTTCTCGGTTCTCTTGCTCTCTGATGGTCGGACCAGGCTGCAGCTTCCTTAGCCAGTTCCCTGCTTCAGCTGGCCAGGCTCACTTCCTGCAAGACATCCCCGAGGAGAAGCCACATGGACCTACCCCGATGTAGCCCTGGGTGCTGGAGCAGCCGGGTGGAGACCCCTGCCAGCGCAGAGATGCTTACACATTCATTGACTGGGCTTTCCTCCTGCAGTCGGAATCATTGCATCTGTTTTGTGAGATGGAGGAGGACTTTGTGGATTGGTGTTGGACAAATGAGCTAATGTTGGACTTGTGGGCTTGGGCAGCACTAGATTGGGATGTTTTCTTGATGTGAACTTACCCTTTATATAAAACTCTTTCTTGTACATATGAGTTTCTGTGGATTTGTTTCTCTAAAGTACCCAGGCTAACACACATACAATTCAGGAATTCCACTTATAGGTTTAAAAAAAAAAAAAGAAGGAAGAAAATGTCCATGCAAAGGCGTAGGCATGAATGCTTACAGCAGCATTATTTATAATGGCTCAGACAGGACACTATCCAAGCGGACTTCCACCAAATGTCAAATGGGTAAACCAAATGTATTACAATTACATGATGGGATTCTGTTTAACAGTTAAAAGGAATGAAGTAATGATACATGTAGAGACATGGATGATTCTCAAAAGCATTATGCTAAGTGAAAGAAGCTAGACCCAAAAGATCACTCATTATAGAATTCTATTTTTATGACATGACATGAAAAGGCACATTTATAGAGACAGAAAACAGATCAGTGGTTGCCTGGGGCTGGGAGTAGGTGAAGGGACTAACTGCAAATGGGCACCAGGGGAATTTTTTGAGGTTATGGAAATGTTTAAAAGTGGGTTTTGATGATGGTTGTAGAATGCTATACATTAACTCAAATCATCAAATCGCCCACTTACAGTGAATAAATTTTATGGTCTATAAAGCTCCTAAAAGACGAAATAAAACATGATCTTGCTAAAAGAGAAGGCTTGTTTTTTAACCTCTTTCTTCCTTTAAATTTTCTTATAGACCAGAAGCAAAGATTGTAGATCTGAACAGAGAGTTTATTACGAGCCAGTGTAGAGGGCAGTTGGAGGTCTGGAGCCCTTTCCAAGAAATTTCAAGAAGGGATGAGCGCAAACAAGGAGCTCAGCAGCCTCACAGAAAGCCCTGTGCATTCTCCACAACTCTGAGCTTTGACCTCAGAGCTTGGAAATCCTCATTAGGTTGAAGTAGAACCCAAGAGCAGGCCAGAGAAGGCCCGCATTGTGCATGGCAAGGGGCTGAGGTGGTGAGCAAGAAGAGCAGAGTAGCAATGGCCGAGGGTGAGGTCAGATGCAGCCTCACAGGTGTTGTGGAATTAAGGTGATAATGCAGCCGGTGATCGCCAGGACTGTGGGGCATCCCAGGAGATCGCCGAGGACAGACCTGGATACTGACTCCGAGCAAGGTAAGCAGTCCCAGATGCTGGGTGTGGGGGGGACCACAAAGACCACAGGGACGGCTCTGGGATGCCCGAGTGCGATAAAGGACAGCTCAGAGGAGAGCAACAAGACATCTGGAGATCAGCTCTGACGGGGAGTGGGAACTTTGAACGAACAAAATACTTACCCAGAATTCATGCTTTGGAAATGGACAGGCTAATTTTAACTACAAGTTTATGTGAGCTGGCTTCCTTCTGACATTAGACGTGGAGGCTTTAGAAAAAAAGGAGGAGGGACAGAGAAAACTCCTCTTCTTTTTCTGACCATTGCAAGAAATGAAGGCCTCTCACTGAGCTGAGGGGCTACAGCCATGGCCTTCGTCCTCAGGCCTCCCAGAAAGCCCTCCAGTAGAAACTCCTCACGGAGTCCTGGTGGCAAGATGGTTATGTATTGGACTGCTAACCTCAAGGGAAACAGTTTGAAACCAGCAGCTGCTCTGTGGGAGAAAGACGAGACTATCCACTGCCGCCAGTCTCAGAAAGCCGTGGAGGCAGGTCTGCTCTGTCTTACAGGGTTGCTATGAGTCAGTATTGACTCCACAATCATGAGGTTTTTGGTTTGTTTGAGCCAACTCCTCTGGGCTTAAAGGAGCCTAATTTTATCTATTGGACACCTCTCTGCCTCTAGCAGAGGTCAAGTCTGCCCAGCCTCTTATGGGGGTCTGAGCGTTCTTGACATCTGAGATGGGCAAAGTGCCCAAAGGTAATAGCCAGGGCTCTGTTGCCTTGTCCCTGGAATTTTCTTCATTGAAGCATCAGGCAAAAATCCTCCCTACAAGGAGGCTTTGCCACGCATTTTGAAATGGCTCCCTTCTGCAGCCCCCAGAGCCAGAAAATCCGGACGGTGCTCTCTGGTTCATACCCCAGGTGTTTCTGAGCCAGGTTTATTTACAGATCAATTAGCCCATTTGTAACTCTTTAAGCGACATTTTAAAGTGAGGTATCATTAAATAAAAACCAATTGGAAGCAGAGACAACCCACTTCCCTGCTTGTCAGACGAGGTTCTCTTTATAAGCTGCTGTGTGTTCTGTATCCAGAAGAGGATTTGCCTTTGCACAGCGAACGTCATTATTCAGGCCCAGCACATGCTCACTCAACAGCAGGGCACATTATTTATAGCAGTGTGGTCGGTTGTTATCCATGTTTCCATGTGGGGGAAGGGGAAAGAAGGCATTTGGATTCCTAATGTGTTTGGCTAGGGGCTTCTTCTTTTTTCCTCATTGAGTAGGAGTGAGTGATTTAATGTTATATGTAGGTAAATGAGTAAACACATTCCTTCCAGCAAATGATTACCCAGTTTTAATGTCCCTGCAATCATTCTTAATTGTTAACTGCCTTGTGGAGGAGGAAGGAAGGCATGTAGGACAGAAATAGGACCGAGTATAACTGGTGACGAGGCAGGGTTGGGCTCATTGTAAGGAATGACTTTCTTTAAACTGTGGGCTGATCAACAACCGAGCAAGCTGCCCACCTGGACACTTGGCAAGCCTGCTGTCACTGGGAATATTCCAACTGTGGCTACAGGACTGGATGCCAGATACACCGTACAGAAAAGAAGGGATTTGCTTTTCTCTGTGGTAATTGTGTTACCTGGGCTCTTCTGGATGGTTAGAAGCCAAAATGTGCTTAGATTACCCAAACCGATTCTTTTGACCAGTCCAACATACCTTGTTCCATCTTCGGAAAATAGCAGTCTATGGTTCACGTAAGGAGCCCTGGTGGCCCAGGGGTTGGGGGATCAAACCTACCAGCAGCTGCATGGGGGGAAGATCTGGCAATCTGCTTCTATAAAGAGCATGTAGCAAGAGCTCTTTCCTTGTCATCGCCCAGCTCTGTGGAGGTGTGTTCAAGATTCAGCTCCGCCTATAACCGTCTCCATGGCTGAGCAACGTGTGACTGTTAGAGGTGTAATGGGCATGAATCCTGCTTGATAAGAGCTGCTGAATACCCACTTCCTCTACCATGGCCTAGCATGCAGAATTTGGGAAGCCGCTGAAGCCTTAGACAAGTGCCAAGTACATCGTTGTGTGCTAGCATCCATCTGTGATGAGCCTCTGTATGTCCAGCTAGCAGAGAGGCCTGCTGTGCTGAGCACCAAATCAATCTGATTAAGGGTTAGGGCCATAAGCTGGGCAGAAGCAGGGCTCTGCACAATCGAGAGAGAGAGAGAGAGAGAAAACCCTGTCAAGTCTTGGTTGCAGTTTTGTAGTTGTGCAGGACTCAGTGAAGAACCCCAGGCCAACGATGCCATTGAATAATAGTTTAAGGGCAATATGTTAACAGGTGAAAAAGTTGAATAAAAAAATGTGTGTGTGATTACAATCAAGAAGATCCTATAAAATAGAGGAAAGAACGAGGAGGCAAAGGACATTTATGGAGAGCTAAATACAGGCATGTACATATGTAAATCTATTTATATATAACGATAGGGAAATAGATCTATGTACATATGTTAAGTTTTAAGTTAGCAGATGGACATTGGGCCTCTACTCAAATGCTCCCTTAATGCAAGAATACTTTGTTCTAATAACCTGGCATTCTATGATGCTCACCTTCCCGACACAAATGCTGAAGACAAAATGGGTGCATACGCAAATGTGGTGAAGAAAGCTGATGATTCCCCGGCTATCAAAAGATATAGCATCTGGGGTTTTAAAGGCTTGAAGATAAACAAGCGGCCATCTAGCTCAGAAGCAACAGAGCCCACATGAAAGAAGCACACCAGCCTGTGTGATCACAAGGTGTCGAAGGGATCAGGTATCAGGCATCAAAGACTCAGAACAAAAAGTCATATCATTGTGAATGAGGGGGAGTGTGGAGTGGAGACCCAAAGCCCATCTGCAGACAATTGGACATCCCTTACAGAAGGGTCACAAGGAAGAGATGAGCCAGTCAGGGCACAGTATAGCACCGACGAAACATCCAACTTTCCTCTAGTTCTTGAATGCTTCCTTCCCCCCAATATCACGAACCCAATTCTACCTTACAAATCCAGCTAGACCAGAGGATGTACACTAATACAGATAAGAACTTGAAACAAAGAGAATCCAGGTCAGATAAACCCCTCAGGACCAATAATGAGAGTAGTGATATCAGGAGGGGAAGGGGAAGCGGGGAGAAAGGGGGAACCAATCAAATGATCTACCTATAACCCCTTCTCAGGGGGATGGACAACAGAAAAAAATGGGTGAAGTTGGCAACTATGCCGCCAGTGTTTCAAATACCAGTAGGGTCACCCACGATGAGCAGGTTTCAGTGGCACTTTCAGACGGAGCTTATGGAAGAAATGACGCAGTACAAGAGCTCAATAGAATTTTTCAAAGGGCAATTAGAGAAGACAAGAGTAGAGCACCAGGCGGCTTGTGAAGTAATGTGCAGCGAGCTGGTGCCCCAGTCCCCTCAGCAAGTGATGTCTTCTCTTTCCTGTTCTGGCACTTCATCCACCACGCTAGGACCACTACTCAATTGCTGTACACCTGCCATCGGACCTCCTTGAGAAAATAATGACCCCAGTCAGGCCCATCCCTGTGACACACCAGAGTAAATGATTGCTCTCACGCTCAGACACCATCTTTGTGTCAGACACTGTCCTAGCGTCTCGGTGCTGCTGAAACAGAAATACCCCTGAAAGTGGGTGGCTTTAAAGAGCAGAAACGTCTTTTCTCACAGTTCAGGAGACTGAAATCCAAAGTAGAGGCACTGGCTACAAGGACGCCCTTGCTCTCTGTGTAGGCTCCAGGGAAGATCCTTGGTCATCTCCACATGGCATCTCTCTGGCCCCTGTGTTTCTCAGTGCCCACACTACTCTTTCCATCGCTCAGAAGTGATTAGCTGTAGGCCCCACCCTGTACTGATCTGGCTGCATTAACATAACAAAGAAAGTCCTGTTTCCAAATGGACTTATATCCACAAGTATATGAGATAAGATTTCAGTACCTATTTAGGGACAACACTATTCGATCAGGAAGCAATCTTACATCAATTCCTTGTGATCATAATAATACAGCATAAGAAACCCTTGTAATCATATTAGTGAGAGCTAATTCTGAACCATGAATAGAGAGAGTTTTAGACCTATGTGGGGAACAGAAGGATTTCTCTTAAGTTGTCTCCCCAAAATATGTACCAAACTTAGCTGCTTAAGAGTGACTCTCAGCGAAAGTAAGTCAGAGGTTATTCTCCTTAACATCAGTCATCTTTAGTGGCTAGACTATTAGTCTGACTCACCCTAAATAAAGCCCATTCCCTTCTGTTATTGTTCCCTCGAAGCAGTGCCCATAGGCAAGCCTGGGACCACTCTAAGATGACTAAGCTTAGGCTACTATCTTGCCACACATGCCCCCTATTCCCTCCTCTTACTATTGCATATTCACCCTTAGGTCATCCCCCTCCTATTGCTTGTATTGCCTATGTTAATACTCCTCCTGGTGACTCAAGTTGTTGTCCACTATCAGGGAACTTGCATGCCTCCCAGAATAGTAATGGTCTGTTTTATTATGTGAGACATTAGAGTGATCAAACTTGTTCTAGAATGAATTGTATTGCCCCTTTCTGTGATGTATGATTATGATGCGTGGTTAGCAATAAATAACGAGGCTCCCTGGTACTCGGGAGGGTGGCTGGAGAAGGTGACTAAGGAGGACGAAGCAGCGGCTTCTTCTCTGACGGCTAAGCCCCCTCCACGAGGACCATCAAGCCGGGTTGAGGTGAGATATGCTACCATGAATTGCGTCTGACTCCATTACTTGACTCTATCCTTTAACTCTCATGCTCTCTATGACTTTACTATAATCTATACTTATTATCGCTGTACAATTGCGCCTACCAAACCTGTGATGTTTTGTGGGGTTCCCTCTTACCCTTAACCCCACAGACCTATAGAAAGGAACTGTTCTGAACTTCACTGTAAATCGAAGCGGTTGGTGGCTATTCTCAGAACTGGGATCTGGACATGGGGCAAGCAAAGCCTGCTTCCAGGATCGGATGGATCCAGATATCAGAGGTCCTTTCCAACTCCAGAGTTCAAGCTTTCTTTCTTTTTCAATTTAAAATTTGTTTTAAATTATTTTACCTTAAAATTCTTTCTCCATTGTGTGTTTTTTTCTCACTGTTTTTATGAGCAGTGAGATGTTTCCATTCAGGACTGATAAAGGACATTACCAAACAGGATGCCTATGTATTCTCATCCTTCCCTTCCCTACTAATTGTTCCACCTTTCATAAGGAGAAGATCTATAAACAAAAGCCCAATCTAGAACAACCCAGATTCTCTCTGTGACAGTGATCCGGTCAGGACCTGGCAAGAGAAAGAGAGCACTCTGGTGGATCCTCTGAGGAGGGGTCAATAGAGGGACCAGGGGCAGGGATTGCAGATACCACAGTACCTCAGACCCACTGACAGCTGGGTCTCTTACCACCTCTGTGCCTGAAGAAGTAGTTGACTGGCGTGGTCACCAGAACTCGGAGACCCTGTGGGCTGTGTGGGGAGCTCCACGGGATGGACCTCGTCAGCCCACAGGGAAGGAGCTAAGGGAATTCATGCCCCAACTTCTGCCTCCCCTACCAGTTGTCTAATCTACCAATTAACTGTCTAATCTCCTACCAATTAACTGTATGGAACTGGAAGCCAGAGGGCACATGAGCGCATCGATAACCTCTATGCAGGCAGCCTCTTGGGGCACAAAGGAGAGTCCGGAAGAGCAGGGGAGTGTCTGCATTGGTAAATGAAGCTGCATGTCGCCTTAAGTGGGCATAAATATCTTAATAGCTCAGAGGCCCTGTCTTCTTTGCAGTAGGCTGATCTAATGGTGTTTGGGGCAGGAAACTGGGGACTCTCACCTGACTGAACAAGGAGTGTCCACTCCCACCCAGTGGGGCTGCCCTGTCCTGCCCGAGGGCATCATGGAAAAAAAAACAAAAACGACACCCTCCATTCAAATGCTCTGCAGAGTGACACTGGAGAGGGAGGACTTGGGGGAGGGGGGGTGGCCTGTTTACACTGATACACTATGGGCAGGGGTTTCCAGAGACAGAGTTTAATAAGCCACGTCTGTTCTTCCCACCAAGCTCCTAATTTCTAATGTAATCAAAATGTGGGGAGCTGGAGATTGTAGTTTATCTGAAAAGCAGGCGAGCTGGAATATTATAGGGAAAAAAAGGTCAGTTCCTAAGGGCATAGCCTTGCAAATAAAGTTGAAATGGAAATACTATGGTACTAGAAACATTACCCTTTTTCATTTTTTAATGTTAAATGAATCCACTAAAATAAAAGCACCCCCACATCAAACCCACTGCCACCAAGTTTCCATCTCACTGCAACCCCCTAAAGACACAAGCAACCTCTTCGAAATATCAGAACTCGGTATTCCAACTCAGCCGGTGGCTTCCCACCTCGTCTGGGAAAATGCCACGGTGGAAGAGAAATCGCATTACTCTTCCACTTAATAAACAAATATTTACTGGAGATCTGCCGTAATCCTGGGCACTCTTCCAGATATTGGGGACAGAAGAAATATTCCAAGGTAAACAAGAATCATCTCTAAGCAGCTTAAAATCTAAAGAGAAAGAAAAACAAAACCCCATACAGTTATACTAAGGTTTCAAATGGGTTATTTCCTTTCCAGCTAAGATTCTTATGTTTTTAAATGACAAGTGCCCCTATATTTTCATTTCCATTTCATATAAACTATCATTTTCATCTTTCCATTTCCCTCATCCCATTCTTGATTTTACTATCTAAAAGACACACCCCCCCACCAGACAAAGACAATAGAATATATGAAAGAATGAAATACATGCCTCAATATACTACATTGCCTTTTATATCTGGCTTTTCTGGCCGCAGGTTAGTCATTCTATAAGGATGATTAGCTGGACCACAATCTAGGCAGATACGATGCATAAAACCGTTGATTAGAGAGTTCACTATGCAATTAAGGTGCCTGTGGCCTGTCAAAGGAATTGATCAGTTCATGGGAGGAGTAAGTTCATAAAAAATCCAGTCCCACAGAGAATCACAAAGAGCCGGGAGTGCAACACTTCCTTTGGACCTTGTGAGGAGAACCTCCTAGACCCGGGAGGCAGACAGCTGTAACACTAGAGGTGGCTGAAAACACGGAAAGATGGAAGGAGGCAGAGTGAGGCGGCACCAGAGAGGGGGCGCAGCACTGCCAGCTGCAGGGGATGCCGCCGGGGGCGTGGCAGCTGCAGGGGATGCTGCCGGGGCGTGGCAGCTGCGGTGGGCTCACCAGCGCTGGGTTCAGGAGATCTGAACACCTACAGACACAGAGCTCACAGCCAGAATGACGCGCCTCCAGACCATTGAAGATGGCCCCCAGAGAGCTGTACCATGAGGGCAAGGAGGAGCTGGTGGCAGAGCCCCGGCCTGAGTGGGCCAGAGGCAGACACCATGGTGTGGCCTGCCAGCTATGCTAGCCAGGAAGGGCTAGATGCTGTCCCGTTGGGCAAACTGTATCCTGAGCTCTTCCTGTAATGCTCTAGTCCAGTGGTTCTCAACCTTCCTCATGCCGTGACCCTTTCATACAGTTCCTCGTGTGGGGGTGACCCCCCAACCATGAAATTATTTTTGTTGCTACTTCATGACTGTCATTTTGTTACTGTTATGAATTGGGCAACCCCTGTGAAAGGGTCGCTTGACCCCCAAAGGGCTCTCGACCCACAGGTTGAGAACCGCTGTATTGACTACCGTCTAGTCGATCCTGATCCTGAGTTGTAAATTGCTAACTTCCCTAATAAACCACATAATCACCGGTATGTCTATGAGATCTGGGTGGCTATTGCAATGGGTTATGAAACCCAGCAGAGACGTCGTGTATGCTGGAAGGTGGGAACAGGAGGGTGGACGGCTGATTTCAGAAAGGGTGGAAATGTGGGGAGTGGGTGTGCCCAGCATCCACCTCACAGGAATCGGCTCTAGACTGCCATTGCTGATAAGGCTCTTTCCTCCCAGGGAAGTTGGCTGTTTCCTGACCCCACTAGGTACCACAGGCGGGAGCAGGGGGTTGGGATGTCAATAAATTTGGGCATAGGCTTGCCAATGAGTAACTCATTCTGCCTGAGCGCACATCATAGAAGGCTGCTCAGAAGAGGGGATGCTTGATCTGGGCTTCACAATATTCACTAGCTACTGTAGAGCTCAAGGGAACCCATTGTTAGATACGATTAGGATTCTTCACGTAAGGGTAGAGTCTGAGCAAAACCCATTGTTAGATACGATTAGGATTCTTCACGTAAGGGAAGAGTCTGAGCAAAGCCATGGGTGCATGAACTCTTGGTCAAAGGGAGAATCCAGTACCCAGTGCGGTGTGGCCACAGGGTCTGATGAATAGGGAGGAAGAGGGAGATGGAGCAGCATAGAAGGGGTTGGTCAGGTCACAGAGAGCCTTAAATGCCGACTCATTTCATGCTGCTCAAGAGGCTGTGGGGACTGGAGTGGGTGCCACATCTTGTTAGGATGTATATTCATGTCTCCATCATTTTTGTAGGTTTATTTTGAGCATCACGGTCCGTAGCAGCTCTATGTCTTACTGCCTCACCTCTGTGTCCACTTTGCTTCCAAGACAGTAAAACCTTTAGTGCGGTTCTCCCTAAGGTGCCCCAGTAAATCATGCCAACCTAATGATGCAAATGGTCTCAAACTGCAGGGAAGACCAGGCACGCAGCACCCCCATGCATAATGGAAGTAGCTCAATACCAATAATTTCCGAGGAAGCTGTTAGCATGAAAGTGGTTTGTTGGAACAAAGTGGCCTATAAATAGTCGGACAGGGATGGACAGGCCTGCTTCTGAAAGGCGCCGCCAACTAATGGGCTGAAGGTTCCGTCAATCAGTGCGAGTGCAGAAAGAGGAGCAACATGTCACCCGGAGAGTCAGTTAGGCCAGGAAAAGACAGGGAGCCTGCTAATTAAGTGCCACATCTGCCACAAAACTCACTGAAGATTCCTTTTCATAGGGACGACTTGGATTAAAAAATAAAAATACATGTGTGTGTGTGTGTGTGTGTGTGTGTGTGTGTGTGTGTACTTCCTGTGTAGACTATCTTACCCAGCTCCAAAGACCAAAGCAGGAAATGCTGCGTTATTTTGATATTAAGGAAAATCAGAAGACGGAAAGCAGGTTTGTGTGAGATCAGTACCCAGCATTACAGTCCCCTCTCTAAATGAAATGGAAGGGGGGCCCAAGTCCCCGACCTAGCTCCTAGCTAATATTTCATTTGCTTTAGTGCTCAGTTAAGAAAATAGAATGGAATAAAAGGTCAGATTTTCCACGGGGAGCCTTTGTAACTAAGCATGAAATATTACAACACCCTTGGCCAACGTCTACAACGAGACATGGCACCGTCCTGGGAAGAACAGCAAATAGTGCGTGATGAGAAGCAGGTGAGCTCTGTAAACCCTGCTCTTGGGCTGAGCCAGGGCCCCTGGGAAGCTGTGAAGACAGCTCCAAGGGCCCCCATTGCCTCTGCACGAGCCTAGTAACGTCCAGCTAACACTGGTCTCCAGCCACTCTGGACCATGTTGTGGGAGATGAAGCATTTGGCCAGGTGTCTGCAGGGGGATGTGCCCCATCTCTGTCGTTAGTGCCTGGTCTTGAGATGACCTCGAATGGACCCACTTCCAGGTTATAGTCCTACTGACGGCAGACAAGGGGATTAGGATTCGCCTGGCCAGAGTACTCCAAAGTAGTTCTTCATATAAACTAGATTTAATGTCTCTTTTGTGTTTGGTTTTAATACTTTGTTTTCAAAATGACAGCTGTTCATCACCCTCATTTAAATGCCCCTTGAACTCCTAAGTTCTCTGGTTGTGGGGGGCCTAAGCCTTATCCCTTTACACTTCAATGTCCTGCGGCAGGGGATTGGAATGCATCTGTGCTGTGAGTATTGGGGTGGCAAAAACGGTTACCACATTCGATTGGAGATTGAAGTCCGTCCCAAAGGTTCTGATGGTCGACTTCTGAAAACCCAGCCACTGAGAACTTTATGGGGCAGAATTCTATTCCGATACGTAAGGGGTCGCCACAGGCTGAAGTCAACTTGATGGCAACTGGTTTGCGAATCTCTGGGTCTCTTTTAGGAGGCCTGGTTGTTCAGCGGTTAAAGCACTCAGCTGAGAACAGAAAGATCAGCAGTTTGAACCCACTCGCTTCTCTGCTGGCAGACTGCTTCCATAAATGGGACAATCTTGGAACCCTCTGGGACCGTTCTCTATCTTACAGGGTCTACTGTTGCCAGTGGATTGGTTGACTGATGTCTCTTAAAGAAGCTCGGCTTCCCCTTCCATCTAATCGGCCAGATAGCCAGCTCACACCTACACCAACCACCTGCCAAAGGACATGAGCCCCGTGGTTGGCCTAGACCAGTGGTTCTCCAACTTGAAGGTGCTTCCGAGTCACCAGAGGGCTGGTTAAAGCACCAAGTTCTGGTCTTCTTATCCAGGATTCCAAGAACTGATTCGGTCTTTCTGACATGGAGCCTAAGAATTTTCCTTTCTAGCAAGTCCCCAGTCATGCTGATGAGAAGATAGCTCAGACAAATTCAGAGTCACCCCTTTAGGTACAGGGAAGACGCTGAGCACCCCCTTAAGTACCGAGTTATTTTGAGGAAAGGAAATAGATTCAGACGAGTTCAAAGTTTTCGGTTAGGAAGGAAAAGAGTAGAAGTTGTTATTAAGTGGCAACCAGTAGAGTCTGGCAGGTTGGAAACCACCCGACCCTTAACTTACTCACAGTAAGAAGTCAGCTTTCCCGGCCTAGGTGAATTCTGGTTTCTTGCTCGCCTGGGAATCCCATTCAGCCCTGCTGCTGCTCCCAGGTCAAGATGAGAGCCAGAGCCTAGCTGATCCCAGGGCTGATGATGCCCAATGTTTCATCAGTACTTGAGTGTGGCCCAGCCTGTCAGGAGGGGCATTTGCTAACAGCACACCAGCCAGCAGCACCTGGGAAGTCCCTGTTACCAGCCATGCAGCACATTCCAGATCAGTGTCCTAGGGGCAAGGACTTCTCTTTTCTTACACACGATGGTAAAGCCAAAATTGAAAAACTCAAAAACTTGAAATGTTCCTGTCAACTCAAGTAAACCAGACTTTGTAAATGCAGGCCCAGCGCAGCAACGAGCCTTTTATGTGTCTTCTGTGTGTGTGTGTGCAATAACACCCGAGTATTTAATTACCGTTGTGCGTGAGCTGGGCCAAATATTACAGCCCCGTCAGTGCTCTGTGAGAACACAAACTATACACTAATCAGTTAATTTGACCTTTTCTTGCATGGTTCTCACTGGACAAGCTCTGTTCCCTGCACAGTTCTGATTCTCATTAGCCTATGACTTAATTATCAGCTGTTTTAGGAAGGGATGTCTAGGGCCATTTAACAGAACTAAGACATGAAGTAAATGATGAGCAAGCTTTCTCCTTCAAATCACTCAATGGACTCAACACAAAAGCCTATAAAATGATGTTGATTGGAAACGATTGATCCTGTAGGGCCCTGAACCTCCATTCAAGCTCCTGCGTCAAGACTGCAGCCTATCTTGAGCACCTTGGTGCTTAGGCAGGCAGCACTATAAGGAGTGCATCTTGGGCATTTAGATTTCCACAGGCCACCTTATCACCAGTGCCCTGTGTGGTGTGTGGTGGTGGTGGTGGTGGTGGTGTGTGTTTGGCATATAAGTATATATTTGAAATGAGCCAGGAGGCACTTCTAATCTATGTACTCAATTCTGGGAAACAGTTACTTTGAAGACAGCCTCAATAATTCCGTATATGGAAGGAAGAGAAAATGTATTACATATCATACTAATACAGTCTTTTACCCAAAAAGATATTAGCGGCTTGAAAGGAAGAGGTGCCAATGACAAATCCATTCACTGTGCCTTCAACCTGTAGATTTCGGTAGCATTTGAAGGATCAAGAGAATAAACAAAGGAATCAAAGTGTTGCTTCGCCAAAAGCACACAGCATTGCTCTACTGTTTACCCAGCAGGAAAATGGGAGGAAATTCCACTGCTAAGAAGTAAAAAAAATAGATTACTTTCAGTAAGCATGAATAACATTAAGCATTTTGCAGTGAATAGAAGCAGATGTGTATTATCCAATGCCATATTTCCTGGACAGCAGCTGCTAACAGTGCCATGGTCCCAGCTGCGTAGACCAGTGATGCCTTCTGTCCAGACAGCCAGGTGCTTCCCATGGATTATCCCCAACATGTAAGACTTTCCGTTTTTTTTTCCCTGGGGGTCACTTCAATCAAGAGGAACGGGCCCAGATCACTTTAGGTGAGAAAACTGAATGTGTTACCAGAGTGGCCCCCAGCCGAGGTACAGAGCAGTGAAGGCTAGAAGCCGTAGCTTCCTTCTCAGGTGCTGTACTTTAGCCGCAATGCGCATGAAATAGAGAAGCCAGCTCTACGTCTGTCACGGTGCTTCGACTAAGGAGTGTGGCAGACACTCAGCAGGATCTCACCTACGAGATAATTAGATCAGCCCAACTTTATAAATCTGTATCGGTTTAAAATATAGTGAGCAGCCTACATTTCACTTTCCAGGAAGATCTCGTTTCAAGGAGCACACCTATGGAAACGCTAGGCCCTTCTTGCTGTTCGGCCATCCACTTATATTTGAGAGTACACAGATAGATTTTTAGTCGATATGAATCGACTTGGCTTCATGATAGGAGTCTCCTTTCTGTATCACCAGCTGAGGCCTCCCATTCAAGGGGAGGACACTCCTCCCAGACCTAGATTCTGCAACACAGTCGCGTGGGCAAAAGCCTTCCACTTTCTTGGGAACCCTGACAACTATTCTATGGAGGGGGGGCTACCAGTCCATATTTCTGCCAGCATTAGAACATAGTCTCAAATAGTCAATATGAGTATTACTCTAAGACTCTTTTCCTTCCTTCCTCTCTTCCCTTCGCCACCCTCCCTCTTTTCTGTCCTTCTTTCCCCCTCTCTCCCTTCTCCCTCCTTTTCTTCCTTTCTGAAGGCAATTAAGGGAATAGCAAAACATATCATCACTTTAACGTCGATATTCCAACTCACGAAACAAATGAGAGAGCTTTCCAAGGCCCATCCCCCAAACCCTTATCACTTCCTTACTCTGACTGCTCACTGTCATGGAGTCATTACTGACTCTGTAGGACAGGGTAGAATGGCCGCGCTGAGCTTCTGAGATCATAACTCTCTATGGGCGTAGAAAGCTCCGAATTTCTCCCATGGAACAGCTGGTAGTTTCAAACTGCAGACCTGTGGACCACAGTCCAACATGTAACCACTATGCCACCGGGGCTCCTGGTATCACTTTACAGTCTATAACTTTAATTACCCATAGTTGAAGGAACACATTTTAAATGCAACAGATGTCATTATTGTTTTGTTAGGTGCTGTCACCTCAGCGACTTTATGTACAACAGAATGAAGCACTGCCCTGTCCTGCACCTCTGCACATCCGTGGCTATCTTTGAACCCACTGCTGTAGCCGCTGCGTCAATCCAGCTCCTGGAGAGTTTCCTTCTGGTACACTGACCCTCGACTCTGCTCCAGCCATTGGATTGCCTGGTGACAGCGCCAAAGTAAATAAGACAAAGTCTCATCTCTTGATTTAGAAGTCTGTTTGAGTTTAAAATTCTGAGCATTAAATTTGTAGTGTATAGATTACAGTGAAATTCCTAAATTCATTCTTGAGTCTCTACATAGATTCAGCCTCCATTGAATTATTTTTTTTCCCTTTTTAGTGCAAAAATGCTTTATTTATTTATTTA
This sequence comes from Echinops telfairi, assembly GCF_000313985.2. Lineage (NCBI taxonomy): Eukaryota > Metazoa > Chordata > Mammalia > Afrosoricida > Tenrecidae > Echinops > Echinops telfairi. The sequence continues at coordinate 1,482,444 of NW_022111320.1, read as the reverse complement.
TTTTTAAAGATCATTTTATTGGGGGCTCTTACAGCTCTTATAACAATCCATACCTCAATTGTATCAAGCGCATTTGTCTATATGTTGCCGTCATCATTGTCTAAATGTTGTCTTTCTACTTGAGCCCTTGGTATCAACTCCTCTTTTTTCCCTCCTTCCCCCACCCTCCCGCCCTCGTGAACCCTTGATAAATTATAAATTATTATTATTTTCACATTGTACACTGACCGCTATCTCCCTTCACCCACGTTTCTGTTGTTTGTCCCCCTCGGGGTGAGGGGATGTTATTATGTCAATCATCAGGGTCGTTTCCTCCTTCCTCCTTCTCTCCCCCCACCTTCCCTGTACCCTTCTGGTATTGCTACTCCCATGCCTGAAGGTTTTATCTGACCTGGATTCCATGTGTCGTGAGTTCTTATCTATACCAGCGTACATGCTCCGGTCTAGTCAGAACTGAAAAGTAGGACTGGGGTCATGCTAGTGGGGGGTGAGGAAGCCTCAAAGATCTGTAATCTAGATCTTGTTGTGGGTAGGAGTGGGGTCAATTGTTACAAGGCAAGGGCAAATTCACAAAACCTCAGTATAGCCGAGGTTTATCATAACTTAAGGATTTGGTGTATATGTCCATTTCCAAGAGAATTAATCCTTAAAGGAAAATTCTAGTTAAAGGATGGATGCCACTTGTTTAGAGAAGTCTGGCTATGTCTTCTGTCACCCATTCATCCCCATGGTGTTCTGGCTCATCCAGATGAGAGAACACCTCTTCCTTTGAGGCCACCCAAGGGTGCAAGGGGACACTCCTCCGAGGTCTTGACCCAAGAACACGAGCAGAGAGTAAAACACCATCAGCTCCGCAGGGACTCCTCACAGGTTCTCGGTCAGTGCTAAGCAAGGGAACGGCTGCCCGCTTGTGGGAAGAAGGCCTCTTCCAGGCCCCACAGTGTAAGCTCAGCACCCTGGGCACAGAGTGGGTGCTCACCAAGCTTGTTGAGCGAATGCATGGTACTGGCTGCCACGATTGGTTCTGGGCGCCAGAAACCAGATGGCTCGCAATAGGAAGAGGAGAAGGAGGAGAAAAAGAATAAATTCCGATTTCCTGAACACAAGCTGGCTTCAGACATATTTGAAAATAGCCTTTGAGATAGAACTGATTTGGATCCTTGCCGTCCCCCTGTTGAAAAGGATGAGCGTCCCTAACGCGTTCACGAACCAACACTCCCCTGGGTCTTTCTTGGAGCAATGGCTCTTGCCTCTTTCCTATATTGTCAGTTTCTCCCTCCCAACAGGGTCATGCTGATAGCATTCAGAGATGCTGTGTAACCTCCAATTTTAAAAAGTACCCCCAATGTCTGACCCAACCCCACAACTCTTCTATTCACTCATATACTTAGAAGTCTTCCAGAAGTTGCCAACCTGGTCAAATGTTCCCCTGTTCTTACTCAAACAGCTATTTTTCAGGGCCATCAGGGCTTTCACCATAACATTTGACCAAATGTTATGGTCAATTTTCAGCCATCTGGCTCAGTTATCACCACAACCCATGTCCCTCAATGGTGCACTCCCCATTCTATGAGTCGGAAGCCCGTGAAAGATGGCTGCTGAGCTAGAAAATACTTTTCCCAGAAACCCTTGCCTGCCCCACCAGATGTGGCCCTGTGGCTGGCTCTTGCAATTGGACAGGACCAGATGATAGAAGGTCATGGAGGGCATCCTATGAATTTAGTCTAAGATTGTCGGGAAATCACTGATGGTCTTTAGCAAGGCCTTCTTTCCCCTCTGTCAGCCTGCAAAGCATATTCCTGGTCAAGTACTTTCTATTTTCTTATTCTTTCTTCCTCAAGATCTCTACGCGGCTGGCACTTCTATCTTTCTGGATCAAAGATGTCTCCAACTAACCCAAATGAAGACCATTGTGCCAGCATCCTCTCGCTTGCGCTTGTTTGTCTTCATGGTACTTTATCATTGCCTGCCAGTATGCTATAGTTCCTTATTCTCAGATTTTAAAGAGATTCCGAATCAATGGGACACTTGCTAAAACTACAGATTTATGTTGCAAACCATCAGGAACTCAGTAGATCTTGGATGGGTCTAGTAATCTGTATTAACTAAATTATTCTGATCAGTACAAATCACAGAGACATGGACCCCTGGACCAGCCAATGAGACCAGCCGTCTCCACTTGGCTTCCTGGAAAGTACATGATCCGTTTTCAAAGAGGCTACATCTGTGACAAGAGAGGAGTTTTATCTAGTTAATTCCTTAACTAAATTAAAAATAATCATCTGCTTGGGCAGCTTATTTCTCTAGAGTGATTCTGAGATTTTCTAAGAATACAGATTTTGTTCTCAAATCCCTGAAGTCATTGTGGGACTTTAATATGTTACTTTACCTCTGTGGATCTCAATTGTTGTTTCTATAAAATAGGATTTTAAATTAGGTCTTGCCTTTGGTCCCGCTCAGCACCAGAGGAATCTAACCCCTTCTACAGCCTAAGCAATACCATCTAATAACAGGCAAATGTTTAGAAAGAAAGGAGTGTGTAACAAAATTGGAATTTCATTATAGGACCCCAGAACCACATAATAAATAACCTTTTAAAGAAAGGAATTCCAAGAACCAAGACTTGTAGAACTGCCATGAGTTCTGCACATGTGGCCATCGCCTTTCTGGGCTTGCATGTGCTAAGAATCTGGCCACTTAAACCTAAACCACACAAAGGACATAGGGAGAAATCACCCCAATGGAAAAGTTAAACCAGGAGTGCTATGTGGCAAGTAATAAACCTCGCAAATGCTCAGCATCCCAGAGCCCAAACACACTGTCTCACTCTTCCCTGATTACAACTTTTTCAATAATGCAGGTTTTGTTGTTATTCAAGAAAGGGAATTAATGAGATGGGGGGAGGGCGAGGACTACCTTGAAAACAACAACTTCCAGACAATGTGGATAAGGGGAATTTTAAATAACTAGGGAAATTGCCATTACTTTATTTATTCAGAAAATATTTGTTGAATCAAATACGACACAAGGCAATAACTTTGTAAACATGGGTACAACATCGCTCCTGTCCTCCATGAGCTGAGAGTATCCTCAGGGTCGATGGCTGTGATGGATAACAAGTCAATTACCCTCCAGTGCAGTCTGACTCCTGGTGAACCCTGGGTGTCAGAGTAAACCAGTGTTTTCAAAGGCTGCCTTTTCAGAAGGTGGTGGCCAGGCCTCTCTTCCGAGATGTTTCTGAGTGGACTCAAACTTTCAATCATGTGGTTAGCAGCCAAGAACATGAGCGATGTTCTTGTACACCCAGAGACTCCAAATGAACAGTAGTAGAGTTAGTGGTGGCACAAAGGAGGCTGCTGTTCAATCCTCTGGGAAGAGAGCCAGAACAAGTTTGCCCGAGGATGTGGAGCTGATGTGAAGGATGAAGAAGACTTTTCCTGATGTAGAAAAGAAGAAAACAGGAGCCCCAAGGGCTCAGTGGTTAAGCACTCGGCCGTTCACCAAAAGGATGATGAGTTGGCCAATTGAACCCATAAGCAGCTTCTAGGGGGCAAAGTGAGGCAGCCTGCTCCCTAAAGAGCACAGCCTTGGGGATTCTATAAGGAAGGTCCACTTCATCCTGTGGGGTCATTTTGAGTCAGAATCAATTCAATAGCAATGGATTTTTGATTAGGAGAACATATGCCAATGGGAGAAAAGAACACGTACAAATATAACCACGTTAATTGATTAATATTTTTGCTTTCCAATGAGGTCAGTATTGTAGCAGGTCTGGTTTTGCTTCAGACTTTGAGCTTCAGAGTGTCACAGAAGCCATGGTGGGCCAGTTTCAAGGGTAGGCCCCACAAACTTTGCACACTTCCACTCTCTTTCTTAGCCTGCTATGATTACAATGTGAACCAGCCAGGCTAGCTGGTTGAAGAATGAATGACCTTTGGACAAGATCCGTTCCAAACCATCCCGCTCCCCTGCCCAGAAAACGTGTCAGCTGACCACAGATGCTTGACCAGGTCCATCCAAGATCACAGTAATCAACCACAGTCTCAAGAACAATAATAAATAGTGGTTCATTCAGCCACTAAATTTGGGAATGGTATGTTACGCAGAAATAGATCATTGATAGAGCCCTTTCTAACTTGAATCTATGGTTTTATTAAATAGAGTTGAGAAAAAAGAAGAATAACTTGAGTTTGGCTTTACCAGAGTAACCAGCTTCTCAAGGTATTTCCACTAGTTCTTTTTAAGCCAGGATGGTTTCACTTGGACTTCTTTAAGAATGCTGTTCTGAGGCTCTCAATCAGCATCACAATTAGGCAGGTAGGCTAAAATAAAATGCTGCAGAGTAAATAATTTTTCTCACTGTCCCTCCTGTTTATCAATATCCAGCACCTTTATCATATCCACTGCCTAGTCCAGATCAAACACAGCAAATGGACCCATAGTTATCTATCAAAGACAACCTCCCAGAAATAGAGATGTGGTCCTTTACTCTCTATCCTGACTTTTAGTTCTCAAATTTTCTTGGTTCTCAAACTTATTTGACTTATCACCTCCTTTTCAGAAAAGAAAAAAAAAAGTACTTAGCACTCCCTGGCAATTAAAGCCTATTATACGATAGCCCATCAGCCAGGATAAAGTGTAGGTATCTGCATTTGCAGCCCTCCTGGATTGTTCCAGCACCCACCATGGGGAAGTATTATCCATTTTTAGAACCACTGACCCCATTTGGAGAAACACTGCTCCCAGTTTGATTATCTTATACAACCTCCATGGTTACCTACTAATTTTCCATAGCGGCATTATGTGGAGACCAAGTAGCCCATTCAGAAAAATTAATCATCTGAGTGCCCACTTGCTAGCTGTGATGTTAGGGAAAACATGTTCCACTATATACCCAAAGATCTGGTCTCTCTATGCACCAGCCCTTTGACTCAAGGAACCCTGGTGGCATCGTTGGCTGTGTGCCACGCTGCTCATCTACTCTGCAGGAGGAAGATGAGCCTCTCTGATCACATGAAGATTTGCGATCCTGGAAACCCAAAGGGGTACTTCTACTCTGTCCTATAGAAAATCAACTCAATGACAGTCAGCTTATTTTGTTGTTGTTACTTTGCCTTCTCTCATTTACCGGAATTGATGAGACTATACCGTCTGGAAATCAGAATATACAATTTTCTTCTACATGAAAAACATGAAAATTTAAAATGCTTGAAGTCCTTAGTTCAATCTTGATGAAAAGAACAGTGACAGTTCAGTGTAATCAAGAAATCTAAAACAGAAAGAATGCAGCTGGCAGGTCTCACAATCCTGTGTTCAGTATCACGCTGCAAACTAAGGAGCCCGGTGGCAGAGTGGGGTAAGTGTGGGGCTGCCGACCTGCTAACAGCCAGATCAGCTGTTGCCTCGGGAAGAGGCTGTGGCTTTTCACTCCCGCACAGAGTAATAGTCGACCCCTCATCTGTTCCATAGAGTTGCTTTGAGTCGAAACTGACTCGATGGCCATAACTTTTGAGCATTGCAAATTGCCTTTCTCTGGGCTGAGGTCGGGGGAGGATTTAGAACTTAATAACTAAACAAAGAACCTTGCTAAGCAAGGCTGTGAGGCAGACGACATTTGACCGTGCTCCCCTCTTTGTCTTTCCTGTCCTTACCTCACACCTTTCTGAAACATTGCAAGGGCTATTACATCAACATGAGGGAATAAGCCAAAGAGAGAGAAAAACACAGAGAGAAAGAGAGAGAGAGCCCAGCACAGGAGAGGGAAGGGACTCTCATGGGCAATAGGAAGGGTGAGCCCCAAGAATGTATCATGAAAAGAGAAAGGTGCTCTCCTCCAAACGTTTAACCTGTCCTAACCTAAGTAAACGTCGACGATGTACTCTACCAAGAACAATACAGACAGTCGGCCAAGGAAACAAGGCACCCCAACTCAGAGGGTCAAGGGCATCCCAAAGGCTTAAGATCAAGACAATTTTGTCTGTGTAGCTGACATTGTGTCCTGAAGTCCAGACAGGATAACAGAGATCCCCAGGGATGTCTCCAAGAAAACTACCTGATGGGATTAAATGTAAACTGCTGGGTTGAGAAGTGATTGAAAGATGGACAATTGGGATGATCC
>NW_022111320.1:1474771-1476080 GCF_000313985.2 Echinops telfairi | reverse complement strand
GGAGGGAGGGGGAAAATGAGCAGGTGATGCCTGGGGCTTATGTGGAGAGTAAATGTTTTGAGAATGATGAGGGCAATGAATGTACAAATGTACTTTACACAACTGATGTATGTATGGATTGTAATAAGAGTTGTATGAGCCCCTAATGAGATGATTTAAAAACCAACAACAACTGATAAAAAAAAAAAAGAAGATGAACAATTGTTTTTGTGGGAGCACGTTGCAATTGTTTTTGTTGTTTGCTGCCTTGAGTTGGCCCCAAACCAACTCCATACTGAAAGGAAGGAAACCCTATATCAAATGACTGTGATCCATAGGGGGGGTCATTGGTTGATTTTCTGAAGTAGATTGCCATCTTTGTTGGGAAACCTGCCACACCCTGTTCCTCATCAGAGCACCAGGTATGCTTACAGAGAGATGGTGGTGATGGTGCATGAGGCACAGTGTCCAGGACTCCTACAAGCTAACAATTCTACCCTGAACCACCCCTGTCACTCTAGAATTAACCCTTGGGACCAAAAAATTAAGATCCCTGGCAGCGCAGAGACAAAAACACTAAGCTGCTCACCAAAGGCGAGCAGTTTAAATACACCAGCCTCTCCTTGGGAAATGCTGTGACAATCTGGCCGACTCCCGGAGGGTAGATTACAACCTGGAAACCCTTCAGGACAGTTCTGCTCTAGTCGTCCAAGTAGACTCCACAGCAATGGGTACGGAGAAAAGGAAGCCAATTGTTCATTTCAAGAGAGAAAAAGATATTAAAAATTTGAAAGCAAAATCACAATGTACTTTACAGCAGTTGTTGGCTTCTTTCCAAGTGCCAGTATTGCATCTCCCTGTTGAGGACTTTTGTTAAAGCATCAGAAGCATGTAACACACGGGAAGTGCATCTGAACGAGCCCTGGAAGCAGCCGTCAAGATCTGAATGATAGGAGCTGATGTATAAATACCCCAGCTCGCTCACCCGTTAGGGATGATGACACTAAGTAGTCGTTCTACACCATGTCCCAGAGCATTTTCCATCTGATTAAGCTCCAGTGGCCAGTAGTGGGCCCCTCTTAACAATGCATGCTTTACTACTGCCTTCTCGTTGATTACTTTACTACGCTGCTCCTGTTTCCTGTGCCTTCCAAATAGATTAATCACATCTAATACCATGTCAGCTGGTCTACGTCTGGGGGATTCCCAAACAGTGAAATTTTCAGCTGTGAACAACACTTGCATGAGCTTAATAATTTTAACAGTGAACTGTGTTAACTAAAATTCATAGTATAGTTATATAAGGAGAATCAGAGAGAAGAAACAGAAG
>NW_022111320.1:1456962-1473144 GCF_000313985.2 Echinops telfairi | reverse complement strand
ACGCCAGCTATTACTCACTGAAGTTGTGAATGACCTCATTAGTGTGTGTGCTGCTCGGGCCCTCTCCCTGTTCTGCCCTTGTTCGTCAAACACGCTTTTTCGGCAGCTCTCCGAGCTAACAGGGCACCCCGGGCTCATGAAGTTTGGCTTCCATTTTATCCTGTTAAAGACAGTTTGATCTCCTTTCTAGGCAAATCAAGAGCTGTGGTGATGCTGCGGGTTGGTGTTTGGCTGTCTACTCCCATAAAGATTGACAACCTTGGAAACACTGTATCGGGTTGTTATGAGTCAGCATTGACTCGATGACAAGGGGTGTGATTTGGATTTCTAAGCAAATGTTCCAGGTTGACAGGACAGACTTCAGGTCTCTGTGTTAGGCCAGGTGGTCTAGAGAAACAAATCTAGTGGATCTTATCTATGTCTAAGAAAGAGTTTCATCGATTAAGACAGCATCCCAGCCCAGTCAAAACAATAAGTCCGTTATTCTGACACCAGTCCCTATGTCCTTCTGCAGTCCTGACAGTGATGCGGAATGGCGCACTGGAGAGCAGGGAGATTTCAGACCACGGGTGCAGAGTCCCAGGGATTCAAAGTCGGTAGAAACATGGCAGGGTGCTGAGAGCGCGGGTCAGCAGCAGAGGACCAGCAAGCGGGAAGGTGAATCACAGGAAGAGAGAAGAGGCATCTTTTGGCTGTGACCAGATGGCGAGGCTGGATTCCACCCCCACCTTTCATAAAAACTCAGGTTGACATAAAACAACCCACCACACTCTCTTTGACTTGGGGTACAGAGGATACAAAAGAGGAATGTGGAAGATAGTTTTTGTTGTAATGCAACTTAAATTCTATGGAGACTGCTAATAGAGAATAAATAAATAAAAAGAACAGCTAACTACAGATTAGGATAAATGCTGTGAAGGGAATCAATCTTGTTGTCAGGTGTCAGCCAATCAGTCCTGACTCATAGCGCCCCCATGTACTAGAACAAATCACGTCATGGTCCTGTGCCATCCTTAAAATTGCTGTGATGTTTGAGACCATCAATACAGCCACTGTGTCAACCCATATTGCCCAGAGCTTTCCTCTTGTTCACTGCCCCTCTACTTTACCAAGCATGATGTCCTTCTCCACGGACTGATCTCTCCTGATGAGAGACAAAGTCCAGCCATCCTTGCCTCCAAGGAACATTCTGGCCGTCCTTCTTCCAAAGCAGATTCGTTAGTCCATGATGATGCCAAAATACTTCCAATATTCTTGGCCAGCACCGTAATTCAAGCACTGCTTCCGTCGTCCTTAGTCAATGTCCAACTTTCACATGTATACGAGGCAATGGAAAAGACCATGGCTTGGGTTAGGTGCACCTTAGTCCTCAAAGTAACATCCGTGCTTTTCAACACTGTAAAGAAGTCTTGTTGTGACCTGAATTAGGTCTGGGTGTAAGTATCTCTTATTGGTTCCATGACAGAAATTTCTTCCCTGCTTTTTAATTATTTTGGGAGAGTCTTTTCCTTCTTATGTATAATTCGTATTTTTGGCTGTATACCATTATGTTTCTACCCTTACCACCTTAGCACAATTTTGTTTTCTATGGGGCCTCCCAGCTATGAAGCACAGGAGGAGTGGATGCACCATGATAATTATGGATACAAGGGGTATGTGAAATACAGGATGGGAGGGTGCAGATAGGCAGGGAAGGGGGATGTTGGGAGTAACTAATGAAAACAGGAGAAGGGAGGGAGTACTAGAACAGATTGTGATTGCATAAATCATCTTAAAGACCATTAAACCATGGGGGCGGGGGAAAAGCTCTAAAATTGATGCGGAGGTGATATAATGCTCTGTGAGACAATTGAGTGATTGAACTATTGTTGACAATAAAATAGTTGGGGGTGGGGGGGAGTCTTGGGCAGCAGATTTACCCAATGCAATGCATCTTTTGATCTCTTGACTTCTTGACTGCTACTTCCCTGAGCATTGATTGTGGATCCAAGCAAGACAACTTCAACATGTTTTCCATTCATCATGCTATTACCTATTGGTGCAGTTGTGGAGATTTTGTTCTCATTTACATTGAGTTATAACCCATACTGAAGGCTGCAATCCTTGATCTTCATCAGACAGTTCTTCAAGGCCTCTTGCTTTCAGCAAGCAAGGTTGTGTCATCTGCATATTGGAGGTTGTCTTCTGATGTCACATCCTTCTTCAGATCATCTAGATTCTAGAATTAATAGCTCAGCATATAGACTGAATAAATATGAAGAAAGGATATAACCCTGAGACACATTTCCTGCTTTTAAACTAGGCAGTATCACTTGTCCTGTTCCCACAACTGCCTCTTGATCCGTGTACAAATTTCTTATGAGAACAACGAAGTGTTCTCGAATTCTCTTTCTTCTCAAGCCTATCCATTGTTATGACCCCCACAGTTAAATGTCTCTGCACAGTCAATAAACAAAAGTAGACATCTTTCTGGTCTTCTCTGCTTTCCCTCAGAGTGAGGTGGAAGGACCGGAGGACATTTAAGCAGAGAAGTGATCCCACTGGGTTTGTGTTTTAGGACACTGGGCTGAGGAAAAGGTGAGGAGGAGGAGGGGGAGGAGGAGGAGCAGAAGGAGCAGGAACAAAAACACAAGGCGCATAGATAGGACTCTCCTGCTGTCTTTCAGGTGAGTGAGGAGGTGGCCTGGACCGTGAACACGGTGATGAACAGCCAGATTCTGAATCTTCTTTTGAAGAAAGAGCTGGAAGATATGGCTGACAGGTTGGAGATGAGGAATGAGCAAAAGAGAGGAGTCTAAGATGCATCCAAGATTTTCAGCGTGAGATGCTGGAAGAATGGCGCTAGCTTTTGCTGAGACAGGAAGACTATGGAGAAGGGGTGTAGGGAAAAAATGTAGGAGTTCCGTGTTAGAACTTGTAAAATGTTAAATAACCATTAGACAGCTGAATAGAAACCTTAAATTTATTCTAGCGTTGGGGAGAGAATTGGGTTAGAGGCAGAAATTAGGGAGGCATGCGCTCATAGATAATATTGAAGATCCTGGGACTAGAGGGACAACGGAGAGAGTGCATGTAGACAGCGAAGAGGATCGGTAGGCTTGGAGACCCAGCACTAAGTAGAGGAGGAGGAAAAAGGAGTGCAAGAAAAAGCTGCCAGTGAGATGGAAGAAAACCAGGAGAAGGGGGGATCCTGAGCTCCAAGTGAGGAGAGTGTCTGAAGGAGGAGAGAGTGATCAGCTCTATCAAAAACTTCCATCTGTTTATGAGAAAGATCAAGGAGATCGGGGAAATTGACACAGCAGGAGAGATAAAAGACTGCTGTCCTCCTGGGACCGTCTCATGTCCAAAGGATGTCAGATAAAGTCTGGCTGTACTTCTTCCAAGACTGCTTGGTTGGGTCTTTTGGCAGGCCATGGTCCCTTCTTCAACGTTCTTCTCCAGCACCGTAATTCAAATGCATGGTTTCTTCTTCAGTCACTCTTATTCAATGTCCAACTTTCACATGCATGGGAAGCAATGGAAAATACCGTGGCTTGGGTCATTTCAGAGCATCCTCCAGGGTCCTTTAAGAACCGTATCATGAATTTAAAGTGAGCCCAGTCAGAACCACTGTGTGGTTTGCTCTAGTCACGTTTAACTAAGAAGGCACAAGTGTGCAGTAGGTTGAGTTAGATTTAAAGTAAGTACGTTCTTCATAAAATAGCCTGATTTGTATCAGAATTTGCTAAAAGATAATGAGTAATATAACCACTACTGTCATAGATCTCTCCTCTTTCTCTTTATGGACATCAGCTCACTAGATACTGACTTTTGAATTGTTAATTTCTTCATGGAAATGTTTACACCTAAGCAACTGCTAAGGACTGCATGAATGGCAAGCTTATGTCATGACCTGTCTGCCAGCAGGGCACAAGGCTCACTCATTACGTGTTCCAATCCAAAACATCAGCCTTCGGTGCAAGATTCAAAGACATGTCTCAGAAAATCCCATTGGCTGGTGAAAAGTACAAATGTTAAACTCACAAACACCCATAGACTCTCTACTCTAGTTCATGTTTGTCAGACCTGTGGACCATGTTCATCAAGTTGCTCCACCCCTCAGAAGACTGAGCATCCAGTCGTTTTGTACACATCCGGAGCTTACCACATTGTTCTTCCGCACACTTCAAATCCTGTTCTCCTCACATCCGGAAATCCTTTTCCCTTCAGATATCAAATGCTCTCCACCCCTTCTCGGAAGTCTCACTACCTGACATAGCGCCCTAAACTTGGCCTCCCTTTCCAACTCTGAATCACTCTTCCTTCTCCAACGCAGTCCCCATCAGCCTCCCTGAGTGACAGCCTTTCACTCAGTCCAGCTTCTGAGGTTGGGGTCCTCGTGTTTGGTCTTTGTGGTGCGGTTGTTGTGGAGCCTGTGAAAGGGAAGGGAGTTGCAGCCGATGCCCTAGCTTAGCATGTTGTTGCTGTTGGGTGCCATGGAGTCACTCCAACTCACAGTCACCCTAGCGCACATGGAAGATGTGTGGGCGTCAACTCTTTCCCTTCTTTCTTAGAAATGAAGGTTTCTGTGCAGTGTGGGTCACAACTTGGTGGCCCTTAGAGGAGATTGGGGGGGGGGGGTTGTTCTAGGTCACTGCTTTAAAGCCTTTGAAGTCTCCGCAACATAATTTCCAGCCTTCTTGTTCAAATATAAATTCCTATGCTGCTCCTGAGCTTCTGGATTAGAATCTTGGGCGATAGGGTAGGAAGGTGCATATTTGGTGAGCACCCAAGAGCTTTGCTGTTGTTGTCATGTGCCATCCGGTCAACTCTGACTTATGGAGAACCTAGAGGACAGAGTAGAACTGCCCATTTGATTCCTAGACTGTGACCCAGATGGGAGCAGATGACCAGGTCGGTCCCCCTCTGAAGACACAACCCTGTGATTCTTTATGGGAGTAGAAGCCCTGTCTTTCTCCCATGGAGTGGCTGATGGTTTTCAACTGCTGATCTTTCAGATCGAGCCCCAACGTGTGACCACTATGCCGCCAGGGCTCCCTGGTGGTGGTTACAATGCAGATTCTTGGGCTTCACTTCAGCTACACTGAAACAGACCCTAAGAGTGGGACCTAGAGTTCTATTAAATTATTGCTAATAACACCACGAAGAACAACAGCAGAATTCTCCAAGTGATTCTGATGACCCACCAGGTAGAAGATGCAAAGCATCCTTTCTGCTAAGCCCTTTTCAGCTCCTTTGAAAATGACTATTTGTTCCAGAAAACTCCTTACACAAGAAAGCAACAGCTCTGGGTGCTACCTGCCATTTAGCTTCTGCAAAGTTCTAGCTCCAGGAAGTATCACTCACTGAGAGCCTGCCAGCTGGCTCTGCTAGAGCTGGACTCCAAGCAGCTGTGTTACCTGAGGAAGATCGGGGAGAACTCAGATGCCACCGCTCCAGTGATGCCCTCGAGCAACGCCCTGGGCTGGGCAATTTGTTAGGAATGCCTGTGTCCATCTCCGCTTGGGTTTTTGTTTGTTTACCCTATGTAGACGCTAGGTCAATGACTACTGCTACAAAGTGATAGAAACACTTATTAAACAAAAATACCAAAGTGTGAGGCTACTGGCTCTTGCTGTTTCCTTCATCTGTGTCTATACGCTGCAGGCGATGTTTCCAGCTCTCTAACCTATTGTCATCAAGTTGATTCCAAATCATGGAGGTTGGTGTTGAAGACATGTTGAAACAGGTTTGTTTGGAATAAATGGGAACCCTAACAACATCACTCACCCACCCACCCCCTTCCTCTGCTGTGTGCATGAACAGGAAGGCAGGAAAAGAGTAGCTGAAAACACTGGGTCAACCTAAAATCTCCCCCTGCCCCACCCCACCGCCCCCGCACTTCCTAGAACACTGCTGGAACAGAGTCAAGGTGTGATAGATATTTGTGGAATAAGTCAGGAAATGACTGACTGACTAACCACTACTTCCAAATTATTTATTCCCAGAGATAACAGCAATGTAAACTTCAATCGAATGTGTCCAGAATTCTCCCAGCTTTTGATTGATGGATTCTAGGTAAAGGAGGTTTTACTGTCTGGATAAAAATGGTCATTTTCTCTCTGAACTTATATTGTTATTGTTCTTGAAGTCAATAAAACTCTTCAGGGTAGTTGCTTCTTTTGCTTTAATATACAAGCAACTTATAATAGTTACAGAATTAGAAACTTTAAGAACTATAAAGAAGAGATGAAAAATTACGAGCAAGTTTACCATCAAGAGAAGTTGATATTTTCAGAAATATCCTTCTAGACTTTTCATACACACACACATACCCTTACACAAGCATACTCACATTATACACACTATTTTATGATCTATAAAGCAGTGATGTGGAAACTATTCACATCTGGTTCTACTGCCTTTTCCTTTTCTAGCTCAGACCTTCCTTCTTCTGGAACACTCTATGTACTCCCTTCAAGGGATTGTTTTCTTCTCATCCTTCTTGTCTCAGATCCGATGCCCTTTCCTCAAAGAGGTCCTCGCAAGTTTCTCATTCTAAACCCTTCCCATCCCTGCACCCCTGGCTCGCCACCCAGTCCCAGTCCCTCCTATGCCACCTTCTCCCAGGCTTGTCTGTCTCGGGACACTCTCCGGCATCACAGGAGCACTGACAGAGGAGGGCCCATTTCTGTCACATCCCGCTGAATCCCATTTCTGAGAGCGCTGCCTGGGACAAAGTAAGGGTTTGATAGGTGTTTGTTGAATAAGAAAAGAAATGACTGGCTAACAGTGACTGAATGAGCAAAATGGTTGCCTCTGGGGACCTCCCTAGTGGTGGTGAAGTTCAAAGCTGCCACAACTGCGAAATTGAGTGGACGATGTCCAGCAGGGCACCAAGGCACAGCCGGGATAGCGGGGTAGGGGGTGGCACTCAGGATAACTGAACTGGGTCCAACAGGCTGGAGAGACCTTAAAGGTAGGACTTAAAACCCAAACCCATTGCCATTGAATCCAGTTCAATTCATACCAACCCTAGAGAACCTTTCTGAAGCTTTGTAAACCTTTACTGAAGCAGACCGCCTCTTCTCCTGAGGAGTGGCTTAAACCACCAACCTTGAACCAGCAGCCCAATGCCTAATCACAGCACCATGAGGACTCCTTAAAGGCATGCCTTGACCTATACCAAATAGTGACTAGCCAAACCCACAAAAACCCACAAGGTTCCTTCAGCCTTCAAACTTGATTGAGGATTTGGTAGAATTCAAATGATTCTTCAGTTATCCTGAGCCTACCTTAGAACTTTTAGATTTGTAACCTTCTTCATTTTAGTTAATGGTTTTGCCTTTTTTTTCTTCAGATGATTTAGAGTGAAAATGTGTGGTTGTTCACCAAGTTCCAGGAGTTGCCTCTGGAAGAATATGAATCACTTTTCCAAATAATGTGGTTTTTGTGTAATCGATTCAGCTCACAGGAATATCCTTGTCTGATCTAAGATTGTGAAAAAGGAGCAATTTGTTAATAGATGAGATTACACATAAATGCTCAAGCATTAAGCTATCTGACAAAGAGGTTGTTGAAAAAAAAAATGTCTCCAAGAATACTGTGTATTCTTGTCTCATAAGACCTTGATTTGAGGTGTGTAAGAAATTAGTTAAAGGTTACTTACATTTCAGTAACTATGAGAGAAAATGAATCTCTCCCATTTCAGAGATAAGATCATTGATCATTAGTAATATCATTCGCTAAAAATGTTATTATGGCAACTAATAAAATGGGGAACTCTAGTTTATATTCAAATCTCTCTAGTAAGCATAGGGTACACACATGATATTGCATATATATGCACACATATATATATATATAATGAACTTACATGAATATATGAAGTCATTCATTCTGCTCTTTTATTGGATATTTTACAGCTGCTAAGAAATTAAGTGCTTCTTTTTATTACATATCCTGCCCTCCATGTTAAATTCAAAATTTCATGAAAGATAGCAATTTATACTTCCATCATTGGAGACAGTGGTGGTTCAGTCATACAATTCCTACCTTCCATGCGGGAGATCAGGTGGACTTGATTCTTGGCCATTGCCCCTCAAGGTCTCATAGGTCACCATGCATTCGGGGACAACCTTACAGCAACTAACACCAGCAGCATGTGATTATTAAAGTTCATTTTGTTGTTGTGTTGTTTCCAGGAACATCTTAGCAGATAACAACTGCACTTGGTCCTTAGTAAAATTGTAAAGTAGGTTGAGCTTCCTCCTTTCATTTCCCTCTCAAATGCCTTTCCTTCCTTCCCTCTCATGGCCACTTCCGCCAGCCACCATTCCTGTGTGGCCATCACAGCCGCCTACGCATAGACAAGGCCCACCTGATCCCTGGATCTTGAGAACACTCTTCCACAGGTATTTGAACTCTTCAGAGAAAGCATGTGGACCACCACATTGGCTTGAGTCCTTTTGCGCCTGCTCTAAATGGTGTTACATTATTTATTCCCCTCTGCCACTTCTCTGTCCATTTGTGGTGGCTTCACTGCTGCTGTGATGCTCAAAGCTATGTCACTGGAAGGTCAAAGGCCAGGAGAGGCACCCAAAGGGAACCGTTTGGGCAGAGCGTCCAGTCTAAGAACAGACAATGAAGGAACAGGCTGTCCATTTAGGGGGAATTAGCTGCTCACAAACTTTTGGATAACATCAAGCATTGTCAGTTACTGAAGACCCAATGAATAGCAGTACAACATGGTGCCCGATGATGGGGCTCTCGGGTCAGAAGGCACTGTGGAGAGCTGCCTTCTCAAGCTTGAGTTGACCCTAATGATGCGGATGGAGGAAAGCCCGGAGCAGGAAGGTCATCAAGACCTTCGTTTGCTGAAGGGGCATGAGCCCAAATGAGAAGAAACAGCTGCAAAAATCTACTAACAATCAGAACTTGAAATGTATAAAGTATGGATCTAGGAAAATTGTAAGTGGTCAAAAATGAAACAGAATACACAAAGATCAATATTCTAGGTATTAGTGAGCTGCAAATGTCTGGCATCCCCATCTTGAATCAGAAGATCATGATTCACTGGGATTTACAAAGGACAACAAGGCTTCTGTCACCTCTCTCTTGCCACGACTGACTTCTCACCTCCCTCTAATCACCTGCCTCCAGGCTGGCCCTTCTGCTCATCAGGCACATTTGTGATGCAGGGCTCTCTGATCAATGCTCTCTGCCTAGGGACTTGTCCTTCAACTCTTTGCAGACTTGCTCCCTACCTTCTTTTCCAGATAGCATCCCCTCAGTGCGTGCACACCAAAGAGTCCTATGAAGATCAAAGGCATAAATCTGACTTGAACAGTTAAAAACTATGTTAGTTGACCCCCCCAATGATCCAGGCTGGACCTGATCTGGTTTAAATATTTTCTGTATTTTTCATTGGTTGGGTTGGTTTTTGTTTGTTCATTTTAAGGCATATCTCAGAGGTGTTATGTCATTGGAGAGCACCCTCTTAAAGTTGTGTTCCATGCTTTTCTGGTTTTGGTATATGAAACCTAGGATCGATGAACCTAAAAGAATAAGGGTTTCAGGGGGAGGAGGTAAAAGGGAGAGGATGTCAAGGGATCCATGCAGAAAAAGAATGTCTAGAAACGGATTGTGGCCACAATTGTACACTTTTACTTGACACACTTGAACTATGGAATGCTATGATATATGTTTTAAAGCCCAATTCACAATAACTTTTTAAAATAATATAATAAATAAGCAAAATCATAGCTCCCTGGACTTGCACATCCTCCTCCATGATTTTACTTCTCTCCTGAGCACTTAAAATGCTCTAATATATCCCCGCTCAGAGCAGGCAATGCACAGAGAGAACCATATGGCTGACCCCACTAGGAGACATGACGTCCCACGCTGACCCAGGGCCCTACAGGGGACAACACTGGAGAGGCAGTGTCAGGATTGCACCCAATCTGACCCCACCACACCAAGGCAAAACACTAAGGGTGTGCAAGAGAACAGCAAGGGGAGCAGAGCAAGGAAGTACCGAGGGAGTACCAAAAATGGACTTTGAGGCCAGGGTGTGGCACCCCATCAGACTCAACTGGAAAATCCAGGAGTGGTCAACAAACAGACCTTGAACTATTTACAGGCTTTTCTCTCTTTTTTTGGCATTTTGTTGTTGTTGTTTTGTTTTGCTCTGTGTTATTTTTGTGCATAGTATTATCTCTGCAGTTCTATCTAGATAAAATAGGTTGGATGAACAATCTGGAGGAGAAAACAATGGGACCGACAGTTCCAAGGGGACATGGGAGGTGGGGAAGGAGAGGAAAGGTAGTGGTGTTAACAAACCCAGGGACAAGGCAACAACAAGTGATCTAAAATCAGTGGCGAGGAGGGTGTAGGAGGCCTGATAGGGCTTGATCAAGGACAATGTAACTGAGAGAAATTACTGGAACCCAAATGAAGGCTGAGCATGATAGTGGGACAAAAGGAAAGTAAAAGGAAATAGAGGAAAGAACTAGGAGGCAAAGGGCACTTATAGAGGTCTAAATACAGGCATGTACATATATTTATATGATGATGGGGAAATAGATCTATGTGCATATATTTATAGGTTTAGTATTATGACAGCAGATGGACATTGGGCCTCCACTCAAGTACTCCGTCATCTATTAAACTGGCATTCCGTGATGCTCACCTTCCTGACAAGATCGCAAGACAAATGGGTGCATGGGCAAGTGTGGTGAAGAAAGCTGATGGTGCCCGGCTATCAAAAGATATAGTGTCTGGGGCCTTGGGGGCTTGAAGGTAAACAAGTGGCCATCTAGCTCAGAAGCAGCAAAACCCACATGGAAGAAGCACACCAGCCTGTGTGATCACGAGGTATCGATGGGGCCAGGTATGAGGCATCAAACAACAAAAACTCATATCATTGTGAATGAGGGGGAGTGCAGAGTGGAGATCCAAAGCCCATCTGTAGGAAACTGGACATCCCCTTAGAAAAGGGTTGCCGGGAGGAGACAAGCCAGTCAGAGTGCAGTGTAACAACGATGTAACAGCTTTCCTCTAGGTCTTAAATGCTCCCCACCACACACATACACACTATCATGATCCCAATTCTACCTTATAAATCCAGCTAGCCCAGAGGATGTACACTGGTACAGATGGAAACTGGAAATACAGGGAATCCAGGACAGATGAACCCCTCAGGACCAGTGGTGAGAGTGGCAATACCAGGAGGGTGGAGGGAAGGTAGGGTAGAAAGGGGGATTACAAGGATCTACATATAATCCTTCCCTGGGGGATGGACAACAGAAAAGTGGGTGAAGGGAAACATTGGACAGTGTGATACATGACAAAATAAAAATAATTTATAAATGATCAAGGGTTCATAAGGGGGGTGGGCGGCAGGGAGGGAGAGGAAAAAATGAGGAGCTGATACCAAGGCCTCAAGTAGAAAGCAAATGTTTTGAGAATGATAGCAATAAATGTATAAATGTGGTTGACACAATGGATGGATGTATGGATTGTGATAAGAGTTGCATGAGCTCCCAATAAAATGATTTTAAAAAGAAAAGAAAGAAAAATGGTCTAATATGTTGCAGAGTTTAAATTATCTGCAGTAACATTCCTGTACTTTTATCACCTATCCAGACTCTACAAAGGCAGGGTTACCTGGCTGCTTTGTTTTACACCTCAGTCTTTCCCCAAAATGATTACTGAAACAATACCTGGTGGGATTTAATGCATTATTAATTTTTTATTGTGTGTAAAAATTTCAGGCTTCTGCAGAACATAGATCAGCCTCGAGTAGAGGTGGCCCAAACCTTCAAGGTGGAAAATCAATGATGTCTCTCAGCTAAAGGAAGGGAAGTCAGAAAGCTAGAACAAAAAGGGAGGAAAAAATAAAGGAAAACCTATTTTTTACAGTTTGTGTTTTTCTAAGGATCAGCTTTTTCTACATATTCTGATTTTATTTTTAGAATAGTGGCTAAGGCATTTGGGTATTATTTCGCCCTTTGTTCTCCCCAAGTAGTTGGATATTTTTAAAGAAAATTCGCAGTTCCAGGTGGGAATTCATATACATTCTGGAAATGTGTGTATGTGTGTGTGTGTGTGTGTGTGTGTGTGTGTGTGTGTGTGTGTGTGTGTGTTCATTCAGAAATGAAAAATAGGCACCGACTTTCTACCTCCTGTGTATTCATGAGGACAAGAAAATCATTCTGTGCCTCCTTTCCATGCGGGCTCCTGCACGTTGAGCAGTGTAAACGTTGATGGTGAGGCCTGGCGTCCGGGCCTCACCTGAGGCTGGGAACAGCTGCGGCCCCTTTGGGCCAGGACTTAATCCTGTAGAGGAAGAACCCAGAAACGCCGTGACTGCACAAAAGCGTCAGGGCAGAGATTAGTATGAGCAGTCTAATTAGTACGAGACTCAAAAGGAAGCAAGATTCCGTCTTTCCTCATGATAGGTCAAATGAACACTGACCAGAGTTCAGAAGAGTTTTAACTACGTGCAAGCTTCGTTTGCCTCTGTTCACCACCAGTATAAAGCAAGCCTGCATTTCTACTTAATCAACGGGTATGAGCGATTAGATGGAGACAAAAAGCAAACCCGACCGTCAACTAGACTCTGATTCACATGAACCTACAAGACAGAGTAGAACTGCTCTTCTGCATTTCTGAGGCGGGGAACCCACTGTGCCACTAGGGTTCCCGGATGACATGAAGCTGAAGCTGTTGGTAGGTGCTGATGCAGTGGAGCTATGCACAGCAATCCTGTGCACAGCAGAAGGAAGCACTGCCCAGTCCTGCACCCTCCTCACCAGTGTTCCATGGTCGCAGCCACGGGGTCAAAAGGGCCTTCCTCTTTTCCGCCGCCCCTCCACTTTGCCAAGCAGGATGACTTTCTCCAGGAACTGGTCTCTCCTGCCAATATATTCAAAGTATGTGAAACCAAGCCTTGCCATCCTTGCCTCTAACGAGCCCCCCAGCCATACTTCTTCCAAGACAGATTGGTTTGTCCTTTTTGCAGTCCACGGTACTTGCAATATTCTTCGACAACACCACAATTCAAATGAATCGATTCTTCTTTCGTCTTCCTTGTTCAAGGTTCAATTTTCATATGCATATGCGGCAATCGAAAATACCATCACTTGGGTTAGGCGCACCTTCACCCTCAAAGTAGCATCCTTGCTTTTCAATGCTCTAAAGAGGTCTTGTGCAGCAGATTTGCCTAATGCAATATGTCTCTTGCCCTCTTGACTGCGTCTTCCTTGAAGAGCGGCAGCAAATCACTACTAGGTTGGCATTAGCTCAATGGCAGTGAGTTCCTGGGCCACTTCAGAGTGGGAGAAGACAAGGCATGATACTAGGGAGTTTGTCTTTATTTTTATGTTTTCAGTTTAACCTCATAGTTTCAGGTCGGGCTGTTAGCTAGCTGCCAGGTCCCTGTGCGGAAAGTACCATTCATGCCGAGGGAGGAAGAGGAGGCTTTCTGCTCTTCTAAAGAGTTGGACACTCAGAGGGGCAGTTGTGCCTCGTCCTAAAGGGTTGCTGTGAGTCGGGAACAACCCATTGGCAGCGAGTCTGTCAACAGTCACAGTCATTGCCATCCATTGACAAGAGCTGCGGTGGTCCTGGGGGCTGGGATGTTTGCCTTCCAGGCAGGGGACTTGTGTTAGATTGCACAACAATGCACTTCAGAGTGCAGCCATCAGATGTCAGCGGATATGCTGGCCTTACCCTGCATCACGTGTGTAGAGAGAAATGCAAGCATGCCAGCCGTGGTCTGCAGGACTTGATGGATTGGATGTGTGTCGCTATGATGCTGGTGGATCGCAGCTAGGTCCGGCTCCCCCACTTTAGATAAACAGGGTATATGCAGCTTCAGGGCACAGTATTCTAATGACTCCTGGGGAAAAGTAGGTATAGATAATTCCCATCGTAGAAAATCTTTTTGTCACATAGTTTGAAAGATATAACTTGCTGGATTTTCCCTGGATGTTAAAGTAGTTTAGAGGCAGCAAACCTCGTGGTGCTTTCTAAACCAGCAGGCATGTATTTTAGATTCTGAGACTTCTTGGATTAGACCTTCTATGAAAGCACAAAATTCGTTATAAGACACTGCATTACCTGGAGAAAAACAATAAACTGGAACCTTTACTTAGAGCAATATCTGGCATTATGCCAGCAATATCTTCAGTCCTTTTAATCATCTGCTACTCAAATACCTATAAGCTATCAGCATGAAAGCTAAGAGCTAAGCTCTATAAAGGCCCCTGAGCAGCCATGAAAGGAATGAATATTTGTCTCTAATATGAAATATGTTTCTCTCCCTGTTCTCCCCAGCTTGGTAAATAGCACCATCATGCACTCGTTGCTAAGACAAAAAAGATAGTGTTTACCCTTTTATTTCTTTGTCTTCCTTCATCATCTCCATCCAATCCATCAAGTCCTGCAGACCACGGCTGGCATGCTCGCATTTCTCTCTACACACGTGATGCAGGGTAAGGCCAGACAGTAGCAAATCACCCTGCTCCCACTCAGCCTCCGCTCAGTCCATTCTCGACACAGTAGAGAAAGCCAGGGTTCTAAGCTATATCCACGCCTCAAAATCTTAAGATGGAAGCATACAGGTAAGGCTGTAAAAGAGGGAGTTTTTTACAGAGAATTTTATTATATATATAGTTTAAAATATAGATATAAATATATATTGTTGTTATTGCTAGGTGTTGTAGAGTCGATCTGACTCATAGGGATGCTACATACAACAGAACAAAACACTGACCAGTCCCATGTCACCCTTACAATTGTATACATGTGGGCATGTGTGCCTCTGTACACACACACACACACACACACACACACACACACACACAGATACCTGTATGTGTGGATGTGTGGATGTGTGGAAAGAGAGACTTCCAAAAGTTCCTATATTTTTAAATGCCCTTTTGCTTTCTTTGCATATGATGTTCTTGATGTCCTCCCACAGCAAAACCATCAAATGTTAGTTTTATACACCACGGGGCTAGGTTCAAGGGATGTATGGCTCTTGGTGAATCATACCATCCAAAGTCCTAGGCACTTACCACGCTGCCCAGCCAGCACTAGCTCTTTCCTCTCCCCTTTCCCTTGAGGGGGACATGCTGCCTGAGGAGGGCAGTGTCTGCCTCATCCACTAGCACAGTGACTCACAGGGGGCTGTGCTCAATGACAGATGTGTGCAATGGATACATTAATGCAGTGAAGACGCAGAGGGATGCATGGCAACAAACCACTGTGGATACCAAACCAACTCAAGAAGAAGGTATTTCTGATGTGCAGCAGAAACTCAAAACTATGTCTTACCATGAGTCTGCCTCTCCTGTGCTCTTGTCTCTAGGGTTTGTGCCCCTGCTAACAACAGCGGCTTCCCACGTCAATTGCTGACTCGGTACCTCAGCCAGACGCATCCATTGATGTGACTGCAGGGGCCGGAAAGGAAAAGCCACATCTGGGCAGAAAAGCTCCATTCAAGGAGACATCTCCTTAAACGCAGTTTGGCAAAGAATGCCAAATTAGCGTATGACACCCTAGAGAAGGGGCGGGGACGAGACCAGACCTCGTGAGGCTGACTACGGCTCCTGTTATAGGGAGGGAAGACTAGCCTTAGTGTCACAGTGACCTGCATTCTAGGTCAAACATTTCCAGTGACTAACCGCATGCCCCAACGGAAACCTCCCAAGCTCTCGGAGTCCTCGTTCCTAGTAGGGAAAAGATATGAATTCCCATTTTACCTACACCATCTGTTGAGAGAAACAATCAACATTATGTACTAAGTTGCATGTAAAATATTTGTATACATTTTATATCTAACTTACATCATACGTTGTATACCCTGCTTTTTTATGTTGTTGTTATTGTGGGCTGCCACGGAGTCGACTTTCAACTCATTAGACAGACACACCGTGTGACAGAGTCGAAACGCTCACACAGAGTTTCCTAGGCTGTAATCTTTCAGAACAGATCACCAGTAGAATGTTAGAGCAGACACTCGTGGGGGCGCTTCTTTCTCCCATCCTAACAGCAGACCACCACTGCCAGAGCCACAGCCTGCCACCTTCTCTTCTCCTACAGGCTCAGAAACCTGCAGGGGCAGTTCTACCCTGTCCTCCATGGTCCTTGGGAGTCCGAACTGATAGCATTGACTCGATAGCATTGAGTCCT
>NW_022111320.1:1452840-1454950 GCF_000313985.2 Echinops telfairi | reverse complement strand
GCCTATCTTATCTAGCTAGACCTGCAGAGCTAATAATATGCACAAAAAACAAGGCAGAGCAAAACAAAGCAATGAAAGAAAACAAAACAACAACAACTTGTAAAAGGCCAATTGCTAGATTAAAACAATTTCGTGTTGCAAAATAATTTTTACAAATTTAAAATGTTCCACTTGCATTAGTCACTGCTCAGTGGGTTCACTTGTCCACCCAAGATGCCAACGGATTTAAAAACGCTAACATTGTAACCAAGCAGTTCTCAACTTTAGAAGTCAGTAGAACTTGCAGACCTCAGAAGTACTTGGTCATCCCTGTGTCTTTTTGATTATCTATCATTGGAATTCATTCTACATTTACATGCCTTTATTTTCCATACAGCCCCTGCAGGTCCACAGCCCTAGGTTTTTTGTCTTTTTAAAATTCTTTATAATAACAAATCATTTTACTGGATAAAATGATTTATTATTATAAAAATATTTTAATTTTATAATAAGGGCTCTTACAGCTCTTATAACAGTCCATTCATCAATGGTATTAAGCACATTTGTACACATTTTGCCATCATCTATTCCAAAACATTTTCTTTGTGTCTACTTGGGGTTTTTTGCCTTCAATAAACACCCGTCCCTTCTTTCTGTGTCACAGAGCCCACCATGATTTGGTTTTCCCCAAAGTCAGGATGCTCTACTGACCATTGTACACAGAATTAATCAGGTCTGACAGGACCATTGACCGTGCTTCTCACATACACAAAAGGGAGGAGAGCAGCCAGCACTCCGGGTTAGGTTGTGGAGTATTTTCTGAATCTGTGACGGAAGGATCGCCCCAAAACAGGGAATGCTGTTCACGGGCTTTTGGAGCTAAAGTTTTTCACCACCGGCCCTCAACTAATTGTTGATGCACAACTTCTTGTCAAATGCATATCTGATGGAACAGTATGACCGGTCTGTTTTCAGAGCCCTGGTAACAGAGATTTGTCATTCTTTAGAGCAGTGGTTCTCAACCTTCCTAATGTGGCCCTTTAATACAGTTCCTCATGTTGTAGGGACCCCCAACCGTAAAATTATTCTACTTCATAAAAGTAATTTTGCTACTGTTATGAATCATAGTGTAATATCTGATATGCAGGATGTATTTTCATTGTTACAAATTGAACATAATTAGAGCACAGTGATTAATCACAAAAACAATATGTAATTATATATTGTGAAATATTTATTTCTAGTTAAAAATAAATTAAATTTTGTCTTGAAGCATGGTGTAGCATGGGAACAGTCTTCAAGCCGGGTACTCGTATGTGGGTGGACCCACCTGGAGACAAATAGAGGAGCAGTGTCTCGGTTCCTAAGACCATTGGAAATATGTGTTTCACAGGCGACCCCTGTGAAAGGGTCGATTGACCCCCCTAAAGGAGTTGCGACCCACAGGTTGAGAACCACTGCTTTAGAGAGAGGAGCAAGCCTGTTGAATGATGAGCTCCATTTGATATCAATAATTAATGCCCAAGCAGCTCAAGGGAGGATGCATTTTTTAAACAAGAAGAAAAAAATCTGATATTGTTGTTGTTCATTGCTTTTCAATCAGCTGCAACTCAGCGTACCCTTATGTACA
Source organism: Echinops telfairi (assembly GCF_000313985.2). Lineage (NCBI taxonomy): Eukaryota > Metazoa > Chordata > Mammalia > Afrosoricida > Tenrecidae > Echinops > Echinops telfairi. The sequence continues at coordinate 1,453,341 of NW_022111320.1, read as the reverse complement.
ACAGAATGCAACACTGCCTGGTCTTGCGCCATTTCCACAATTGCTAGTGTGTTTGGGCTCATTGTTTGGGCTATTCTGTCAATCCATCCCACTGAGGGTTTCCTGAATTTCCACTGACTTTCTACTTTACCAAATGCATTATGTCGTTTTTCTAGAAACTGATCTTTCTTGATGTGTCCAAAGTCTCACCAGCCACGCTTCTAATGAGCATTCTGATTCGATGCTTCTAAGACACCATTGTTTGTTCTCTCTCCATCCATAGTATATTGAATATTCTTCACCAATATCACAGTTCAAACACATCAAAACCTCTGACACATGTAAGGAAAGGGTAGATTTTTTTTTCATACCAAAAGATGGTAGAAATTCAATGACTCTTTTAAAGTATGAAAGAAAAGCATTTTCATATGACAAAATAATAATTTATAAATTATCAAGGGTTCATGAGGGAGGGGGGGCCGGGGAGGAAGGGGAAAAAATGAGGAGCTGTCAGGGGCTTAA
>NW_022111320.1:1427018-1452620 GCF_000313985.2 Echinops telfairi | reverse complement strand
GAATGTACAAATGTGCTTTACACAATTGATGTATGTATGGATTGTGATAAGAGTTGTATGAGCCCCTAATAAAATGATTTAAAAAAATTAAGTCCCAAAATATTTTTCAGAACACGAAGACAAGTTCTTTGTACTGAGTTCTGCACAAAGAGTCATTTTTTAAACAGAAGGAAGGAAAAGGTCTGCCTATTTGACCCCAGCTTTCTGCTCTTGTATCTCAAAGCATAAGGTGACATGATGGCTTAAATCATGAAAGTTTTGCAGGTTCAGGAACCCAAGGTATTGATATTCACATCACATAGAATCTCTAGATTATAACTAGAGATTTTGTCCAAACAGGGACCAAATGGTGTTGTCCTTGCTGACTCTGAGCAGTCTCTTTGCACCATTAGCGTCATAACCCTGGCTGAATTGGTTTGCCTTGCAGAGATGCTACTGCGGCATCATCTTGTGTTTGAAATGCTGTGTTCGTGCCTTTGACAGACATCAGCCGCCTGGCCGTGACACTGATTCTATCTCCTCCGCCGGTGTCAACACATGGCGATGATTACATGGCGTGGCTTCCACTCTGGTTGAAAAGAAAATAGGGCCCAAGACAAATGAAACAATGGATCCTCTCGTTTCATCAGGCTAAACCTAAAATTGGCTGCATGTTGGGGTTGCTGATGGAAAGAATTCCAGCTTTGAAGATAAACAGATGTGGACATAAACTCCAGTTCCAATACCTTCCAGCCGGGCAACCCACAACCCGTTTCTTCTTTTCTCTGAGAGTCCGCTTCCTCGTCTGTTCACCTGGGATAGCCATGCTGACTCCCCTCAGGTGGGACAACTTGAGGGATAGGTTGAGCCCAGGACCTAGCACTGTTGGCCTTGCACCAACGTCACTCTGCCCAGCTCACACTTCTCCCAGACAGAGACGGCTTTGCTGATGGTATGCTCAGAGTTGCTGTAGCTACATTGTCCCTTAGTCTCTCCAAACTCTCCTTTCAATGTTATTCATTCTAGTTTGGGCCCAAAGCACAAGAAATAGAGGCATGAGCGTGTATGTCTTGTTTCCAACTATATCCCCAGGGCCTAGAACTGTTCGTGGCACATTTACCCATAAACCAACTTCCATCGAGTTGATAACAACTCCGGTGATCCCATGTGTGTCGCAGTAGAACTGAGCTCCATGGGGCTTTCAAAGGCTGGTGTTTGGGACATACCGTATATACTCATGTATAAGCTGAGTTTTTCAGCTTATACTCGATTGAGGGTCCCATCTGTGTTGATATCCTCACTCCAGCTAAAGCTGAAGCTCTGTTTAGACATACAGATGATGAGGAGAAATCCAAGAAAGATTTTAACGCTTGTGTTTTAGCTTGGTTGCAGATTGAGCTAAGGTTTTTGTACTTTTAAAGTTATTGTTGATACCATATTGTTTTTGTTGACCCTCTTTTCTCCTTACAGAGCTAGTTTACTGTTTTTCTTTGAAATAAATATTCAACAACATTTATCCTACTGATGCCTCAATTAATGTAATCTTATTGGTATCTACTTTTATTTTGAAATTTACCAGTAGCTGCTGCATTTCCCACCCTAGGCTTATACTCATGTCAATAAGTCTCCCCAGTTTCCCGTGGTAAAATCGGGTGCCTCGGCTTATATTTGGGTCGGCTTCCACTCAAGTAAATGTGGGCGATCAGATGCTTTTCTACTGAGTTGCTTGAAGGTAGACTTGAACTGCCAGACTTTGGGGGAGCAGCCAAACTGTTTATATCAACCAGGGACTCCGCAGCACATTTAAGTACTCAGAAAATATTTGATGAATGACAACCACAAAACAAACAAAAACCCCATAAGCCTAAGTCCCATAAAACCCTGATGCATCTATGCAGACCAATAGTTGCACCTTAGATTGTCCACTCCAGAGCTTTTATGACCACAATTGCTACTCAATAAAGGAGGATGAAAAATATTGTCGCTGTGGACTATGTTCTTACTTGGTCTTCCCTGAGACAGTGATCTGGAGTCCCCAGGCGCAGCAACTCATTCCCTCAAGGTATTTGGCTATGTCTGCTGACATTGTTGAGTAAGATCTGAACTGATAACCACAACATTGGGGGTTCAAATTCACCAGCCTTTCCAAGAGAGAAAATTAAAGCTATCTATTCCAATAAACATTTGCAGCATCAGAAGCCCTATAAATTATAAGTTCCCAAACTTCTTTGACTTAGCACCCTCTTTTCAGAAAATAATTACTCAGCAGCCACCTATCAAGTAAAAGCATTCATGTATAGGCCATAATCAAGATAAAGTGTAGGTATTTTAAACCATCTGCATAGTTTAAAATCAGGAAAAGTGTACATCAGGCTGAGAGGTTGCATCTTATCATCATACTTATTCAATCTCTATGCTGAGCAAATCATCAGAGAAGCTGGATTATATGAAGTAGAATGGTGCATCAAGATTGGAGGAAGGCTTATTAATAAGTTGCGACACGCAGACTATGCAACCTTGCTTGCTGAAAGTGAGGAGGACTTGAAGCACTTGCTGATGAAGATCAAGGACTGCAGCCTTCAGGATAGATTACAACCCAGTGGAAAGAAAACCCAAAGCCTCACAAGTGGACACAAGTGACAGCTGTCAAGTAGAGAAAATATTGAAGTTGTATCTATGTACCAAAGTTTATCCTTGATTCAACTGATGGGAATAAGGGTTGTTTCCATCTTTTGCTATGGTGAACAGTTCTGTGATAAACATGGGTGTACATTGATCTATTCGTGTTACGCATCTCATTTCTCTAGGATACATACCAAATTATATATTTCTATTCTCAATTTCCTGAAGAGGTGCTATACCACTTTCTATTCACTCCAACTAGCACCCTGAGACAGTTAAGGTTTATTATGAACACCTGGCCAATAAACACATGTAGGATTAATTGAAGGGTGGAGGGATAAAAGGCTTGGTGAGGCTCGCCTTTTTCGTTCTCAGGTCTCTTGCTCTCTGATCAGACCAGGGTGCAGCTGCCTTAGCCAGTTCCCAGCTTCAGCTGGCAAAGCTCACTTCCTGCAAGACATCCCTGAAGAGAAGCCACATGGACCTACCCTGATGCAGCCCTGGGTGCTGGAGCAGCCGTGTGGAGACCCCTGCTAGTGCTGAGATGTTTACACGTTCACTGACTCAGCTTTCCTCCTGCAGTCAGCATCATTGCATCTGTTTTGTGAGATGGAGGAGGATTTTGTGGATTAGTGTCGGACATATGGGTTAATGTTGGACTTGTGGGCTTGGGCAGCACTGGATTGAGATGTTTTCTTGATGTGCACTTATCCTTTATATAAAACTCTCTCTTATACACGAGTTTCTGTGGATTTGTTTCTCTAAAGTACCCAGACTAACACAGGATCATTGCATGTTTTGTGAGATGGAGGAGGACTTTGTAGGTTGGTGTCGGACATTTGGGTTAATGTTGGACTTATGGGCTTGGACAGCCATGGGTTGGGATGCTTTCTTAATATACACTTGCCCTTTATATAAAACTCTCTCTTATGCATATGAGTTTCTGTGGACTTGTTTCCCTAGTTCACCCAGACGAACACAAACCCCATGAGGGTGTCAGTCTCTCTTTGACTTCTCCAGAATTTGTCGTTTTCTGGCTTTGTTGACCTTTGCTATCAATACTGGGGTGATATGTTGTTTCGATTTGCACCTCTCAAATGGCTAATAATCACCAGCATTTCTTCATATGTGTGGCTGACTGAATACGCTCTTTGGTGATATCATCTGGCCATTTTTCAACTGGATTATTTGCCTTTTTCTTGTTGCAGTGTGGAGGATTGCTATAAATGACAGAGATTAGTTCCTTGTCTGATATGTCATTGCAAAAAAAATTTCATAATCTTTAACTTTCATTTTTCCATGACCTTTTGGAATTCCCCTCATACGATCCATCTTGCGTCCCTTACACTGAACACCTGGCACAACGAAGCTGCTTATTCGGAGTTGAATAATATATATACTTATACTTGACTTGAGTAATGACTGTGAGCCACACCCCACTTCACCTAACTCCTGACTTACTCAGGATTGAGGCTCAGGGCATGGGTTCTCTTGGCCTTTCTTTCACTTCTGCCATTTAAGATCCAGACAGCATGCTACAAGCCACTTCCTCTTCATAGCCCTCCTTTTTCTCCTCTCAAAAGTAAAACGAATGGTTCCTTCTCAGGATGTTGAAAGAAAGACGCAGTGAATCCCTGTCTGGAATATGCTGAGTCTCGTCCTGGGAAGAGGAGAGAGGGACCAGTGCTCATGAGACATGAACGGTCGGGCTTCCATTGGGTGGTGATCGTTTGTTCTGTTACCCCTCAAGAATTTGATCAAGCCATTTTCTGGGTACTTGGTCTGCACTTAGGCCCAGAGTCATTTCAAGGAATGGCCGCCATGAAGTTTCTGTAAACAAGGGCCCACCTGGCTTGGGCTGACAGCATCTACCTTCCAAAAACAGAAGTAATGATGGGAAGTTTGAGGCTGTTGATTCCTAATGTGGTGTTCTTTGCTTAGCACAGGTGGAAATAAGTAACCAGGTGTTGCTTCTTGTAAAGATGCCCAGTAGTACCATGGTTAATCACTCGGCTGGGAAGTGGAAAGTCAGAGGTTTGAGTCCATCAGCTGCTCTTTGAGAGAGATGTGGCAGAAGAAACGACCACAAAGACTGAGAGTCTTGGACACCCCATGAGTGCCCTGTCCGACAGGCTCACAGGGAGCTGGAAACTATGCAGTGGCAATGTTCTGTGCGGGTTGTCTGTCCACTTGTGTTGCTGCTTCTTGTGTATTTCCAAATACGTCCAAACAACGACAGAATGATGGGTGACCAGTGTTTCCCCAACAGGCCTGATGCCGTAGGAAGGAAAAAGCTCCCTGCTACCCAGGCCTGTTTAGAAATCTGAGTATGTGTAGCCTTGGTATGATCCTGAAACGGATTGGACGTGGGTTTCACTGAAAGGACAGGGGCTGAGATGAAGTTTCTTTTCTACTTGAGTCACTAAAAATATGGAGTCCTTGTTGGTGGGTGTAATGGTAAAAGCACTTGGCTGCTGGTCAAAAGAATGGTGGTTTACGGCCCTCCAGAGGCATTTCAGAAGAGACACTTGACCACCGACTTCCCAGAAACCACCCGTTGCGAACACTACATGCACAGTTCCTCTTGGGCAATCTCAGGTCACCATGTCAGGATCGACTCCAGGCAGTGAGTTTGGTTTGGGATGTGTTGACGAAGACGGAAAACGGTGCTTCTAACAGACACAGGGGTCAAAGAAGGACATCTCTCTTTTCCTCACATAACCTATGGTAGTTACATAATTTCATGTCAACTTGATAAATAAGTGCAGGGGTGGAGTCTAGCCTGTCAAGCAGGCCAAAGCCTGAACATGCCTCCCTGTGGGCGTGGCCTTCTCATGAGGATTTCTGGGAACGTCCTCTCTTTCTCCCTGGAGGTGGCCCATACTCTCTCTGCTTCACCTTCCTGCTGGCAAGCCGTGGGGCGCCAAGCTGAGATCTGAGAGAGCTATGTCAGTGGACACCTGCGCCAGCCCTGTGATGCTTCCACCGGGATTGGATCCATTAGACTCTTCACCCACCGGCCTGTGATCTTCCTGCCTTCAGCATTGTTACTGTGTGAGTCTGAGGAGGAATTTATGGACTAATATTGGACATACGGGCTAGTATCAGACTTACAGACTTGATTTGGACTGGGCTGGGAGGTTGTCTCAGTATACAATTGCTCTTGGATCGAAAGCTCCTTCTTACACACATAGGAATGTTGCTTCAGTCAACCCAGCCTAACCCTCACCTATCGATAGAGATTATGTTTTATTTCTGAAGCAGCTCCTAAATTTGATCCTCATCTCCCTGCATTCCCACTTACTCTACACAGCCTCCTCTTCAGATATCAGTCTGAGTGATTTTATTTTGAAACTTCGGTTCCCACTTCTTAAAGCTATAGAAATTATCCTCTAAAAACTTACCCTTTCCCATCTGAAAAGTGGGGCTCACCATCCCATTTTCTCAGGGTGATTATCATGATTAATGTGGGAGTGTGTACATAGTATGGCTTTCCACTGATCTCCTGGTGAAGTGAAAACCCTGAATTGTCTACAGGCCCCTTGGGATAGCCCCAGCCTTCTCTGCGACACGGCACCTCTTACCATCCGCCTCCCTCTTGGCCTCCCCATTTAGACACTTTCAGAAACTGGTACTCCCCACACTCCCTTCCAGCCTCCTCTGACCATTCCTGCCTGGAATGCTTACCTCCACTCTGTGTGCTTCCCTGTCAGACCTCAGCCCAACCACGGCTTTCCAGAGAGGCTCTCTTTGGCCTCCCTGACCCATCTGATTATGACAAACTCTTAGCAATACCGCCACTCACCTGTTAGTTGTTTGTTGTTGTTGTTGTTTAACTATTGTGGCTTGTGTTTTTCTAGGATGCTGGAAATGATGTCATTAGCATCTTAAATGCAAGCAGGGTCACTCTGGTGGACAGGTGTCAGCGAAATTTCCAGATTAAAACAAACTAGGAAGAAAGTTCTGGCAGCCCACTTCCAAAATTTAGCCATTGAAAACCTCTGAATGGTGACAAAATATTGTTAGATGCCATGTGGGAAAGTGGGCACCAGATTCGAAGGTTCTCAAAGCCCAAAGTGTCCAGGGATTGCCATGAGTCACAATGGCTTGATGGCAGTGAGTTTGTTTTATTTGTGTGAGTCAGAGTTGACTTTACAATGGTGAGTGGGGGCGTGAGTGAGCAATGGCAACTAACAACAACTTATCAATAAACTGCGACGGAACAAGGTCGTCCTTCCCCGCCCTGTGGAAGGGGCGAATTTACAGACATTTGTCCGATTCTGTCTCTCTACTCCCCCAACTAGACAGTGATTCCCTTTATGCCACCCACTGACTTGAACTTTAAGGCCTGCCCTTGCGCCTCTACCTAGTAGAAGCTTCATAACTAGCTGTTGCTTGTTGAATGTTTGAAGGAGAAATAGCATTTCGTTTTCCTAGTCCGTGAAAAAATATTGACCACGCCGTCTTTCCTGTGGCCTGCAGCGATCTCTAACATGGTATCCTGCTGTAATTGGGAGATTTTTCAAACCCACCAGCAAGGTTTCTCAATGGAAAGTATCACTGGGGAAGAGAAGAGCTTTTCTCTGCTCACATGTGAGGGCTCCAGGTGAAGAACCCGCCACCTCTTCCCTGGGGCTGCAGCTGCATCTGTGTGGGCAAGCACCTCTAGGAGGTGGGACCAGCAGAATCATGTCTGAGCTTCCGAGGGCTGCCACAACAGAGAAGCCCCACCAGAGGCTGGAGTTAACTAACAGCAATGTATCCTCAAGCGGCCTTGGGGGCAGCTCTAGGACGTCCTTCCTCGTCAGCAACCTCAAGCATTCCTTGATGTTGATTGACATGGGTCTCCACAGGATGTCGGGTTTCCCATGTGTGTGCATGCATGTCTGTCTGTCTGTCTATTCTGTTCCTGTTGTAAACCACCACTCAGAAAGGAGTAGGCGTAAGATCCACTCTACTCAGGTGTGTCCTCGTTAAGTCCGTAAAAGAAAATCCTTATTTCCAAGCATGGTCACATCCACAGGTACACAGATCAGGATTGCAACGTGTACATTGAGGGGACACGATTTAGTCCCTAACCACATGGCTCGCACACAGCCACATTCAACAGCACCGTCTTCTCTTGCCCGGTTTTCCTTCCTGCTTTGATCAGAACATCCTATCTCTTCCTTTGATTCACAGCCCGGCCCCTGCTCAGAGCATCTCTCTATGAGCCACTCCTGCTGGGCCGACTCCATCTCAGATGAGAAATTCCACTGGGCCGCCTCCCACGTCATTCCAGGTCAGACCCTGTATGCTCTGCACACCATCTGGGGGTGCCACGGAGGCACAAACACATCCCTACGTTGCCCGCACTCTTTCATTTCCTCTAAGCGACTGCCACAGAACTTCAAGAAGCATCCAGGTGAGCACGTGTCTTGCTCCCGGGTAAGTAAACACACTTATTTTTCCATAACTGCACCATCCATTTTGATGGGTGAGGGGTTTAACATGATAGCTAGGAACAAACTGCCCTTTGAATGCATTTTCTACCATGACGCCCAATTGATCCGCTGGTATGTGTGCATTAGAGCAACGCTTGGTTATTAAGCTGGGGGAATGGCCTTAGGGTTCAGTCAATTGCATTAGGCCTGAAAAGCATCTATACATCCTGATGAGATCCAGAAGAAACACTGCTGATTACCCAGAAACCCCACCCCTTGCATTGACCGTATGCCTCACATAATGCATGCTTTCATATCTCAATGCATCATCGCAGATAACCACTCAACAAATCAGGACGCAGTGACCTTCTGGGAAGCGTCGGGCAGCACAGAAGCCTTGAGGACACTTTCTCATCCATTATTCATTTCCAGGCTCTCCTGTGTTCTCCTCCTCGGACTTAGAATCCTTGGTTAGAACACAGTGGTGAAGGGGACAGTTTGAGTGGCCATCCCTTGCTTCTTGTTCCTGACGAATCTCCATGAGACTCCCCATGAGTCTCCATGAGGGGCACACCCATCCTGAGGGTGGTCCTCGGCCTCCCCTGTTTGAAGACTGACACAGCCTAGCAGCTCAAACTTTATTATGCACCACAAAAGATTGATGCTTGCTTTTCTTTTTTTCAATCTTTAAATCCCCCAATTTGCATTTGTTCCATCCTGCTGCCGGAAACAACCCTGAAAAAATATATCTATCATAATTTGCAGCCCAGACGCACTTGGTCCTCCACCCCATGGCCTCTTAGATCAGGAAAAGAATAAAGGAAATGTGAAAACGGAAATGAAGTTTCCAGAAACAGAAACCCATAGCACAGTAGGTGTGGGAGGCTGAGGAAACAACTTCTAGATGCAAGTGCCTACCCTGGGCCCAGGGTCTAGAATCAGAAGCCAGGGCTGCAGTCTCAGCACCACCCCATGCTGGGTCTGTACTATTCGGACAGTCTCTGACTTCATGTTGTGATAAGGAGCTGCTGTGGAGTGAAGGGGCTGCCCCAACCCAGCATGGCTTCCTGCACATGGTTGCTGTCGTGTGCATGCCGTGCATGCTGAGTCATGGAGACCCTATAGGATAGGGTCCAACCACCTATTGAGCTTCCAAGGCTGTAAATATTTATGGGAACAGATTGCCAGGGGTCTTCTCCCATTAGCCAATCACTGCTGGCTTCAAGCCACCAAAACACCAGTTAACAGTCCAGCACTTAACTGCTGCACCACCAGGTCCTGGCACAGAGTGATGACCAATAAGTGTTTTAGGTATGAGTGAAGGAATCCATACGGCGAGTGCTTGGTGAGCTGCAGAATTCTAGAAACATTTGCCATCATAGCCCTCTTTCATTCCTCTAGTGCAGGCTGGAGAAATAATCTGATTAGCCCTCTGATCTCCACAAAGAACAAACGGAATCTGGAGCTCATCTCCCAAGTTTTCAGGACCACGAGTTCAAACCTGCCCACGACACAAGGGTCCGGAGAATAGCGGGAAGCAGGATTCTCAACCTGAAAACTAAGGATGGTGTCAGTGTCCATTCCCAATAGCCGGAATTCTGCTCGTGAGCCAGTGTTCCTTAGAAAGTGAAAAGTAAACAAATTACAATGGCGGCCCAGGCGGCTCTGTGGAGCAGAGCTCACTCGAAAGCAAAGCCAGGGCAAGCAGAGGTCTGCACGCCCATCAGCCAGTGGTCATGCCTGCAGGCGCAGTACCCTCCGATCTGCCACTAGGGCTCAGCCTCTGCCTGACCACATCAGCCCAATGAGTCAAAGGACCCAGCCAGTGATTACCAAGCATGCCTAATGAGCCACAACCAGTCGGCCCAGGAGCCTAGTTGTTTGGAAGAAATAATAGCAAGGCAAGGTTTTAAGACCTGTATGGAGACATTGTCTCCAGTGTGTATAGTCCAAACCCAAACCAACCCCCTGCCATCAAATAGAGTCTGACTCATAGCAACCCTAGCGGGGGAGTAGAAGTGCCCCATGGGGTTGCCAAGGCTGGATCTTTTACACAAGCAAGCTGCTACATCTTTCTCCTGCGAAGGGGTTTGAACAGCCAAGCGTTTGGTCAACAATCAAGGGGTTGAACCCCCACACCACTAGGACCCCTGGATATAAATGTCACTAGTGTGAAATTTACTGCTTTTGATTTCCATCGCCTGCCCCACTTACAGCTTATCTTTCTTTCGGTTACTCTTTACTAAGGCTTAGTCTGCAATGAAGGGAGGAGTCCTGGTGGGTCAACGGTTCAGTGCCAAGCTGCTAAGCAAAAGGTTGGTGGTGCCAATCCAACCTGCCACTCTGTGGGAGCAAGACCCCACTAAAAAGGTTACAGCCAAAACAAACAAACAAACTTACGGAGCCATTCTACACTGACCCATGGGGTCAATTAGGAGCCAAAAACTGACTTGACAGCATCTAGCAGCAACATTCAATGTTGACGGGGCGGTGTTTCACCCTGATCAAGGGAATACACTCTTTGAAATGCATTCAGCAGGCTTGCTAACCCGTGAGTGTTGGGCTGCCTCCCCTCACCCCCCATGGGCCCTCTGCCTCGGACTGGGGTGGGAGTTTTCAGACGTCCATCGTCTGTGCACATAGGTGACTGGGTGTGGAGAAAGCGTCGACTTCGGCTCCAGAAGAGTCTCTGTGAGCGCCAGCGGAGATGCACACGGTCTCGAATTTCCCAAGAGTGTCGAAGCCGTAACACCGCTCACTGTTATTCAAAACATCTTTATGTCCCCTTCTACCTCCTGAAAACATTCCGTGCCTACGTCAGATGACTTAAGGTAAGCATATGCATGTGCCTGCTTTGGCATGCTCCTCCCCAAGGAGGAGATTCCTCATGGTTCTGAACAAGCCCCAGAGGAGATAGTCATTTCCATCGTGAGGACCATCTATTGCCTACCACAGTACCTTTGCACTCACTGTGGGCTCTGTCTAGAATGCCCATCCCAGTCCAACGCCAATTCAACGCCCACATTAGTTTCAGAAGGCTTTCCTGACTCTCAGCTGGGTTTTTATCGAATCAGACGATGTCTCTTTCTCTGTGTGCCAGTAATATACCATTCACGCTTTGACTGCGACACTTATCACCTCTGAGGGTAACTGTGTACAACTTTGCCTCTCCACTTGACGCATCCTTTTTTAATGTAAAGAACATTGCATCTGCTGCTTCTTCTAGCATCCAGTGCATGCTGAGGGCCGGGGAGGAAGATGGTAGTAAGGTTTCCGGTATACATGCTTTGAATAACAGCATACTGTTCGTAGCCCTCCATTAGAGCAGGGCTAGAAGATTACCACCTGATAGATATGTCTGTTACTATGAATTCTTGAAAACATACACTAACATAAGTATTCCATAGTTCCATATTTTTGATTGAGTATAATCCAGGTGTCACTTCCAATTGGTCTGAGTGAGTGACACTTCACTGGCTTACTCTGTATATACAGCATGTCTCTAAACAGTAAGCGTCCGGCTAATTAGCACCCATTTGCCAACAGGGCAGGTGGTCAGGACGCAGGCCCCTCGGACAGCTGACTTACACTGGAATTCACAGTTTGTTCTGGTTGCTCACAGCATGGAATTCAGCTCCTCGTCAAGTATTTTTCCTTCCTTATTAACATAAACGCTCACTACCCACTCAGAGCACAGGACAGGAGCAGCCCCCCTCCCCTCGCCCCAAGTCATCAGAGATGTTCTCAGCCAAGTCTGCTACTGACTCAGAGGGGACATTCAGAAATGTAAATGCTCTTAATGAACATGCTTTCTGCCCCCTCCTGCCCTGCCCCCTCCCAAGACTCTCCAGACGTTATTTTTAACTCCACAGGGCTACAGCTGCTCTTCAGAGAGAGCCAAGCCAAGTCACAGCAGCAGCCCGATCACATATGACAAGCAAGTCTGGGAAGTGTGGCAGTGAACAGCGAGGGCACCAAGGAGAGAAGCAGGTGACCATTGCACATGGTTTGCGCAATTGGCATCACTGAATGGTACACGTGAAAAGCATGGACCTAGCAAATGATGTGTCGTCCACACTTTTACAGCAATTTGATCAAAGGAACGAGGGTGTGGTTGAGAGATTAACTAGAAACACTTCTGAGAGAGGAGGACCAGAGGCCACCCGGAAGGATAAGCATTGATCAAACTGCATCTCAACCTTGAGGTGCAGGAGGGGACATGTTCAGCCTTAATCAAAGAACCAGACAAAGATTCAGTCAGGCAGATCTAAGAAATCGGTAGTTTTGCCAACTTAGGGAGAAAATAAAATCTTAGAGACCACCATGTATTCTGACCTAAACTAAACCTTCAAAGCGAACCATGTCTTATTTGTACACACAGCTCTTGGTACCCACCACCCCACTGCCACCTCGTTGGTTCTGACTCTTCACAACCCTATGGGACAGCAGTTCAATAGGGCTTCTGAGGCTGGAAATCCTTACAGAACCACTTTCTCCTGAGGAGTGCTTGCTGGGTTCGAACTGCTGACTTTATGGTTAGCAGTCAAATGCTTAAGCCACGGCACCACAAGAGATCCTCAACTTTTGGGGATTTCATAATTTGGAAATTAAAGAAGCAAATTCCAAGTTCTAAAAGATGCTAGTTGGCATTTTTCCCTTCTTGACACTTCTTGGGACCACCTTTAGCCTTCTTTCATCCAAATGAGATTCCTTGATTCACTTTCATTCTCTGTCTGTAAAGCAGAAATGGTCGTGGTTGTCAAACATTCCTAAAATTAATCTGAATTATCCTATGGATGGCACCGCCTGGGATTGTGTGAAGGAAAGACATCTTGAATAAAGCCCAGAAAGCCCTCTAGCCCTTCTGCGGCTCATCATTTTCATACGGCCATGGGTAACGCAGGGTTTCGGTAGCTAATCCCTCTGAAGTGGGCAGCCTATTCCTCCTTCGTAGCCTGTTCTCACTCTGGAAAGTCTGCCAAGATCCGTTAACTTTGAAGAAGAATGGCTGCCTTCAACTATAGTTTTGGCAAAGAATATTGAAAGTACGATCGACTGCCACAAGAACAAACAAGAAGTATAGTCAGAATGCTTCTGAGAGGCAGGGAGCCTTCATCTCCTGTGCTTGGGTATGTTATCAGGAGAAACGAGAACTTGAAGAACGACATCGTTCTTGGTAAAGTAGAGGGGAAGCAAAGCAGAGAAGGCCCTTGACAAGATGAACTGATGCCATGGCTGCAACCCTGGGCTCAGACAACCACCATGGCCATCGTGAGGATGGCCCAGGACCAGCTCACGTTTCCTTGTTGTACGCAGGGTTGCTGAGTTGGAACAGACTTGACACTAACAACACCAACAACAGGGGTCAAAGTCGTTCACGACTCTTAAAAGAGTTTCGTGCATCAGCATCAAATTCCACTAGATTTGTGTTATTCATATTTAACATTTTTTATTGCTAAAATAAATATACATCACATAGGGTTTCAACAGAGAAGAGAAAGCATGTTCACATGAGGACCATCAAAACATAGGGCCCTGAGTGGCAAAAACTAATCGAGGGCGTGGCGCTTGAACATCACCCGGCAGCACAATGGAGGAAAAGCTTGGTTATCTACCTCCACAAGATAACAGCCCAGAAAAGCCTTTAGAACTCAGTTCTGCGCTGTAATGTGGGTGGTTGCCAGGAGTCGCGAGAAGTTTCAAAGTCAAGGAGAAGAGAGTCCTGTCGAGAAAACTGCCCCTTGTCAAGGACTCAGCCTCTGATCGAGGACCTCGGCCAGTCTTGCGGTAGCTTTCTTCAAGGCCGGTCAGGGACATGAACACTCGGTTTCATCTCCTCCCACTGGTGCTCCCCACGGCAAAATATGATTGACAACCAAATCCTGTGGCTTCCACCAATGGAGGTCCTGGAGGTCAGCCTCCCGGGCTAGCAGGCAGTGTGGTGAAGGGGAGCCAGGGAACATGAAATGCAGACAGAAGATCCTGTTCCAGGTAGGAGGCTCAGCATTTCAGGCCTCTCTGCTCCTTGGTTTTTGTCCCACACGGAGGGGAGGTCCACCACTGGAGGGATAGAAGATCTGACCATACATTTGCCAGGTCTTTTAGCCTAGTTAAGGGTCCTTTGGACTTCTTTTCCACAGTATCCCCTTCAAAAAGGCATTCTGACTCATAGAAACCCTTCAGGACAGAGTAGAACTACCCCAAAGAGCTCCCCTGGCTGTCACCTTCCAGGGGCAGATTGTTACCTTTGGATCCCGTGGAGCGACTGATGGGTCTGAACTGCTGACCTTCTGATTGGAAGCCAAGCACTTTAACCGTGGCACCACAAGGGCTCCATGAGCAGAAGCAACCTGACACCAAATAGAAGCCTTACAATTAAAATTTAAATTTAATATTTTCTTTTGCCTAAAACAGCCTCAAAGATGCATTTGAATTTCTCAACTCCCAGTACCTTCCCGAGACAAGGCCAGGTCTTGCAAGTTTTTCCCCAATATGCTCCTCACTAAAAATGAATGAGAACTGGAAATCCCTGAAGGCTTTTCCAGGTGTAATTCCTTTGGGGTTTTTTTGACACATTTTCCCATCCTTTGGCCAAGAAATGAAACACGAAGGCTTGAAATCTTAAAAAATCAGAGCAAGCCTGGCCTATTGTCAAGCTAACCATAAAATGCGAGGGAAAAACTGCAGTCCCCCATCCTTTCCTTATTTTCACACACGTCTGTGGAGCAACGCCTATGTCCAGGTGGTCTGCAAAGATGCAGCATAAATGTTCACAAATAACCTGGCTAAGCTAAGGTAGGGTTGTCTACCTTAAACCAAAAGGGATAGTTAATCAGTTAATTTTGTTTGCTTGGGTTTCACCAAGCCAAGAGGTGGTCCTTTTGTAGAATTGGCCTCAGTCAGTCTGGGCACAATCTGCCTCTGACCGGTGTTAAAGGTGTCTTTTCTCAGCTCTTCCTCTTCATGCGGCAGGGCTGTATCCTGCAGACGATGCACTTTGGGGTCATAGGGTGGTGGTAGGAATTCAAGTCCCATACCTTCAAATAACCCTTCCACCCTCTCAAGCCTCCAGATCTCAAAGAGATGAGCTATCTGTGGGTCACTTTGGCAGAAGCATCTGGGTTGCTTCTGTAGGACAGCATGAAATCACGCTTGAACAGATCCACAGATCAGGAAAATGGGATCCTCTGATTAATACAAGTCAGTGAGAGCCCCTCATTTGGGTTGAGTATGGGGCCAATCTAACTCAAAGAGCCTAACACTGGAAGAGAAGCCGATCCCCAAGGGATGATCTGAGTGTCAGAGAGCAAAGGGGAATGAATGTCAATGGAGCAACCATCACAAAATTTAAAAATATGCAAAATGCTCCAGAAACCAAAGAGAAGGCGGCAACAGCCTCACTGGAGGTGCTGGGACTCTGAGCACTTCCAGCAGTAAGACAGTGTGGTGATGGCGATGCAGACGAGAGGAGCTACCCTTCCTGGGCATCGAGCAGCATGCATAACTGCCGAGGGGCATGGCAGAGTATGGTGAGCACTAGGAGCAATTAACCGATTGCTCAGATATTTGGGACAACTTGACACAACAGTGAAGATGCCAAGCTTTGTCTTGAAAGGCACTAAATCATTTAAGCACGGGAGGGCTAAAGTCAGGTCCATATTTCAGAAAGACACTGTTAAGTGGACAATGTGAAGTAGGGCTTGGAGAAGGTCTGGGTCTAAAGCTGAAAGGACCTCATCTCAGGTCACTAAATTCACAGGCATGGAGAACAAGGACGGGGCAGTTTGCAGAGAGAGTGAGAATCCCTTGGACCTGATGGTCAACTGGACTTGATAACCAAAATGCCAGGGGACAGAGAATCTAATAATGACTCTGAATGTTCTTGGGTGCTAACAAGGATAGTCTATCTTATTCCAGGTGTTCTCATTATTCATTCCCATATTTCTATGAATATTCATTTTTTTATTTATTGACTCCATCAACTTCTATTACAAGTGAAACGTCCACCAGTTTAATTTATACATGTAAAACACAGTAGAGAAGGGGAATACTTTTATATCTAATTTAATTCACAAAATGCTTTGGGTTAAAATAGCCAAAAATCCATATGAAAGTGGATTTAATTTTGTTCTATCATTATTATTATCTGAGTAACTGTATGGTGTATATCGATTGAAAAAATCAATTTAGCTCAACCCACAAGACGAGAATCTTGGCATTTTGCCTTTGCCCTGAAAATATCTTAACAACCCTATGTCTGTGTCAAAGTTGACAAACAGAAGAATAAAAAATGTATTTTGTACGATTATCTCTTCAAATAATTTACAACAAATGTATAAGGACCGATTTCCTGGGCATTTAATAGGCCATCTAATTTTAGTGTAATACTAATACATATTGGCTATTTCATTGCAATATTTTCTTCTTTTGTTTAAGTACCAAAACTTGAAAAGCTAAGAAAATCAATTAACATCTGTTAAAAAGTGATCGACCTAATCACCCAATTGAACGGACCCCTTCTGGAATGGGAAGGGTGGACCATAGATGCTAGTTACAGACAGAGGGAAGTGTGTCTTTCCGATTTCCAGCAACTTTGAGAGGACTACAAGATAAAATCTAGGCAGGGCCAGCTTCAAGAAAGCCTACCAAGCCTGGATCAGAACTAACGAAGAACTTCCAACCTCGAAAGTAGATGAAATAAAGAGTCCAACTTCCTACAAGAGGCAAGAGGTAGAGACTAGCAGTACAGAGCCAAGCTTAGTCCTACCCTACCTGGTCGCTCTAAGACAGTCAAGGTGGTAGTTAGAAAGAGCAGCACCTCGCTAATTGAGGAGTGCATCAATAATCATAACAAATGAATATGTTTGCACAGCAGGAAGCTTTTGGCCCAGTCTCTTCATGCAACAATTACTCTCTCCCTGCTCCTATTGATGTCTGGGTTATGACTCTAAACTCCTCCTTTGTCTCCTGGGCCAGACATGGACCACTGAGGAGAGAGCAAACAAGCTCAGTCTGGGCCTCTCTGCAGCCCTGACAGTGAACAAAAAGACCGCCTGCGAGCATGAATAGAAGGCAATCAATGCCTGGCATAGAAATTACATCAAAGCAAGTGTTTCCTTATGAAAGAGACCGACTTAAAAGACACAGAGTAACATTAGAAAACCTTCCGTTCATTATCTCAAGATTTGAAAGTGCATTTTATTTAATAAGAAGGAAAGAGCTGGATTAAGGGGGGGGTGGGGAAGCACTTTCACGTGAAAATTATGGCAGAAAATGGCCTGTTGGGTTCTGTGAAAAACAAATCATAACCTGAAGGCAGTATCAAGAAACTGTCCCTCCAGGGTATGGTTTATATCTCCACAGGGAAAGAGAGACCAGACTTCAACCCGATGCGCCAATATGTGAGTGCAACATGCCGGCATGAAGCAGTGAGCCAATAGAGAGGTCTGAGGGGCCAGCTCCAATCCCAACTATCTGGACAACCATTCCTCCCCCCAGAAGAATTTATTTCAAGAACAGCACTGAAGCTACAGCTCAGGGAGAGGGACATGACTGATCAGAGCACACGGGGGCAAGTGAAGAGAGAGTGGAGCACATCCTGGCCCACCATGCCTTGAGCATATCCCCACTCAGAGCAGCCAATGCACAGAGAGGACCATAGGGCCAGCCCCACTATGAGACATGACATCCCTCACTGACCCATAGCCCTATCGGGGACAAGACTACAGACACAGTCTGGGAATTGTGCCCAATCTGACCCCACCATACTGAGGCAAAACACTTAAGACATGCAACAGAACAGCAAGGGGAGAAGAGCAAGGAAGTCCCTAGGGAATACCAAAAATAGACTTTGGAGCCAGGGCTTGGCACTCCATCAGACTCAACTGGAAAACACTTCAAATGGTCAACAAACAGACCTTGAACTATTTACAGGCTTTTCTTTTTTTGTCATCGGGTTTTTGTTATTGTTGTTGTTTTGTTTTCATTTGTTGCTTTGTTTTGTTTTAGTGCATATTATTATCTCTGCAGGTCTATCTAGATAAGATAGACTGGATAAACAATCTGGAGGAGAAAACAATGGGACCGATGGTTTTGGGGGGATATGGGAGAAGGGGACGTGGAAGAAAGGAAGTGGTGTTAACAAACCCAGGGACAAGGGAACAAGTGATCCAAAATCAGTGGCGAGGAGGGTGTAAGAGGTCTAGTAGGGCTTGATCAAGGGCAATGTAACCGAGAGGAATTACTGAAACCCAAATGAAGGCTGAGCATGATAATGGTACAAGAGGAAAGTAAAAGGAAATAGAGGAAAGAACTAGGAGGCAAAGGGTATTTATAGAGTTCTAAATACAGGCATATAAATATATTTATGTATGATGATGGGGAAATAGGTCTACGTGCATGTATTTATAGGTTTAGTATTAAGGTAGCAGAGGGACATTGGGCCTCTACTCAAGTACTCCCTCTATGCAAGAACACTTTGTTCTATTAAACTGGCGTTCCATGATGCTCACCTTCCTGAAACAATCGCTGAAAACAAATGGGTGCATAAGCAAATGTGGCAAAGAAAGCTGATGGTGCTCAGCTATCAAAAGACATAGTGTCTGGAGTCTTGGGGGCTTGAAGGTAAACAAGCGGCCATCTAGCTGAGAAGTAACAAAGCCCACATGGAAGAAGCACACCAGCCTGTGTGATCACGAGGTGTCAAAGGGATCAGATATCAGGCATCAAAGAACAAAAAATCATATCATTGTGAATGAGGGGGAGTGCGGAGTGGGGACCCAAAGCCCATCTGTAGGCAACTGGACATCCCCTTACAGAAGGGTCACAAGGAGGATATGAGCCAGTCAGGGTGCAGTGTAGCACTGATGAAACATACAATGGCCCTCTAGTTCTTAAATGCTTCCTCCCCCCACTATCATGATCCCAATTCTACCTTACAAATCTGGCCAAACCAGAGGATGTACACTGGTACACATAGGAACAGGAAACACAGGGAATCTAGGACAGATGAACCCCTCAGGACTCATGGTGAGAGTGGTGATACCGGGAGGGTGGAGGGAAGGTAGGGTAGAAAGGGGAAACCAATTACAAGGATCTACATATAACCCCCTCTCTAGGGGATGGACAACAGAAAAGTGGGTAAAGAGAGATGTAGGACCATGTAAGATATGACAAACTAATAATAATTTATAAATTATCCAGGGTTCATGAGGGAGGAGGTACAGGGAAGGAGGAGCAAAATGAGCTGATATAAAAGGCTCAAGTAGAAAGTAAATGTTTTGAGAATGATGAGGGCAACAAATGTACAAATGTGCTTGACACGATTGATGGATGTATGGATTGTGATAACAGTTGCATGAGCCCCCAATAAAATGATTTTTTTTTAAAGAAACTAAACTATCTCCCTGATAAAATAATAATAATATATTTGTTTAAATTGTGTGCTCTTCCTAGCACTATCAAATAACCTGAACATGCATTAGCACAGTTCGTGCTCGCATTATTAATTTCAAGCAAGTATCATCATTATTATGAACCTTTTAAAGTTCAGGAAAATGGTCATAGGGTCTTTAGCAAGAGATGAACCCCTCACCAGCATATCATTATCAAGTGATAGCACTGGGAATTAAATTTAGTGCTACTAAGACCATTACATAATGACCAGTAGACTTGATTCCAGTAATGTAAGAAGAGCCAACTATTAAAATCTATTGTTGTGATTAATAATATTAATAGATGAAAGAAATAAAACTATTAATTCTTTAGGATGTTTTTCAGACCTCAATATCCATTTATAATTTTAAAATTAGTTGGTAAATTGAAAATATTAAATATTTCAACGATGTGCCTATGCCAAAACAACCCTCAACATTGAAAGTTAGACTTAACTGCTGAAAAATATCACAATAACAACTGAACAAAGGCAAAAAGAGCTTTCATTAACACTGCTGCTTAATGTTATTTTGAATGTTATATGTATCATAATATGACAAGAAACAAGCACTAGAAAGTAAGAACCAAAACTATAAATATTTTCAGGTGATATGATTACCAGAACCAAGAAAAATGAAAGTAAAAAAAAAGTTAGAAAATAAATAATGCTCTTATAAGCTCACCATATAAATATAATATAAATATTTCTTTAATAAAAATTAAAATATAAAGTCTCTGATAATAAATATAACAATAAATATACCAGAACTATATGAAAAATCTACAGAACATTTCTAAGACACACAAAAAAATAATTGAAAGAAGAAAGATACCATGTTCCTGAATTAGGGAGACTCAAAATTGTGAAGATGCCAGTTTTATGAAGAAAAATTAATAATTTCAGAATAATTTCTCTAAAAAAGAGTTATAAAAAACTTGGGAAAATTATAAACATCTAGAAAAAATTAATGCAGGGGAAAATATTGAGAAAATTAGAGGAAATGAAGAGAATACAGTAGAACTTGCCCTGCCTAACTGAAAAGCATACTTCAAAGCTACTGTAAATAAAAACATGTGGATATGTCATAGGATTAGTCAGGCGGCTAACAGAAAAATAAGTATAAAAAAGTATGTAAATTCACTACTCCCTCTCAGTGCCACCCCTTCCTCCCTTCCAATTGTCTCTCACCCACTCCTCTCAGACCCCTGCCCCCTAACTCCTATACAACTGCTCTTGCCAAAAGGCTGGAGACTTTATTTTTCCAAGTTCACATCTCTGTGTTTACCTTTGGTGAATCCTCAGGAACATTGTATCGAGCTGTGTGGTCAAACCTTTTTGAAACGTTTCCTCTTTGGGTTTATAGGACAACACGCCATTCTAGTATTTTTCTTCTTCAATTGCCCATCCTCTCCATCTCTTTGCTGGTTTCTTCCTTTCTGTCTTATTTATTTTTCTTTTCTTTTTTTGCTTTAACAGTTCAATTGTTATATAATTCGCATATCATACAACTCAACGGTTTAAACATATTTTTAAAAGTTGTGCAGTCATGACCACGATCAACTTTAAAACATTTTCTTCTTTCTTGTATTCATTAGTAATAGCTCCTCATTTAGCCACAACATGCCCTGCCATAATCCTAACGAACATTTAGTCCATTTACTTTCTTTATAGATTTTCCTATCCTGGATTTCATATAAAGAAAAACACACAAAAACAAAAATAAAACAAACAAAAAAGATCACAAAAGACAGGAAAACCCCAATAGAAAAGAAAACAGAGCATAATAAAAACTAAACGAAATTTAAAATGGGTAAAATGGAGAACAATGGATTAGGTATTAAATTTTAACCTAACTACGCTGTTTCCCCAAAAATAAGAGGGTGTCTTATATTAATTTTTGCTCCCAAGGATGCGCTAGGTCTTATTTTCAGGGGATGTCTTATTTTTCCATGAAGAATAATACAGTACACATTTATTGTTGAACAACAACAAAAAGGAAATATATTACCTGTATACGGTACGGTAGTAGTTGTCATCACAAACCTTCATAACAGACAAACTGTGAATCCTACAGTAGCAAGAATTTCTTGTTACTTCCATTATTTCCAGGTATAACAATCTATGGTACATTTACTCATTTATTCAATGACAGTCATGTAATCATCTTCTGGGACATCATCATAACAATCCAAACCCTTATTTTCGGGGAGGTCTTATTTTGTGGGGGGTGCCTTATATTTCAGTGAGAGGCAAAACTGTAAGTAGGTCTTATTTTGGGGGGTTGTCTTACTTTCGGGGAAACGGGGTACATCAGCGTTCTTCCGGTTTCCAATGTGTGCTGTTTGACAGCATGGCTAGCACATCCTTGGTCAAGGATCCACCAGAGGCTTCATCCACATGGGACTCTACAGAGGAGTTTGAGCTTCCACTGACGTCCACAACCTTCTGAAAACCGGGTGCTCAGAATTTAAGCTCTAATATAATTCCTTCCTCTGATCTTGGACTTTATTGTTTACAATCCTTGGATCACACAGGCTGGTATGCTTCTTATGTGTGGACTTAGCTGATATCACACTTAGATGGTTGCTTGTTTTAAGACATGTCTTTAAGATCCTAGGTAGTATTCTTTCTAATAGCTGGGGTACCATCTGATTTCTTCGCTACAATTTTGTACCATATTTCTAATTGTAGGAATGCCTTATGGTTTAGTTTGTGTCTTCTTCTTTTCTCTATTGTTCATCTGTCCTTACATGATCTGCTTTATGTTTTAAATACCGTATATACTCGAATATAAGCCGACCTGAATATCAGCCGAGGCACTTAATTTTGCCACAAAAACTGCATTTAAAACATGCTGAAAAACTTGCTTATACACGAGTATATATGGTACCATCTATATTCTGATGACTCCCAAATCCTTATCTCTGGCGTCTAAGAGTGAAACTTATATATCAACTTGCCCCTTGACATTTCCCTGGAGACTCTAACAGGCTTCCCAGCCTCGATGGGTCCAGAACAAAGCTCTCCAGTATCCGTTCTCCATCACCCACTCTTGCTCTTTCCCCAGTCTTCCCATATCAATTTGACGGATTATACTTCCTCCTACCCTGTGATTCAAGGGAGAAAACAAAAAACTGCAAGTCATCGGTAAGTCTTCATTCTCTTATATCCCCACATCAAACTCACTCACAAGTTATTGTGACTTGTCCACTTCCTTCTCCATTGCTTACAATACTATCTCTCATTGGATTATGTGGAAGCTTCCAGCTGGTCTCTCTAAAGTCCATTTTTCATAAAATGGGAACAACATTTCTAAAAGGTAAATTATAGAATGTCACTCCCCTTCTTAAAACTCTCCAATTGCTTCTCATTGCGTGTAGAATAAAATCCAAATTCTCTCTCTCCCCCTCCTTCCTTCCCTCAGTCTCCCTCACATCACCCTGTACCGTTCATTCATAAGGTCTGAGCCTTTCTCCGTTCTCCTTATCAACCATGCATGGCCCATAGTCTCACTGCAGGGTCTTTTCCGTTATAGTCCCTTTCCTTAGATGGCTGCTTCACTCTTTCAGACTCTGTCATCTTCCAAGTGTCATCTCAAAATATTTTCCTCAGAGAGAGCCCTGTCCCCGGCTTCCCTTTTTAACATGACTGCTCTCCCTCAGGTCCTTGCATCACCCTCTGGTTTTGTTTTATTCACATCCCTGATACGTAAGTTTCATATGATGATGCTGGTTCTATTCAATTTCATTTTTGAATTCCTCTTCCAGTCTCCTAGTGAGATATCACCTCCATGGCAGCAAGTCTGTCTTTTTACTCTGATGTTACTAATCTCTAGAGAAATTCCCAACCCGGAGTGTTTGCTTAATCAATATTTGTGGAATGTATGGGTAAAATTCCTTCTCTCACCAAATGGTGATGGTTCAACTAGTGACCCCAGAGGAAATGAAGCCCTATCCTTGCCAAATAGCTCATGCAAAAAAAAAAGAAAGACCACAGACAGAAAGAAAGGTAAATGCGCTAGAAAAACACCTGTGACCTATACAATAGGCATGTGATCAGCACTTTTCATAATTAAGAATGAAACATTTAGTATATAAATAAATCTTACAAATAACTAAAGGACATCTGATCACTCCACAGAAAAAGTCAAGGACTACGGTGATTCACCACAGAAATTCAAATAGAGGAAAAATATAAAAATGAACATTAAATAGAAAGGATGAGTCATTCTTTTCTAACAAACTAGCAAAGACTGAGATTCTTAATGAAATACTTAGTCCTGGAAGTACACAGAGCAGAAGGAGCCTCAAAGCATTTCCCAGGGGGTGGCAATTTCAGTGTTATTATATTATAAGAAACCTTGAAGGGTGCTCCAGTGGCGTAATCAGTTAGCGCGCGGTACTTATAAGAAACCTTAGAATGAAAGACAGCCTTGGCCTGAACGTCTCATCTCTTAAGAATATAACATAGGACTTCTGGGAAGATGGCGACTGAGTAACACATACCAGAGGGACCCCTCAGAAATCAGCCCAGGAGAGTTGCTTAGAGGGAAATTCAACACTGCTGGAACACAGGGGGAGCATCATAAAGATAAGTAGGCACAGACCCACAAGGTGTTGAGAGGCTGGGGGCTTTTGGCTTAGCACAGCAGAGGCCGGCTAGGGCTTGACCTTAGCCCACCACTGTCTCTGCTGGAGCCGGGACCATTTGGAGGCCACGCTCAGGGGCTTAATCTCAACACAGCCACACTTTGCAGACGCAGCCTCAGGGCAGGGACTAAACCCTTGCAGCTCCACAGGCAGGGATTGGGGCTCAGTTACATTGTTACTTCTGTTTCTCTCTCTTCTCTCTATCCCTGCACAGTCACAGCAGGCTTACTTTTTAATTTTTTTTTCTCCTCTTTGTCTCTTTCTTGTTCTCTCACACTCCACTGCTGATCTTCAGACCACTCCCCTTAGCCCAGGGCATTTATGCCTGCCCCACACCCCCTGTGCAGCTAGCCTGAGGCTGGGGAAAGCCCTGCTACCTCCACCAGGGGATACTCTGCCCAACTTCTTACAGGCAAATTCCTGCCTGTGTGCCTGGAGGAGCTCTTATTTTTCCTCTGGTTTCCCACGTGACTGAGGGAACTTCCTCCCACCTACCTTAGTGCCTCACAAGGCCTAAGGCAGCTAAGCCAACACTCATCAACATTCCAAGCTGCTGCAGGAACCTCTGCCCAACCTTCACAATACCAAAGCAGGCAACCCACCAGCCTTCTAGGGCACTCCCCTGAGAGGGAAGCTACAGGATAAAGTGGTAGGTTAATTCCATAGTGAAATTAGCTGTAGGCAGTTCGAAGAAGCATTCCTACAAGTCTTCCAGAGAAAGCAAGTGCTCTTTGACTCCCTGGAAAATGGCACCTGGCTCCTCTAAAACAAGGCAACACAAACAGCCATCAGCCCCTATGACATCAACAAAAAAATGAGAGAAAAAAAGGCAATGGCAGAAGATGTCCCGAACATAAGGACATGCGTAGAAGCAGACATTGAGTTGCCACAGAAAGAAAATTTCAGAATGCTGCTTGGACTATACAGGATATAGAGGGAAACATTACAGAAAAAGGATGAAATGATAGAGGAGATAAAGGCCATACACTAAAGGGAAATATAGGAGCTTAGGGACAAGATAACAAAAACCAGTAGCAGAAACACAGACCTTGAGAATCAAATGGAGGAAGCAGAGAACCGCATCAGTGACTTGGAGGACAGCCAAGCAGACTTTAACAAACACAAACAAAATTCTAATAAGATCATCAGAAAAGCTGAAGAAAACCTAAGGGCTATGTCTGATGCTATGAAATGAAACAACATTAGAACTATTGGCTTCCCAGAGGAAGACACAACAAATAAGTCATCTGCAACAATAGTTAGAGAATTCTTGAAGGAAAACTTCCCCAGCTTAATAAATGAAAACCAGGCAATAATTCAGGAGGCTGAAAGAATACCAGCTAGACTGAATCCCAAGAAGAAGTCACCAAGGCACATAATAGTTAAACTATCCAACTTTGAGGAAAAGGAGAAAATCATGAGAGCAGCTAGGGAAAAAACAAGCAATCACATATAAAGGTTCCCAAATAAGAATATGCTCAGACCTATCAGCAGA
>NW_022111320.1:1424923-1425799 GCF_000313985.2 Echinops telfairi | reverse complement strand
AAGTAAGTCAAGCACAAAAGGACAAGTACAACATGAGCCCGCTGAGGTAAGCTTTTTTTTAAAAAAAGTGAAAAAGGGGCATAGGGAAAAAGCTACTGTATACAAATATTCCTGGGGCGAGGACCAGGTAGTATGGCAGGGACCTGATCAAATCCAGGGATACATATGGTATCCAACTAAAAAGAAGGCGGGGAAAGGAAAAAAATAATAATAATTAAAAAGAAAGGGTAGCAGGAGCACAGGGCACTAACCCACACAAGGGGAGGGTATTTATATCTCCACAGGGAAAGAGGGACCAGACTTCAACCCAGTGCTCCAAGATGTGAATGCAACATGCCAGCATGGAGTAGGGAAGCTGTGGAGAGGTCTTAGGGGCTGGCCCCAATCCCAACTACTATGTGGACACCTGCTCCTCCCCCCAGAAGAATTTATTTCAAAGGACAGCACTGAATCTGCAGCTCTGGGAGAGGGACATATCTGATTGGAGCACACGGGAGCAGATGAAGGGGGACGAGAGAGTGGAGCACATCCTGGCCAACCAGGCCTTGGGGATGATGTTCCCACTTAGAGCAGCCAGTCCACAGAGAGGACCACATGACGTCCCTCACTGACCCATAGCCCTACAGGGGACAACACTGGGCGACAGAGTGTGTGAATTGCGCCCAAACTGATCCTGCCACACCGAGGCAAAATACTAAGGGGGTGCAACAGAATAGCAAGGGAACAGAACAGCATGGTCCCCAGGGACTTTATGGCCAGGGCGTGGTGCCCCAACAGACTGGACTGGAAAACACTCCTTAAGGCCAACAAACAGTCCTTAAACTAACTATAAGCTTCTCTTTCTTGTTTTTTGTCATTGGTTTGTTGTTGTTGTTT
>NW_022111320.1:1421310-1423565 GCF_000313985.2 Echinops telfairi | reverse complement strand
AACCGACTACGAGGATCTACATATAACCTCCTCCCTGGGGGATGGACAACAGAAATGTGGGTGAAGGGAGACGTCAGACAGGGCAAGACATGACAATATAATAATTTATAAATTATCAATGGTTCATGAAGGAAGGGGGGCGGGAGGGAGGGAAAAAATGAGGAGCTGATGCCAGGGGCTTAGGTGGAGAGCAAATGTTTTAAGAATGATGAGGGCAATGAATGTACAAATGTGCTTTACACAATTGATGTGCATATGGATTGTTATAAGAGTTTTATGAGTCCCTAATAAAATGATAAAAAAGAGAGTATAATATAAGAGAGTAATTAACGGCATGGCATGATTTTAGACATCTAGTATTTCCATCGCAAAATTGTTTATAATATTGAATAATTGGGAATGCCTCATAATTCAATAATGAGAATCTTCTGGCCAAGATAAAGTAATTGAACAGATTTAGGCTCCTACCATATTTTCAAGGACTTAGATATCAGACAACAAAGGACATTGATTCCTGAGACACAGCATCAAACAAGGTAAGTCCTAGGAGAGGCCCAGCTCCCTCTATAGAAAGAGTTTCCAGGCTACACTACAAGAAGGGGGGATTTGGGGAGAAAAAAAAAGAAGAAGAAGGGGGGATTCGGGGGGAGCTCAGCAGTTTTCCCTGAATGAAGGAGGTGGAGTTGGGGACCTGGGCAGAGCAGGGCAACTGAAGGTTGCAGGGAAAATGACGCGGGAAGGGCGAAGCACGGAGATTTGCAGAGGCCCTTCTCTCGTCTTCGGTTGAGTCCTGACCTGCCAGTGCAGGTGACAAACAACTACCCAGGGTCAGAGAAAGAATCATGTGAAAGGGTCAAAAAGACAGCAAGACAGCAAAGTGTGGTGAAGAAACTAGAGCGTGCCTGCCTATCGGAAAGAATTGTATCTGGGGTCTTAAAGGCTTGTTTTCAAACAAGCAACCCTCCAAATGAAGCATCAACTATTACGTAGAAGAAGCACACCAGCCCGTGTGATCCAAGGATATAAATAATATAATCCAAATATAAAGGATCGGAATGGCATCAGAGCTTACATTGTGAACATCTGGTTTGCAGAAAGCTAAGGAAGACAGTGGAAGCCCAAAAGCCATTTGCAGGGTGCACACATGGATTAAGCCTTTGGTGAATCCCCTCCACTCCTAGTTCAGTGATGTGAACAGCCCCGTTTTCAAAGAGAGAACATTGTAGAGTCAATCGTGGCAGACATAGTTAGGTTACAATGTAATATTTTATTATTTGATCTCGTCTTTGACTCATTGTAAGGCTGCTTCCGTTTTTGTTTTTTTTAAAGGAAGGGGAAATGCACATGGATTAAGCCCCTGGGGAATCCCCTCTGACCTTGGCCCTTGATGAATGGCTGTGCTCACATGCAGACTGCACTGGAAAGTGGATTGTTGCAGATACAGTGAGGCTGACATTGAGCACCCTCATTTGATCTCCCTTTAGATCCATTTAAATTTCTTCTAGTTTTTTAATGTTTTCTGCTTTCTTTTCTTTTGAAGTTTTTATCAAGCAGCTACTATGTTGAAAGGCACAGCGTCTGGTGTCCAATAAGAAAATGATTAAAAGGAGCAGAAAATATGGTTTATCCTGAGGAGAAAAACCAATCAGCGGGAGTGCATGCATAAAAGATACAAAATAGAATTTGTAGCCAAGGATATTAAAAAGTTACTAAAACTACTTTCCATATTCAAGAAGCTAGAAAAACAATTATACACTTAAATAGCAGCATGAATATACAGAAAAGATAGAATTATCTTATAGAGATGAAAAATACATCTGACATCAGGCATCACAAATGAAAATAGCAATGAGACCTCAAAAAATGTATCAAAGTGGGGGCAGAGGAAGTAGAAAGGGCACTTTAAAAAGTAACAAATAGAATATAAACAAGTGTGTTGGGTGATTAAAATCACTGAAAGGGGGGAAGGAAGATTGATGGCTGAAATTCTTCCAGCTTGATAAAAATTATGAACCGTGGATCAAAGAATGTCAAGGTCATTGAAAAAAGCTATGCCCAGGTGCATCATAATCAGATCACCTAAAGCAGTGAGGAAGAAAAACACAGTTGAAGAAACACACACACACACACACACACACACACACACACAAACAAACAAAGATAAGAAAACGCAAACTTCTTGTGCAAAATTATGTCAATTGGAAGACTATGAGATCCTGAAAGAGAAAACAAGGAAACAAACTTTCAACTGCAAA
>NW_022111320.1:1417332-1421210 GCF_000313985.2 Echinops telfairi | reverse complement strand
CCCCCCCAAAATACAGTGGAAATAATATGAGTTTCAGACATAATTAAACTGAAATAATTCCTCATCACTAGACTTGTAACACCAGACATATTAATTAATATCTATCAGAAGAAAAAATAAACTATGAAACTAATGAAAATCTGATTCTATTTAAAAAAAGCCAAATAGCAGAAATGGTAACTATATAAGTTCTGACATGCAGTTCTTGTTTTGTTGTTGTTTGTTTGCTTGCTTGCTTGCTTATTAATTAAATCTCTTTCAAAGATGATTAATGGGTTGAAGTAAATACAATAACAATCTGTTACAGGATTTGTAATTTATATAGAAGTTAAACGCATGGCAATAATTGCACAAAAGCTGATACGTAAGAAATAGATGTGTTCTGTTGTAAGTTTCATATTACATGTGAAGTATTCTTTATCAATTGAAGGTTGACTATTAAATTAAAGATATATGCTAAAAACCCTACAGCAACCACTAACATAACAAAAGTGCCCTGGGGCAATCCCCTATTCCATAGGCATCCCCTTACTCAGCCCTCAGGAGAGCAGCCCAGAGAAGTTAGCTGAAGGCCGTGTGATAGTTCTGGGTTTTTTGTTTTTCTGTTTTGTTTTATTTTAGAGACTAAGGACTAAATTCTGGAACTTTAGTGATTTGCCCTCAATCTGACAATATGCTGCCAGACATCTAATTGTACCACAAATGACTTTGACTTAGATGTTTATTTCCTCTAATGCATGTTTTTATTTTATAAAAGACTGTATTTAGAAATGGCCTACATTAGTTTTCAAAATAGTTTTATTGGCATGTGCATCACTTCTCTGATCATTTAGTCATTCAATCATATGAAGATCTGTGCATTCACCATCATAATCGATTTTCCATGATCTCTTCATGAGGGCGACCATCAAACAGGGCCTTGAATTGATATTTTTAAGCTGCTTAAACTTTTTCAGTATCATGAGAACTGCACCAACTTTTATAAATAAAGAATATGATTATGGATGTGGTAGATTTTTATATATCTTGCAAATAATAAGTGGGGGGGATCTAAATTTACTGGCTCTACCAGTAAGGAAAGGTAGGGTAGCAATTAGAAATCGTTTAGAGCTATTGTAGGAGAGGTGGATAGAAGGGAGTGGGACTTTCCAGTGCTCCAGGAAGTTACCTGGACAAACGACCTGGACGTTACTCTCAACAAGAGTAACGCACAGACAAGGAAGCTTTGAGCTTCCTGCAACCCTGCGGGACTAAATCTTTGATGGATGAATCAGTAGTGCAGTGCAAGTGCTACTTGCACTTGAACTTCTTTAATGTATTTGTAGATGCTTTCCTCAAATGGAAATAAACATGTTTACTGTTTTAATAGAATAGGTAGGTTATGATTAAAATTGTTTCAATAATTCCTTTTACTTTAACATTTGGTAAAAACCCTTTGTCCAAAAAAGGACTCTTGCAAATCTAGGACCAAGATCTGAGTCCTGAGGAGATCTGGTTGGTGATTTATTTTGTTAAAAAAAAAAAAAAGTACAGCAATGCTTCCTCTGCCCCACACAAGGAAGGTTAGCACAGGTCTGCTCAGTCCACTACAGTTGCCAGATTTCCTGTATATTTGGAGG
Source organism: Echinops telfairi (assembly GCF_000313985.2). Taxonomy (NCBI): domain Eukaryota; kingdom Metazoa; phylum Chordata; class Mammalia; order Afrosoricida; family Tenrecidae; genus Echinops; species Echinops telfairi. The sequence goes on along the minus strand of NW_022111320.1, from coordinate 1,419,591 downwards.
TGTTTCCTGACCTGTGTCTGACAATATTGAGCATGTGTCAGTGTGGATTTCCACCTTTCATGTCATAGGCACATTAGAGATTTAGGTGGAAGAAAGACAGGGAAGACGTGTTATAAAAAACCACAAGGGGAAAGAAGCAATTCTTTATAATTTATCAATACATGAGCACCAATATCTCCTCCCACTGCCAACGCCCATGTAATAAAACACTGTGTTTGGTGGTGCAGTGCAGCCCATACCAACCGTAACAACAGTGTCTGTCCTTTAGAGGGGAACATGAAGTGCCGACCCACCATCTGCTATTTCTTCCGGCAGGGCCCATGCTCACTGCTTACCCAAACACTGGGTCCGAAGATAAAGAAAAGCATATACTGCTGAGATGGCTGACGGGATTTTGGTAGGTAGCTCTCCTCATGGAAGTTAAGTGGGTGTGTTATTCTGGGTTGACTAGAAAAACAATTCCAGGGACAATCTTATGTGTTTAAGAAAGAGCTTTATATAAAAGAACAATTGTATATTGAGAAAATATCCCAGCCATGTCCAGATCAAGTCTATAAGTCCAATATTAACCTATATGTTCGATACCAGTCTATAAATTCCTCTTCAGACTCACACAACACAAGCAATGACACCAAATGCATGAAGATCACAGGGGAGTGGGGGGGAAAGTCTTGAGGATCCAGTGGCAGTGGAAGCATCTCAGTGCTGGCAGGGGTCTCTAAGTAGCTCCTCCAGCTTTGGGCTCTAGCTCCAACAGCGTAGCTCCAGGTGTCTTGTCAGCAGGAAGATGAAGCAGGGGGCATGTGTCTGGCCTCCAGTGAGCTATTTATCTCCATAGTGCCTCCAAATGAGGTCATCAAGCTGCAACCTGATTGACACAGGCTACACCCCACCCCTTCACTCTTAGTAGTCTCAAGTTGACACCAGATTATGTAACTACATAACAACTCAGACCCCTCTTGCTCCTTGGCAACCAAACCCAGCAATGATTATATTGGGCTTTCAGTCATCAATGCACGCCTAGTGTCCACTCTCAGGAGGCAAGGAATTCTCTGGAAACAAGTGGTCACAGGGTCTGCTGATAGCCTCCTGAATTATTCTGAAAACAATGATTAGATTCAACTATAGGAAAGCAAAATGAGCCCTGGTGGTGCTGTGGGTTACGCACGGGGCTGCTACGACGAAGTCAAAGGTTCAGCTGCTCCTCAGGAGAAAGATGAGTCTAGCTGCTTTCATAAAGATTTACAATCTTAGAGCTAAGCAACGCCACAAACCCCTGAGGATCCCTCAAAAGACTTCAGGCTAGGAGGAGCAGTTTCCAGACCCCCCCAGGACCAATAAGCAGATAGTCATAAAAAAAGTCAAGAGACAGACCTGGTATTTCAGGGTTTTTTATTTGGGGGTGGGATCACTAGGTTTTTGTTTTTTGTTTTTCTTGTCTTTTAATTCAATCTCTTGTTTTCTTTTTGTTGTGTTCAATGCCAGGGGAACAACTAGGGAATTAGAAACAACAATGAAGAGACCCTAGAGATCCAGGTGGTGGTGGAGCAAAGCAATCGAGCTGAGAAGAATTACTAAGAGGCAGAAAACAGGCGAGCGTGCTGGGGCAGGAGGGAAGCAAAAGGAAACAGAGGAAAGATCTAGGAAGCAAAGCTATGGATAGAGACATAAACATAGGTGTGCACTTATGTAAATATATTAATTCATAGAAATAGAGGTATTGGCCTATGTACATATATTTATATGGCAATGTATTGAGGAAGTAGATGGACTTCAGGCCTCCGCTCAAGCCCTCTCTCAATGCAAGAACACTTTGTTCTAACAACCTGGCATTCTGTGATTCTCTCCCTCCTGACACTATCACAGAAGACAAGATGGGTGCATAAGCAAATGTGGTGAAGAAAGCTGATGGTGCCCAACTATCAAAAGATATAATATCTGGTGTCTTAAAAGCTTGAAGTTAAATAAGCAGCCATTTAGCAGAGAAGCAAAAAGACCACATGGAAGAAGCACATCAGCCTATGTGATCATGAGGTGTCAACAGAATCAAGTAACAGACACCAGAAGACCCAAAACAACAACAAAAAAAACATTTTGTTGAGAACCAGGTAGGTTGGGGTAGAGACCCAAAACCCATCTGTAGACAATAGAACAGCCCCTCACAGAAGGGTCACAGGAAGGGATAAGCCAACCAAGGTGTAGTATAGCACCAATGAAACACACAATATTTCTCTGGTTCTTTGAGGCTTCCTCACTCCC
>NW_022111320.1:1415614-1417072 GCF_000313985.2 Echinops telfairi | reverse complement strand
GGAGCTGATACCAAGACTTCAGGCTGCAGTTCCTGGAACCCCCCAGGACTGATGGGGAGATAGTCATAAAAGATCAGGAGACAAATAGAAAGTAAATGTTTAGAAAATGATGGTGGCAACATATGTACAAATATGCTTGACACAATTTATGTATGGAATGTTATAGGAACTGTAAGAGACCCCAATAAAATGATGTAAAAAAAAAAGATTTACAATCTTGGAAATCATATATAAGGGTCAGAATGAGTCAAAATTGACTCAAAAGATTCAACACATCAGATAAAAAGTTTATCTTCCAGAGTCTGAGTATAGTTAGAGAGAAAAATGATCCTTACAATTGAGACTCTTCAACTATTTTACATTTTCAAAGATATCATGTCTTAGCTTCTTAGTGCTCCTGTAACAGGAATACAGAGATTAAGTCCAAAAGCATTGCAACAAAGTCATAGAAATATTTCCTTAAGTAAAAATATCAAAATCTGAAACTACTGTCTCACACCATGTCCCCCATGCAGGTCTATCTACTTCCCAAGGTGGTGTTTCTAGCTCTTTCCCAAGGAATGTGATGCTTTAACTTAAATATAAAACCACACTTTGGGCACCCTTGAGGGACTCAATCATGTTCCTTTTTAAAGTTGTTTGAATTGGGGGCACAAAAAGAAGTCTGAGCGGGGAAGATGAGACGACAAGGTGGCCCTGGGGCAAGGCATCCCAATAATACTCCTCTAGGACGCCCTTCTACCTTGAAGAATGAGCAGACACACTCTTCGACTTTCCTGGTCTTTTCCTTACCAATGCAGTTGTTCAGTTTCCTTAAGGCTTCTTCCTAAGAAGTCCCTGTGGTCCTTCAAGAAAAGCCATCAAAGGACCCCTTCTGGAACTCCAGAAAAACAGCTGCCATAAACTTGGGAGCTGACTCCTGTGTCTTGTGTTGACCTGGCCCAGCAGATCCCTTCCCAAGACCCTGTCTGGGTGGCACCTCGTGTGGTGCTTTTGGAAGGTGCCCTAAGCAGACTAAGACAGACGGGCATTACTGACAGAATAGTCTGCAACCATCCTCTGATCATCGAGACGGGTTTACACTTTGGAATAAATCCGTACCTGGATGAACTGAAACACAGTAAACAACACTTTTGAGACTCATCCTTGTGCCACAAGTAGATTGTTTTAATGAACAGAAACATGTTTTTGTCAGCTCGGGGGCTCTCTTTCTCTCTTTGTTGGCTCAGGGGGAAGGTCCTTGTCCCGTTTAGCTTCTGCTCCTTGGTTTCTTGTCACCCCTCATGTGACGTGGTATCCATCTTCTTCCATCTGCTTTTCCCTTTCTCCCACTCCAGTCTGCTCTTTCTGTATCTCAGGAGTGATTCGCTGAAAGTACACCCTCCATTGACAAAACAAAGAAAGCTCTACCCTGAGATGCAATTCCATTCACATCTGGGGGTTAAGTTTTATATCACC
>NW_022111320.1:1394630-1415171 GCF_000313985.2 Echinops telfairi | reverse complement strand
CTCCATCCAAAGGAAAATTGAAAAAAATAAAAAATAAAGCAAATTTTAAATGACTCAAAAGGAAGAACAAATAATAAAGTGCTAAATGTTAACCTAACTCTACCTACATTAGTCCATTTTCCAGTACACTAGCGACATCCTTGTTTAGTAGTCAGAGCAGATTCACCAGAGGCCCAGTCCATGTAAGGACCTTGCTAAGGGATTTGGGGCTTTCAGTGCCATCCAGAATCTGCTCTAAACTGGGGGCTCCGGCTTTAAGCTTTAATACCATTCCCTCCTCTGGTCTTGGACTTTATTGTTTACAGTCCTAGGATTACACACCTCACTTAGATGGCCGCTTGTTTTAAGGTGAACCTTTAAGACACCAGATACTATTTTTTCCTGATAGCCAGGCACCATCTTGTTTCTTCACCACACTTTGCCATAACACTCAGATCTTCTGTGATCCCTTCATTAGGGCAAATATTGAATTCATTCATAAATTGGATGGCTCTTAGGTTAAGGCTGAGGTTAAGTGTGAGCTCAAAAATCATAGAATAAATATTTTAAATTAAAAAATCAAGCCTTTAGGGACTAATAACAGAGGAACTTATCTTAAAGCAGGTAAATATACACAGTATGACATTGATTTCTTAATATTTATATTAAAAATACTAAAAGGAAATATACTGGAAGGTTAAGAATAGTAATTTCTGGGTAAGTGATTTGTAGAGGATTTCTATTTTTATTTTTCCACATTTTCCCAATACCACATAAATGATATATTACAATCAGAAGGGGCAAGAAAGCCACAATAAGATGAGTGGGTTAAATATTATCCTGAACATGGATTTACCTAAGTAACTAAGGAAAACTATCAAATAAGCAATCCCTTTTGTACATTAATCCCCTTGAGATACTAAAAAAAATTCACCAAGAGGGTAGGAGTTTCTCTCTCAAAGGGAGCAGTACATGAAAAAATATAGAAGAAAAATAAAATGTGCTGTAGTTCAAGAAATATCCCATAGTTCAGCATGAACATGTGAAGTCGAAACAAGTGAAGTTGAGAAGGAGTGCGGCTGTATGGAATGAACGGCATTGTCCATGCTACTAAAGAATCTACACTTGAAGCTGGAAGCCAGGAAAGCTGTTGATGGGCTTTAAGTTGGGCAATAACTTGACTAGCATTTCAAAACTTTGGCTTCGTGATGCAATAAATGAAGCAAGACTGAAGTCAGAGAGATTCAGCTTTACAATGGTTAAGGCAAGAAGTAATGAGATGAATCTGGTATCAAGAGCTCAATAGGAAGTAGGGCTTAATGACTTATTGAATATATGTGGACTGATGAAGAATAAGGCAAACAAGACACCCAGGTTTAGGCATTCTGTGATGCTCACCTTGCCAACAGGATTGCTGAAGACAAAATGGGTGTATAAGCTAATGTGGTGAAGAAAGCTGATGGTGCCCAGCTATTACAGGATATGGCATCTGGGGTCTTAAAGGCCTGAAGTTAAGCAAGTGGTCATCTAGCAGGGAAGCAACAATGCCCACATGGAAGAAGCATACCAACCCATATGATCATGAGGTGTTGACGGGATCAGGTATCAGGCATCAGAAGACCCAAAACAAACAATCATTTTTATGTAAATGAGGGGGGTCAGAATGGAAACCCAGAGCCCACCTGTAGACAATTGGGCATCCCCTCACAGAAGGGTCACGAGGAAGGGACGAGCCAGCCAGGGTGTGGTATGGCACTGACAAAACACACAACATTCCTCTAGTTCTTTAATGTTTTCTCCCTACCCCAACCCCTAATATCATGACCCCAGTTCTACCTTACAAATCTGGCTAGACCGGAGCATGTACACTGGTACAGATAAGAGCTCTCAACACACAGAATCCAGGACAGATAAGCCCCTCAGTAATAGAAATGGGAGTAGCAATACCATGAGGGCAAGGTGGAGAGAAGGGGGACAAAAGGGGAGCCAATCACAATGATCAACATATAATAACCCCCCCAAGGGGGACGAACAACAGAAACGTGGGTGAAGGGAGACAGTGGACAGTGTAAGATATGAAAATAACAATAATAATTTATAATTTATCAAGGGTTCATGAGGGTGGGAGGGTAGGGAATGGAGAGAAAATAGAGGAGCTGATACCAAGGGCTCAAGTAGAAAAAAATGCTTGGGAAATAATGATGGCAACATATGTACAAATGTACTTGCTATAATTGATGTATGGATTGTTATAAGAGCTGTAAGAGCCCCCAATAAAATGATTTATTAAAATAAAGACATTTTTAAAGACACCCAGGTTTGTGATCTGAGTGATTATTTACTCATGATATTCTTTTCCCCAAAAGATAACTGGGGTATGGGGTGTTCAAGAAGAAGTAAATTCGGAGTGGGGAGGATTTTAAAAGAATAATTTCTTTTTGGACCTTTTGAGTTGATGTGATTATAATTCATCCATGAAGAAATATATAATTGACAGATAAGAATAACAATATGAGTCTGGTAATCAGAAGAAATAACTGGACAAGAAACTCAATGATTAAAGAGAACCCATCAGATAGAATTCAAAGATGGAGTCGAATATGCTAACACGAGCCCAGAGAACTATACCCTACAAGTCAAGAGAGTGACAAAGAGGTAGGGAATGCCCCACACTAAGAAAAATTATTTTGGTTGCTAATTCATAACTGTCATTTTGCTACTGTTATGAACCGTCATGTAAATATCTGATATGCAGGATGTATTTTCATTGTTACAAATTGAACATCATTAAAGCATAGTGATTAATCAAAAAACCAATATGTAATTATGTACTGTGAAATATTTATTCATAATGAAAAATAGATGAAATTTTGTCTGGAAGCATGGTGTAGCATGGGTAAGTCTTCACGTGGGGACTCATATGTGGGTGTATCTGCATGTGGGTGGACTGCCTTGAGACGGATAAAGGCGTCTAGGTTTCTAAGACCATCGGAAATATGTGTCATATCAAGAAGTGTTGGATAATCACTGCCACAATCGGTTTCAAAACATTTTCTCCCTTCTTGTACTCCTTGATATTAGCTCCCATGACCCCCTCATGTCCCCTTGCCACACCCCTCAGGGACCTTTAATCTAGTTAGTTTCACTGTAGATTCACCCATCCTGGGTTTCATATACTGAAAACATAGAACAATTCCTAACAGGAAGTCAAGGAGGCTGTCAAGGTCACATATTTAGAGGCATCAAACCCAGGCTCCTTGGTCAATGGCATGTTACAAGCATTTTCACTGACGCCTTTTCTCATTTCAACTTCATAATCATCCCAGGAGTCCAGATGGCATGTATAATTATGTTTCTTGCCAAGGAAACTGAGACAAAGTAATTGTCCAAGATCCCCAGGTGAAGTATGGCAGTCAGGCATCCAGGTCCCCATGCAGAGGTGAGGTGAGAGAAGCTGGCATTCAAGGAGATCAAGGTAAGGCACAAAGCAAGCAGGCTCCTACGTGAGCCTGGGGCAACTGCGCACACGCTAGATGCTTGTCCAGTCTTAAGAGCTTCCTTCTCCGACAGCGCACGAGGGCACTGTTACTATTTTAAATGGTTACCTTAAGGTTTCTGGAGTGTTCCTGCTGCTAAAGGCAGTAATGGATCCCCTGCTACGTACGATTGTCCGAACATGGGTGCTGAATCTGGGCCAGATTAGTACCACTCGCCTGACTCCTGACACCAATGACTTTGTCTCCTTCATTCTCCCTTGAGACTTTGATCCCAATGTTTCTTAGACCGCTTCTTGTCTGTGTGCCTGGAATCTCTGTGCCCATTAACTTCTTCATCGCAGACACTTGTCAGGCCCGCCTCTCTTTTGGTTCTGTGCACTTTTCCTATAGCTTCCATTCCAGTTCATGAGTCCAGTGTGCAGTTATTCTTTAAAGTGTTCTCTAAGTCCCTTAGTGTATGGTAAAATAGCACGTCACATTAAAATTCATCTTACAGGACAAACTGTCTTCATTTAGGTAGATACCTTATTGAACCACTGGAGTAGGGAAGATCAGATCTAGGGCAAAACATTAGAGGAGAGACGATTAAGCTGATTTTTCTTAAGGAAATGGAAGACTTGAGAAATGATATAGGAAGAGAAATGTTCCAAAGGAGAAAGAGAGATGACTCATAAATTGAGCCTGAGGTTGGTAGACAGGCTGAGGAACCTCATCCTGTACTTTACACCCTGCCTCATTAACATAACTACCTGTAATCCTGCCTCTTTGACATCATAGATGTAGAATTAACAAATCATAGGATAATTATATCAGATCACAAAATGGAAGATAATGACATAGTCATGGCCCAGCTAAATTTTGGAGGGGGGGGGGGGAGACACAATTCACTCCATGACAGTTTTTTAAATCTCTGTATTATCTTTCAGACCCATCTGTTCTTTGTACCCACCACCACCAGCAGCTCCCTGAAACCCACCCTCGTCCTTCATAACCTAGAAACGCTCTGTCCTTCTCCTCTCCCTTTATCCTTTCTAGCCAACCCAACATAGTATGACCTGATTGACTGCTCCCAAGTAGAGCTTTAGCAGCTCCCCTTGTACTGGAAACATCCAGTGGTTTACCATTACCCACCAAAGTAAGCACCCCCCACTCTCCCCTAACTGCACCATGTTCTCCATCAAGTTGAATTGCACAATTGCTCTCTCAAATGCATTTTATAGTTTCCATTCTAAATCTTGTCATGTGGTGTGTCTTCTGCCTAAACTCTTCCCTTGATAGATTACCCATTTCTCAAGACTCACATATTTCCAACTTCTCCTTATGACATTCTTTGTTCGCTCTTTTTGGAACCTTCAAGAACCTTCTGTTTTGCTTTCTTCCTGCTTGGTCTCTAGGATTCTGCCTTGCTTTATCCATCGCTGAAGTGAGCACTGTGCCTAACTCAGCTCCTTGTAAATAGTAGGTATTCAAAAAACACTTGTGGGATTGTGGTAAAGGTATATTATGAAATAATAATTAATTTAGGGATGACTAAATTAGGAGAATTACTATATTCTACAAACAGAGAAAATATTGAAGCTGACAAAGATTTCATTGTACTTGGTGCCACGATTAACACTCATGGAAACATCAGTCAAGAAGTCAAATGACTATTGTATGGGGCAAATCTGCTGCAGAAGACCTCTTTAAATACTAAAAACAAAGACGTCTCTTTGAAGACAAAGGTACCTGACCTAAGCCATGGTATTGTCAATCTCTTCATTTACACCCAAAAGCTAGACAAATAAATAAGACTGGAGAATAATTGATGCATTTGAACTTTAATGTTAGGAAAGAATATTAAATATACCATGGACTGTCAGAAAAATGAACAAACTTATCTTGGAATAAGTACAACTAGAAAGCTTCTTCGAAGAAATAATGGTGAAACGTCACATACTTTGTACATATTATCAGGAGGGACCAATCCCTGGAGAAATGCATTGTGAGAATTAGGTTTTATGTCAACTTGGCTGAGCCAGAATTCCCATAGTTTGGCAGTTGAAGCCTCCCCCGCGAGGTGATCTAGCACAGTGTAAGTAAATCCACGATGGAATCTGCTGTGAACAGCAAAGCAATAGTAAGATTAGACAGAAGGCAGCCTTCTTTCTCAAATCACTGCCCTGCTACAATTGAGAGGATGTTTCCTGGGGGGTATGACCTAGTTCTTTTTAAGTGGACTCTGTGGGAAGGTTTCTTTCTCTTCTTGTTGGTATGGATTACGCATCTGGCTCATAGACCCACCATATTGCCTGTCAATCCAGGGAGCTATCAGAGGCCTGCCATATTCTCTGCTGACCTTGAATTCTTTCAGTTTTGCAGCCATTAGCTTGACTTGCTGCCTTGTTCATCCTCCTACTTCCTGGTTCAACAGCTCCAGTAGCTACACAAGTCAAGACAAGTCACAAGCCTCAATTGCTGACTTTGGATTCATCCACATCACCCTTTACCAGCCTGTGGTCTTCCTGCTTCCTGATTCATCAGCCCTGGCAGCTTACATGAGTCAGGAAAGCCTCCAGCTTAACATCTGACCCATAGACTTGAAGCAGATTGGCCTGAACAGTTTCTACAGCTGTGAGAGCCACTTTCTTGCTATAAAATTGTTTCTCTAGCTATGTCACTAGTTTTGCTTCTCCAGGGAACCCAACCTAACACAAACAAACAGAGGTGAAATAGAGATCAGTGAAAAAGAGGAAGACCCTCAACAAGATGGACTGACACGGTGGGGACAAGAATGAGCTCCAACAGAGCAAAACGTGTGAAGACGGTACAAGATGAGGTAAGGTTTGTTATGGTGTAGATAGGGTAACAATGAGCTGGAACAAACTGGACAATGCCTAAGAACCCTAAGAACAGGTGCCAAAAAAAGGAGAAGAGGAACATGGACTCATAATAAGCAATAACAAAAATGTCATAAAATTTTCTAGGCTAGGAACTGAAAATACAGGGAATCCAGGACGATGAGCCCTATAGGATGAGTGGTGTGAGTGGCAAAACAGGGAGGGTAAAGGGAGAATGGGTAGGAAAGAGGGAACCGGTTACATGGAACTGTGTGTGACCTCCTCCCTGGGGGACAGACAACCGAAAAGTGGATGAAGGGAGACGTCGTACAGGGCAAGATATGACAAAATACCCATTTATGAACTATCAAGGGCTCATGCGGGAGGGGGGAGCGGGGAGGGAGGGGAAAAATGAGGACCTAATATCGGGGGTTTAAATGGAGAGAAAATGTTTTGAGAAACGATGTACAAATGCGCTTTACACAAGTGATGTGTGTATGGATTGGGATAACAGTTGTATGAGCCCCTAATAAAATGTTAAAAAAAAATTTTTTTTCTAGGCAATCACCAGGTATGAAGCATTTTCTCTACTACTGACTATTTAAGGAAAGGAAGTTGTTAAACCAACCAAAATAATTGACTCTTCTTTGAAAACTTTAGGTAGGTTTTTTTTACATTGAAACATGCTCTAAGTCTTTTTTTTAAATAATTTTATTAGGGGCTCATACAACTCTTAACACAATCCATACATACATCAATTGTGTAAAGCCCATTTGTACATTCATTGCCCTCATCATTCTCAAAACATTTCCTCTCCACTTAAGCCCCCGGCATTAGGTCCTCATTTTTCCCCTCACTCCCCGCTCCCCCTTCCCTCATAAGCCCTTGATCATTTATAAATCATTATTTTGTCATATCTTGCCCTGTCCAACGTCTCCTTTCACCCACTTTTCGGTTGTCTGTCCCCCAGGGAGGAGGTCACATATAGTTCCTTGTAATCGGTTCCCTCTTTCCTACCCACTCTCCCTTTACCCTCCCAGTATCACCACTCACACCACTGTTCCTGGAGGGATCATCTGCCCTGGATTCCCTGTATTTCCAGTTCCTATCTGTACCAGTGTACATCCTCTGGTCTAGCCAGACTTGCAAGGTAGAATTCGTGTCATGATAGTGGGAGCAGGGAGGAAACATTTAGGAACTAGAGGAAAGTTGTATTTTTCATCGTTGTTACATCGCACCCTGACTGGCTCGTCTCCTCCCCGAGATCCCTCTGCAAGGGGATCTCCAGTGGCCTACTAATGGGCTTTGGGTCTCCACTCCGCACTCCACCCAGTGTACAAGCAGTGGCATTTGAATGAGAGCCGTCTTTTTCCACTCCTGGTTCTGCCATTTATGAGCTATGTGACCACTACCAGATTATCTCACCTCTGCAAGACTTTTTTTCTTATCTGTAAAATAGAAATGTTCATACCTACTATATAGGGTTGCTTGAAGTTTGAATTATAATAAGATTAGCTAATACAGGTTGGAATCCCAGCTCTCCACGACTTCCCAGCGGGGTGATTACTGACAAGTTACTTAATTCCCTCTAGGTTCCAGTTTTTCAATGTTAAAAAACCTGGCACATACATAACTTAGCTAATAAGTAATATTTTTTATTACGCACAACAAGAAATCTTACATTAAAAATAACAACTATCATGAGTGAAAAGTAGCCTTTGTTTTACTGTGTCAACTATAAATTTTCCAAGGGAGGATTCTACTATCTGAAGCAATTTAATCTTCTCCGAAATAAAAATAGTTTTGAGTGATAGAATTGAGAGCATTACCCACCATCTAAAAGCTATATTTTTTCTGCAATCCTTGGTGTCTACGGTCCTCCCCTATCATTTCATCACTTATTATAGAGTTATTTCATGCAGTGATTGACAGGGAGAGAGCTCTTGATGACACTAGTTCAATTATATAACACATACCTTCTGAGAGACCCCAAAATGGGGCCCTCTCCTAGTGTAGAGCATATATATGAAGCTTTTATTTTTTTAAATCTAATGGCCTCCATTCTGGAATAGGGGGAAAAGGCATAAACGGGCTATATCTTTTCAAATCATATTTATATAATGATTTCTGCTATTATCACAGGATTATGAATTATCGTCTTAAATCCTACTCTATTGAAAATTTTACTGTATCAAATCCATAAGGGCTTAGTAAGTATTTTTTGAATTTGAATTAATCAGTAAGTTAATACCTATTTCAATGACTTCAGAGAATGAAAATTTAGATGACATCGGTGAGTCTCCGCTGGAATAAGCCCATAAGAAGACATCACAATCATGTGGTTAAAAAAGCAACTCACAAGAAATAAATTGACCTGGTCAGATAAGATTTACAGGTAGTGCCTGACTTACCAATGATGACCAACTGCGCTTATGATGATCTTTTCTGTACATCTTCATTGCTAGCAATATGTGTGTATATATTAAAATAAATCCAAGTTTACATGTAATATTTCCACCACCACCCTCAACAACAACAACAAAATGAATATCAGATTACAAAGAGATTGGTAAATAAGGCAATCATAATAAAAATTTTTAAATAAGTAAGGAGGTCTTCTACATATGTCAGGACTAATTTACCACAGAGTTATAGCAACAGAGCCCTTCACAAGTTGGGGTCTGCTTGTATCCTGTTTCTACCACGTACCAAGTAGAAAAGGTTTTCAAAACTAAAGGTACATTCCATGCTCAATCCTTTCCAGGTCAATCTTGCTCTGATACCATAGGCTAGCAAGAAGAGCATCCTAGCCCCCTTCCTCCTCACCATGTCTCCCATTACATAATAGAACAGAGTTACAAGATGAGTAAAGACAAGCTTCTGGCCTCCTCTGTTATGTGATACCTCCCCTCTTTCCACTAGGACTTGGAAAAATAATCTCAACTTTGCCAAGTGAGTTAGTTAGTTTATTGTGCCAACCTGGCCGATATACACATGTGGGGTTAATTGAAGGGCAGAGGGATAAACGGCTCGGTGAGCCTAGTTCTCAGGTCTCTTGCGCTCTTATGGTTGGACCAGGGTGCAGCTACTTTAGCCATTTCCCTGCTTCAGCTGCCAAGGCTCACTTCCTATGAGACATCCCCAAGGAGAAGCCACATGGACCTACCCCGATGCAGCCCTGGGTGCTCGAGCAGCCATGTGGAGACCCCTGCCAGCACTGAGATGCTTACACATTCACTGACTCAGCTTTCCTCCTGCAGTCGGCGTCATAGTGTGTGTTTTCTGAGATGGAGGAGGACTTTGTGGATCGAGTTGGTTCTGGACATCAAGTTGGTTCTGACTCAGCGGATCCCACGGGCAACAGAAGGAAACACAGAGTCATAGAACACTGGGACCAGGTCAATTCAGAGATCTCTTGGCTCAAAGCTACTCAATCCCAGTTGAGCATATCAGCTCATGTGGGGAGACTTTTCTAAACTCGCATTCTCCTGTCCCTCATCGCAGACATGCTCTGGGTGGGTGTGAGTGGTGATATGTTTCCGAGTCTCGACTCCTACTTGACCATCACTGGCATAGTCCTTGGCTTTCCTTTCCATGGGTTAGAAATCAGATCCACCATAAAGTGAGGTGCTAGCTCACTTTTTTTTTTTTTAATAAAGTGAGGTATAACCTCAAACTTAGCTCTTCTAACTCCAAATACCAAGTTTTAGCTAACATTGTGATCCTAAAACTGAACTCTATGGAGTCTGCATGGCTATTCCTAAAACTTTATGAAAAATTTGGATTTGGGGACTGTAAGAATGATGTAGGGGCAGCATCTGACCCTCTAACTTTGCAAGGGGGAAAAGAATCAACTACCGCATTAACCCACAGTCAATTCCAGTTCAGATGTGCCTCCACCGTTCCTTTTTTTAAAAACCAAGTTGACACTAATCATCCATCCCAAAACACTCTCTATTTCTTTTCTGGGTTCAACGATTTATTTCAGTGGCTACACAGAACTCACAGACGGCATTCACAATCACGGGTTTTACTAGGAAGTCCACACGTTGCAGTGCAGAAACAGAAATGCCCAGGATTCAGATCTTCTGAGGAATACCTCTTCGCAGCTACGCCCACTGGCACGCCGTCCTCTGCTCTTCAGCTCTCAGCCACTCAGCCCCTCGGCCATTGTTTAGGCAATGTTACAAAGCTCTTTTACTGCTGCCAATGAATACCCACAGGACACCTCACACTGCCATAAGCCTCAGCCTGAAGGGGCTGAGATCCAGTTTTATTGATCAGAAAATTAAGCTCCTCTGAATAAGTGCCCATAAATTAAAAATTGCATCATCAGGAAAGTATAAGAACAATCTAAGGATATTGAAGCAGGATTTGCTACAGCGTGACTGGTGGTTAAAACTTGGAATAATGGAAGGAGGCAGTTGTCATCACACTATATAAAAGTTCCCTAATCTACTTCTGGACCTTTTTTCTGACAGAAGAGTTATTTTCTGGAGTTTTTTCATCCCTGTTAATGAATGTATCCTTAGTCAGATAAAGATGTGCCTGGAGTAACAGAATAAGCAGTTATCACCCACAAAGGAAATGAATCCAGCAAATTGTTTCCAAACTGCCGCGGAGGGCAGCATGTGTATGAATGTTGGGTGTAAATCATGGTATGTGCTCTATGCCTTCTCCTAATGACCAATATCTCTACTTTAAATGCGGTGCAGGCATTGAAGGCAGACTTGAAGGGTGGGGCAAAGGCAGAGGAACCCCAGCCTGGGAACGATCCCCACAGAGAATCACTATTGTTCTTGTAGGCGGGTGCTGCCACCCTGGTTGCTAGCGGGTCAATTCCCACGCGCGACTTCCCTGTTGCCTCAGAGCAGCACCGTAACCCATATGGTTTTCAGGGGCTAGTTCTTTCAAAGCACACTGCCGGCCCTTTCTTCTAAATTCCCTCTGGGGGGACTCCAACCTCCAACCTCTCCATCAGCAGTCAACCACATAACTCTTTGCAACGCCACAGAGAACAGGACAGGAAAACAGGAAGCAGCTGAGTCTCGGTCACTACACACAGCTGTTCTGCCTTAATAGCCATCCTGAAGTCCGGAAGAGCAGCCGCCCTGCCGCACACCAGAAGCCTCTGCGATGGCCACTGGGCTGAGGCCGCTCTAAGCCTGTCCGCATCCACCGCCAAATGGATCCATAGATGAAAAAGTAAATAAATCACAGGATAATCAGAGAAGCTCCATGTGGCCCTGAAAGATTCCCCTCGTGAGTCTGAGGGAAACTTGGTTAACTAGCATCTGGCGCAGTTAACCAGACTCTAACAAGCGCACCTTCTCAGAATGAGATCTCATTGGCAGAGGCCTCCTCCTTGGCCACTGAAACCACGCCCCTCCCCTCTCAGCACACACCCCTGCAGCAGCAGCTCCCCAGCGACTGGAGTCTCCCTTGCTGCTGGGACACAGGAGACCAGAGGATCAACCACATGTGCTAACTATCAGCGACCCCACTCTTCTGGGTCCCACCCGCTTCTGACATAAGCGGCAGTTCACCCTCTGTAAAGAGCATGCAAAGGTTGGCTTACCGGGGCTTTCCTGGTTCCAAGTTGATGCATAGACTCTATGCAGAAACCGATCAGAGTGGTAGGGACGGGCCCCCCATGTCTTCATGAGTAAAGCATCCTGGCCCTTCGTTCCTGAGTTTGATAGTGTTGAATGCCATAAATCCTGCTGCCCAGTCCCCCTCACCCCTCCCACTCTCTCCCCCCACCCTGCTCTGAAGGCTGGTCGCACAGCTAACGAGCTCCTCCTGCTGATCCTCCTGGAGGAACTAAATGCAGCTCTTCCTGAGAAAGCCTGCACTCAGCCCACTGCCAGCCACACACTGCTCCAGTTCCTATCTGGGCACAGACCCCAGGAAATCAATTATCGCTTGATGGAAGCAGAGAGGAAAAAAATACCCAAGTATTTAGGATTTTGTGTTTGGTGAAATTGTGTTCAGGACAAGAAGGTTCGACCTGAGCACTCTCTTGCTCCCAAATCTGCACCTTTTACAATGTTTCCTGTTGCTGTCTGGTGCCATCAAGTCGGTTCCCACCCACAGAGGTCCACGTACAACAGAATGAGACCCGGCCTGGTCCCGCTCCCTCCTCACAATTGTTACTATGTTTGAGCCCGTTGTTGCAGCCATGGTGCCCAGCCATCTCTTCTAGAGCCTTACATAGGGTGTTACCTGGTATGCTAATACTTCCTATTGCGTGTATGCCCCTAGACCACCCCTTCAATTACTGTATAACCTATAGTGCAACTCCTTCCTGTGAAGTATGTCTTTACCTTTAATTAGTGGGTTTGCACACCCCAAAAGGCATATAGGCCTGGGTTAGCAATAGAGAGGGCTCTCTCTCTCCTCCCATGACCTCTCCTCAGCTCCCTCTCCTCCCCTGTTCCCTTTCCCCTTGTCCTCCTTCCCTTCCCCCTCTCTCCACGTGGACCACCAAGAGGGGCTGAGGTGAGCAATGCTACCATGAAATGTGTCTGACTCCATTATTTGACTCTCTTTTATCTCTCATGCTCTTGATGACTTTAATATAATACTTATATGTTTCAACCGCACAATTGTGCTTACTGAACCCGTGATTAGTGGTGGGGGGCCGGCAGTCCCACCCTCTTCAACCACACCCAGAGACAAGGGAACAAGAAGTGACCTAAAATCTATGGCTAAGAGGGCATAGGATACCTGGTAGGTCTTGATCAAGGGCAATGTAATCAAGAGGAATTACTGAAACCTAAATAAAGGCTGAATGTATAGTGGGACGAGAGGAAAGTAACAGGAAATAGAGGAAAGAACTATAAGGCAAAGAACATTTATAGAGGTCCAAATACAGGCATATACATATGTAAATATATTTATATATAACAATAGGGAAATATATCGATGTGCATATATTTATTTGCTACCTTGCTAAGTATCAAGGTAGCAAACGGACATTGGGCCTCTACTCAAGTACTCCCTCAATGCAAGAACACTTTGTTCTAATAACCTGGCATTCTGTGATGCTCACTTTCCTGACATGATCATTGAAGACAAAATGAGCTCATAGCAAATATATTGAAGAAAGCTGATAGTGCCCAGGTATCAAAAGATATAGCATCTTGGGTCTTAAAGGCTTGAAGACAAACAAGCAGCCATCTAGCTGAGAAGCAACAAAGTCCACATGGAAAAAGCACACCAGCATGAGGTGTCTATGGGATCAGGTATCAGGCATCAATGACCCAGAACAAAAAAAATCAGATGTAGACAATATGACATCTCCTTACAGAAGGGTCACAAGGAAGCGATGAGCCAGTCAGGGTGCAGTATAGCACCACTGAAATATACAACTTTCCTCTAGTTCTTTAATGCTTCCTCTCCCCACTATCATGACCCGATTCTACCTTACCAATCCAGCTAGACCAGAACATGTTCAACGGGTACAGATAAGAGCTTGCAACACAGGGAATCCGGACAGATAAACCCCTCAGGACCAATAATGACAGTAGTGATACCAGGAGGGTAGGGGGAAGGTGGGGGGAGGAAGGGGGAACCAATCACAATGATTGACATATAACTAACCCCCAGGGGAATGGACACCAGAAAAGTGGGTGAAGGGAGACAGCGGATGATGTATGATATGAAAATAATAGTCATTTATAATTTATCAAGGGTTCATGACAGAGGGTAGATGAGGGAGGGAGGGAAAAACTGAGCTGATACCATGGGCTTAAGTAGAAAGAAAATATTTTGAAAATAATGATGGCAAAAATGTACAAAAGTGCTTGACACAATGGATGGATGGATGGATTGTGATAAGGGCTTTAAGAATCCCCAATAAAATGATTTTTTTTTTAAAAGAAGAAAGAACGACTGGGTGATGTACTTTAAAAACAAACAAAAAACAGCCACTGACCACTCTGGGGAGCACAGTTCTGCCTGGACACACGTGGGCTGCCACGAGTCACCGCAACTGTAGTGTTTGAGGGAAGCTTGAAAAACGGAATGCGCCAATGGGCTCGATCTTTTTGTCACTGTTTTCAATAGGAATTTTTAGAAACTGCCCAGAGAGAGCAGTTGGTTGCGTTCTTAGAGATGTGTGCTTGTGGGGTCCAGTGCTTTGGTGCTCTGGATGGTGTGGGAGAGTCGGAGAGCCTCTAGAGCGCACACCTGAGCACAGGCGTGTGCATGACAACTGCTCGCGATCCTTTACCCAAAGCAGAAGATGCTAGATAGACACGGGAAACTGCCATCGGGGAGGACACATTTCACATTTCTGTCCTTTAATGGCCCTACGGATATACAATTGCACGAAGTACGTATTGCCACTCAATGACCAGTATAAATCTCTTTCTATCTCACTGTCCTATTTTCCCTCAAGGAGAGTCTGCGAAGCACTCTGTTTTGTACTCAGTAGTAATTTCTCCATGGCCAAAGGACCAGTGGGGAGAAGCTAGTATTTAAAGTGGAGTCATATGGATTAGAGTTCATCTGGAAAGCTCCTACTCAGAGGATCAGACTGGGTGAAAGAAAGAGAGAAAAGCTACTACTCAACACCCAGAGGGAACGAGAACTCCACATCGACGGCTCCTCCTCTTACAACTGGTGCTCCTGGAAAGGCACGGTAGGTCGGAATTGTAGAAGGGGAAACTGAGTTCCATGGGTAAGAGTCTTACGTTTCGCAGTAAGTGCTGATGCTCAGATTTGATGGCTATGTCCCCCTCACTGCCATCGAGCCACTTCGCACTCACAGTGACCCCAGAGGGCAGAGTAGACGGCCCCTCTGGGTTTCAGAGGCTGTAACTCATTACAGGAGCACAAGGCCTCCTCTCTCTCTGGTGGAGAGGCTGGTGAGAGATAGCTGGGAGATGAGTCAACATTTAATCAAAATGAATCTGTATCCTTATGTAGCCATACAATGATCAACATAGCACATGTAGTGAATCACAGACACTCTGAGCCCTTTTCTTGAAATAGGAGATTCTGGGAAACAGGGGGCACGGCTAGTAAGTAAAAAGTTGGCAGGTCTAGCCCACGTGGAAAGGCCTCAGAAGGGGCATCTGGCAATGCGAAGCTTACATAGCACAGTTCTGCTCTGGAATCGACTCACGAGCAGCTGGCTGATTTTGTCACCTGGAACGGCATTTGAACTGTGAATCAAGAAGCCATGTTTCTGCCCGGTTCAGACTGAGAAAGCATCTCTATCATCTTCTCTTCTCCCCCAGTGTAGGCAAGAGATTCAACTGATCAGAAAACGCCATGTGCTGATCTACATAAACAGTAGTCTACGTCCTACAGGGGTGGGTAGTGACTAGGATCTTCAAAACTCATGAAAGGCCTACCTAAGGTATAACTGTTGGTCTCTCTCTGTCAGAGGAAAGACCATTGATGAAAACCAAAGACATATGGAAACAATCAGACCAATGGACTACTAGCCCACGCAAACATGAGTCTCCGTGACTCTGAGACCAGAAGAATGAGGTGGTGCCAGGCTGCCACCCTCAACTGCTCTAGAAGAGATCGTGATAGACAGTTCTGGAGAGAGTGGGGGCCAAAAGACCAGGCTCACTGGTCTGTCAGAGATGGGTGGAACCCCCGAGACAGGCCGTAGTCACTCCTCAGGTCTGGAAATGAACTTAGTCTCATGGGTCATTTTCAGTCAAACAATGGACAGGTCTATCAGGGGAGCAATAAGTCTGGTCTGTGAGCGCACCTCAAGACCACCAACTGTCTGAGGTGAAAGAGGATGAGATTTGCCCTGGGACAAAGTTCAGAAGGGTCAGGAAAGGAGGGTTGAAGACAAGAAAAAGGAAGGAGAATAAGAGAAGGCTCGGGATGAGGCTGAAATTAATGAGATGAAACAAAAGGTATGCATTGTTGGATGCAAAACTGACCTGCTCTGTAAACATGCACCTGACTCACAAGAAAGAAAGAAAGAAAGAAAGAGGGAATCCAGGATAGAGAAACCCCTCAGGGCCAACAATGAGAGTAGAGATACCAGGAGGATTAAGGGAGGGGAGGGGAGAAAGGGAGAATCGATCACAAGGATCAATCTAGAACCCCCTCCCAGGGGGATGCATAACGGAAAAGTGGGTGAGGGGTGATGGAGGACGATGTAAAATATGGAAATAATAATCTGTAACTTATCAAGAGTTCATGAGCGAGGGTGGGAAGACGAGGGAGGGGGAAGTAATGGGGAGCTGATATCAGGGGCTCAAGTAGAAAGAAAATGCTTTGAAAATGATGATGGTGGCATTTGTGTAAATGTGCTTGACACACTGGATGAGTGTATGGATTGTGGTAAGAGATGTAAGAGCCCCCAATAAAAGTATTAAAAAAAAAAAAAAAGAAAGAAAGAAAGAGATGTGCTCGGTTCCCAGCAAACAGAAACCAGGCCTGGCGCACCCAGAGAGAAACTGTTTCCTGGGTGAGTAGCCTTAGGCAACACAGAAAAGGGGCCTCTTTGGAAATGTGATTGATCAACACACTGTATTTCAGGTACACTTTGACCAGAAACAGAAAAAAAAAAGTGGGGGTGCGTGGAGAAGGCCAATTCAAAATATCCAAATATCTTACGTGGCAAAAGCAACTTAAGAATGAAATCCAGACAGAACAAGAACAGAAACTTGACTTAGTCATCCCTGACTAAGGGTTGACACCAATGCCTTTTTGCATAGCAGAACATCACTGCTTGGTATCTATAATTAGGCTTAAAATGATTGCACTAACATTGCATAGACTTTTCATTAAATAGAATGAGTTTTCAGCATTTTTTGCAAATTCATTTGCCCTCTTTATAAGGTCCCTAGCAGGATAACGACTGTAAATAAAGAATATTGGGGTGCAATGAGCCTGGTCTGTCACTTGCCTACTGCATTGAAGATTCTGAGTCAGTGAAAATAACAGCTTGAAAGCAAACTCAGCACAAACAACCCATCGCGTCGATCTGACTCCCAGAGACTGGAGAGAACAGAACAGAGTGCTTCACGGGGTTCCCGAGCTGTAAATCTGTGTGAACACAGACGACCACATCTTCCCATCGAACAGTGGGTGGGGTTGAACTACCAACCTTTCAGTTACCGGCCACTAGACTACCGGGGCTCCTAATGTCGATTTGGGGGCTTATTCCTGTCATAGAGTATTATCAGACACAGATAGGTAATGCAAAGTTATCGTCACTACATATAATTTGATTTAACAACATAGCATAATAATAACCCATTGGAGGCTAATAGATTTTAATGCTGGTCTTACAAAATGTTATTATGTGATCTCCGGCTCTGTTTCTGTCATCAAGACCATATTTTCCAACAACTATGCCTTTCTCTTTCTTTCCAACTTTTGCATTCAATCACCAATAATAATAAATCCATCTTGATTAAACGCTTGATCAATTTCAGACTGAAGACTGGTGGCGTTCTTCGATTTCTTCATCACCAGCTTTTGTGCTTGGTACATACATTTGAATAACAGTAGTATTGATTGGGTTTCCTTGACTGCGGATAGATATTATCCTATCACAGACAGTACAGTACTTCAAAACAGATCTTGAAATGCTCGTTTTTATGTTGCATGTAATACCATTATAATTCAAAATGGCCGACACCAGCACATTTCAGCTCACTAACACCTACAATACTCATCTTTATGTGCTCCATTTCATTGTTTACAGCTTCACATTTTACTAGATTCATACTTTGTACATTCCTAGTTCTGATTACTGGTAGGTTTTTGCAGCGTTCTTCTCAGTTTGAGTCAAGGCCAACAACAAACGAAGGTCTTGATGGCCATTGTGCTCAACTTGACTTTGAGAAGGCAGCGTTTCCTTGTTGTATTTTGAGTGCCTTCCGGCCTGAGGGGTTCATGTTCTGGCCCTCTCTCTGACAACATTCTGCTTCTAGTCATTGGGCCACAGTTGGATTTTATATCAAACTTGCACTTGTGTAGGGGTGGAATCCGACCTGTCAATCAGATTATAACCTGATGATGCCTCCCGGAAGGTGTAGCCTTTCTATAAGAGAAGTGCTAGGGAGCCCCTCTCCATCTCTCCCTGTCCCTTTGCCTTCCTGCTTCGGGTGACACTGTGCCTGCCTACAGGAGCAGCCTCCTGTGGGCCACCCTACCTGAGAGCTGTTGGCACCCTGTCATGTTTCCAATGACCTTGGATCCACACAACCCTTCACCCACTGGCCTAGGCTTGCCCTGCTCCTGCTTCACCTTTGCACATCATTGGTCTGCAGCTAGTGAGTCTGAAGACGGCTGCGGCTAGCATCAGACTGATGGACCTCAGTTGGATTGGGCTGGGAGGACTTCTTGATGTAAGGTTACTTCTTGGTATAGAATTCTTTCTTATCCATATGTGAATGTCACTGGTTTTGATTCACTAGACTGCCCAGCCTTACACAGTATCTGACCCAGTACTTTTGGATGCTATTCATAAGTTTTCAGCAGCTAATCCTTCTGAAGTAGATAGCCTATTCCTTCTTCAGTGTGTTCTTAGTCTGGAAACTCCACAGAAACCTGCTCACGTGGGGGACCCTGCTAGTATTTGAAATGCCAGTGCTCTAGCTGCCAGCACCAGAGCAGCCCTCAAAAGAAAGCACAGGCATTGGTTTCCCAACGCTTGTCGCTTCAAAGACACTAAAACTGAGCTCTTAAGAAAACATTCCCCAAGTCAATCAACTCTGACACAAAAATGCAAGTTCTCTCAGGCCATTTTCCTAACTCGTGGTTGGTTTGGGTTTTCCGGAATTACACCACACCACGTTATACCATAAGAACCCACAATCTCTGATGCCTCTGTGTTCACTCAAATGTTGAACCCGGCTGCTTGCCTTTAGGAAACATACAAAATCTTCCATGTAAATCACCTGTGAACATTGCACACTCTTGTCCCATCACTGTTGTCCTGGTGAAAACCATCTCTAGGTTTTGTTTTCATACCATTTTCAGAGAAAATTGTCAGAAAATAAAATCAACTTTCTTGCTCTGAGGAAGGGTACAATCACTCTCAAAAGGGCATTATGGCAACTTGATGAAGTGCTTTGATGGACCCAAGGATTAGGGTGGATATGGTTCAGGCACAAGCTAGTGACTAACATTTGTGGACAGACCCTCACTTCTCCATGCTTCCTGACGCCACCTAGCCTGACAGTCACCCAGCCCACATGCACAGCCTGACCCAAACACTTCCATTTGCTTACTTGGCCATTGTTGGCTAGTGATTCAGGTGTTCAGTTCACCCTCAGGAGGAGCGCTATGAGAAACACTTCCCTGGATAACCGGGTGGGGAATTGGCGGTGCAAGGTATGTATGCACAGGAGGCAGCTACTTAGCAAAAGACTTACTGCACTCTGGGGCCAGGCCAGGGTCCTTGTCTGGCTGGGTCTGAGCTCAGAACAAGCCTCCATGGGGACAGTCTAGTGTAACCAAGAAGACCCTGACATCTTCTATAATGAATGCCCCCCCCAAACTAAACTATTGCAACGATAGACCAATTAACAAAAATTCCAAAATGTGTTTGTAAAAAGTTACATAAAACCGTCAACCATCTAGGATGAAGGAAACTTAAATGGAATAAAGAGCCCGACATAAAGTTACTCACCTACTTATTCACTCCTCTACTCACCGCCTCTCAGCAAGTTCACCTGCACGAGTGGACCGTTAGTTACCACAGAGACAAGGACACGGCTTGCAAACAGTTAACAGCTGAGACTTGCAAAGCCTGTCACAGATTCAGAGCCACATAAGAAAAACAAGAGGCTCCAAAATGTGCATGGAAAAGAGTAGTTAAAAGATAACGGAATTTTCCCATGAATGTTGTAAAGCCCTCTCAGACAGGGATCTCTTGGAATTTCATTAGGAAAATTTAGTCTTAACTATATAATATTCATATATATATATATATGTTTATATTTTCCTAGGATAATGATAAGAATAGCACAAAATTGATATAGTGTTTTTCTGTCTTGGTCTCCTTTAGGTCTCTCTACTTCTACCACCCAGCTTCTCGGTAGCCCCTGGATGATGGCCTGGCTGCAGCTGCAACCTTGCTTCCTTATTCCTACAAAGACAAGAGCCTCCAGAGCCTTTTTCAGACTCAGGACTAGGTGTGCACTCCCAAGGGGGCCTGACGCCATCAGCCACGTCACCATGACCCGTTCCTGTATCCTAAGATGGAAAATTATTTTGACATTACACTTAAAAGTAAAATTCAGCCAGCC
>NW_022111320.1:1390271-1393373 GCF_000313985.2 Echinops telfairi | reverse complement strand
GTCTCGGCGTGCTTGCCCTGAAGGAGCATTCTGGCTGCACTTGTTCCAAGGCAGATGGGTTTGTTCTTTGGGCGACTTTCAACAGTCTTCACCAGCAGCGTAATTTAAATGCATCCATTCTTCTGTGGTCTTCCTTCATTCAATGTCCAACTTTCACGTGCACATGAAGTGAATGAAAAGACCACGGCTCGGGTCAGGCACACCTGCGTCCTCACAGGGACATCCGTGCTTTCCCACACTGTAAAGAGCTCTTGGGTAGCAGGTGTGCCCATAGATTGTGTTTACAGATATGTGACGCCAAAACCTACACCCACCGCTGTGGAGGCCATTCTGACGCATAGTGACACTTTATAGGATCTTTACACAGAGTGGCTAGTGGGCTTGAATCATCAACCTTAAGGTTAACAGTCTCCACGTCTAACTCGCAATACTATGAGGAAGCTGCATTCAGAAATTTGATCCCCGCCTCTCAATTCACAGTATCACAACAGATGCACGTTTGTACTTCAGCACAGCCTAAGAATCCTTTGTCCGCTTCCCAAAGCGACCACTGGATAGGCTGGCCTTGGGACAACCCAACAGACCAATGCCCAGTTCAACAAGATTCAAGATGCTGCTTGAGAGTCAGAACGGATATTTACATTTGGAAAACAGAGAAACAAAGGAGAGTGAAGTCATAAATATAATGCCAGGCTTTGATATAAAGAAAAGGATTATTTATATCACATTATACAAAACATTATGTACTCAGCCAAGGAACGCTGACTGTAACACAAACACACTCTGAGGAGTTAGGGTTTTTCAAGGTGACAAGTCAGGGTCAACTCCTAGCGACCCGTGAGCAGCAGAATGAACCACTGCCCCCTCCTGCGACATTCTCGTGTCTGAGCCATCGAAGCAGCCATGTGTCCGTCCATCTCCTTGAGGGCCTTTCCCTTGGTCACTGACCCTCTCCTTTACAGGGTGTCCTTCTCTTGGGACTGATCTCCCCTGAGAGCGTGTCCTCAGTACGTGAGCTGAAGTCTCACCAGCCGTGCTTCTAAGGAGCACTCTGCCTGTACTTCTTCAAGACAGATTTGCTCTTCTGAGAGTCCCTGGTGCTTTCAATATTCTCCACCAACACCAACACCGCAATTCAAATGCGTCAAGTCTTCTGTGAGTTTCCCTATTCACTGTCCAACATGCACATAACCCGGTAATGCCCATCTTAGGTACATATGCTCCCGAAATGAAAACAGGAATGCGAGCAAATACCTGTGCACTAATGTTCACTGCGGCACTTGTCAAATTAGCCAAAAACATGGACATAATCAACATGCCTATCAACTGACTCACGGATAAATAAAATGTGACGTAAGTCAACCATAAAGAGAATGGAAGTCCTGATACATGCTACAATATGGTGAACCTTGAGAACAGTGTGCCAAACAACGAGAGACATGCCTGGTCATACGTGATATGCTTGGAGTTCTAGCAATTTAGCTGTTTCGTGCGAGCTGGATCATGCAGGCATGAGAGGAAGGGGGTATGAGGCACTGAGTTGATATTAATGGTGGTGGAATCGTTAGGGAGACTATAATGATAGAAGTTGTACATGAAGAATGTAATCAATACCACTGAATTGTACGTGTAGAAGCTGTTGACTTGGTGACTACTTTGTTGTGTATATTTTCTCCATAATTAAGAAAACTCTATGGTAGGTTTTGTTAGTTGGGGTGTGAACTCTGTATGTAATCCGGGAAGGCCAGTGGCAGTGGAAACGGCATTCTTCTTCAGCTGGTACGAGCCTCCTTCACAGAACAGGCTGAGTCGGTTCCAGATCACAATAAAAAAGCCACTCACGCAAACGCTTTGATTTCTCAGTGGATAAAAGTTACTGAGCCACCAGGGCTCCTTAATTCTGATTCATAACAACCTTACATAGGGTTCCCTGGGCTGTAAATCTGGATAGGAGCAGACACCCTCGTCTTTCTCCTGTGAACCTGTGAATTTGAACCCCTAGGCTTCTACTTAACAGGGCGATGCTTATGCAACAGCACCAACAGGACAAAACAGAGGATCAGCAAAAACAAGGGGCACTCTCCGTAAGGAGGATCGGCACAACGCCCGCCACAATAGATGCAAATAGAATGAAGTCTGTGAGGACAGCGCGGGTCCGGTGATGCTTCATCTCTTATCCCTAAGGTCACTACCATGAGTTGGACCAACTCGACAGCACCCAACAACCCTCACTGCCACCTCCCCTTCTAGCAAGAAAGATGTCTGTGGCTGTAAAGACTTAAAGCCATAGGTGCATGGGGACGAACAGAACTAACAGAACACAAGAGGGAAAAAATCATGAAGCCCTCTCAAGAGAGTTGCATCATTTGGAGCACCTACTCCTTCCCTGCACGATCCAGGGCCCAATGAGATCATAGGAGTGAGAGCGCACCAAAGAGTAAGACGCTCTCTCTCTTCTCTCAGGGGCACCCGTTTCACATGTTCTCTCTCTCTTATTTAAGCACATCGAGGTAATCAATTCTGAAAGGCAGGGCTTCTAGTTGCCAGGTGGAGAATCCACCCAAGCGGAACAGGATCATATGCAAGACTCTGTGGGCTCGATGCCCGGCATCAACACGTGAACATTCGTCTGCATCGGCAGCTAACTCTTCGGTTGGAGAGCGCATAACCAGTGCTGAGTCACCTTGTAGAACAAGGATATATGTGAACTGAATGAATCTTTGTACCGGGGCATCTGTACCACATTTGGTCCTGATTTGTAATTCTGTGTCAACTTGGGCAGGGCTGCAAAGGGTAATGAATTAACAAGATTAAAGGTAAATTAAAAGTGGCTCTTCATCTAAGTGTCTACACCAAGTCAATAATGTATGTCTAGAATTGAATAACAGGGGAACATTTTTCATATCTTTATCTCCATACCCATAGAGTTCAGCTATTGCCAGGAACATGCTCACTGTGTGATCTTAATCACCAAGGCTGAGTAATGTTTGTCACTGGGTCTCAAAATAGCCAGGCATACAAAATGGCATAAATCAAAATGCTCCATGGTAAGGGACAGTCTGGCATCTCCTTTAAAAGCTTTATGACTTTATCAAATTACTA
>NW_022111320.1:1388131-1389120 GCF_000313985.2 Echinops telfairi | reverse complement strand
ACCAAGTCCTTTGGTGGGCTTTCTAAGCCAAGGGTAATAGTGAAGCTGTGACAGAAGAGGCTACCTTTGAGTCATCAGCAGGAATGAGCTGAAGGGATTTCACAGGTGCCTTGCGTCTATGAGAAATGTTTGTTTTTTCACTGAGACAATTCTGACTCAGCGCCTCACAGCTGAACGTGCAATGACAATAAGGCCACCGTTCTCTCAAGACTATCAGAAAGGACATCACCGGTAACTGAGGGTTTTGTTTTGAGAGCTACCTGGTGTCCAATGTATTGTTTTGCTGGTAGCAGGTGGTCAAATTAATAGTTGATGGGTTAAATAACTGATCATCCTAAAACCTGAAGAAATCACCCATTCACATCATGCACAACAATAAACATATAGGATGATATTGCTTCTACTTGTTCCATCCTCCAAGGTCGAAAATCACCCAGTATACACATACCCTGAATATTCAGTTTGTCTAGCGAAGCAGTTCATCGTTTCAAGTGACAAAAAGCCCTCCACCTGGGAGCTGTCCAAGGTTTCTTTTGTAGCCCCACACCCAAAGCCACCGTTCCAAGCAGTCTTCTAAACGTTTGCCTTGAATTTTCAGAAGTCTTTCAAAATCTAGACCAAAACCTTAAAAATTCTGTCACACCTAAAAAAAGTCACATGAGGAGTTTGCTGGGGTTTTTTTTGGTGAATATATAGGAAATCAAAGCACACCACGGTTATCAACAGATAAAAGTGTGAATACCTTGCCAACCAGTCTTGACTCCTTTTCATCTGAGGTCACATAAAGAAATATTTGGGAGATAGTTAATCCGAGGCTGTAACGTTTGCTGATGCAGACCGCTACATTGTTTGCTCACTGGGCTGCTGGTGGCTTCGAATCGCTGACCCTTCAGTTAGCAGGCAAACTCTAACTACTAGGCCACTAGGGCTCTCTCAATTAATTCAGCACCCAATTATTTTATGCAAGGGGTGAAACCATGATGCTTTGC
>NW_022111320.1:1379457-1386315 GCF_000313985.2 Echinops telfairi | reverse complement strand
ATTTTTACACCTCTCTGGGACTTGTATATAAGAAAACATTCTACTAATTCAACCTCCCAAATACCTCTCATGCCATGGTTTTCTCTTCATTTCCACTCCTCTGTCTTTCCTCATGTCTTCCCGTTCCCTCAGCAAATTATTAAAAAGCTTTCTATTGCTTTCCTGCATACAGAAGCACCACTGAGGATGTACATTTGATCTAGTGACTTGGAGACTTCTTGCCCAAGACTCGGTCTTCCAAGGTTTTCATGACCTCCTCCTGAAGACTCCAACGATCTCTCCCTTCCTCCTGCATCTTCTTACCAAGGGGTGGAGCGAGCAATAAAAAAGAGTCAGGAGTTTCCTATTATGCTACATACTTAGTCCCTGTTATATTATTAAACCTTTCCATACCGCTATTATTTCACTGATGAAAAAAAATGTTCAGAAGGGATGCATATATTGTGTAAGGTCATTTATCTACTAACTCTCAAAACCAGCATTCAGTTAGAATCTGCCTGTTTCTCAAACTTATAGCATCACCTCGGCGCCATTCCTCTTGGTCTTGAACCATGGTGTTCCCTATACGTACATCAAATAATCTCCTAGTCATTGGCCACTTTGATGAACTCGTATTCATCCTTCACAACCCTGTGCATGAATTACCACCCATAGGACATCATTCTGTCTCTCCGCAGAGCCCTCATCAGTTGCTCTATAGCACTATGCCTGTGTTTTACACAGCAATATTGCACATACCATTTCAGGTCCTAATCATTTGGCATCCTTGATGCCCCCCCTACTGGACTGTCTGGCAAGTTTCTTGAATGTACAAACCATGCCAATCATTGTTATGAGTTCAGTGATTGGCACACTCCTAGTGCTCAGTGAATTCTTTGATGTTGTTAGCACCTCTCTTATTTACTCTCGTTTACTCTTACAGAACAAACTCGGGTAGACCAGAATCTTTCATTCAGCTCTTCTCGAGAACTTAACAAACCAGCTATGTGACTTGATAGGTTGCTTAAAAATCATTTGTAAAATTAGTGAGCGTGGGAGGGCTGCTAAACTATCTATAATATCTGCTCAGACTCTGAAATGGTGTACATGCAGTCTTTGTATGCACCGCATATACAAAGGAACTCACACTATAATAAGAAGCAAAATAAAACATGGCTTGTGTATCATTGTACTTACTGTACCGTTCATAGGACATTATCTGTATTTATTAAAGCAGTTAGCGGTGGGGGTGGGACAAACTACCTTGGAAGTAAACCACGCTATGAGTTTTTAATATGTTCCTTACAAAAAATGCATTTGTTTCCAAGCTAAATTAAATATAATTGAAGACCACTTTTTGCCTTCTTACATCTAGTTACATGAGGTAAGATTTGTACTTGATTTAGTCTTGTGATTACATAGCACAAGCCACTTAGGTGGTGCAAATAATCGAAAAATTACCTGCCAAAACAGGGTTTCAAGAGACCCACATAAATGGAAAAACATACCGTGCTCATAGATAGAAAGACTTGATATTGTGAAATGTCAATACTACGCAAATTGATCTATAGATATAATGTAATCCTGATCCAAAAACCAACAGTATTCTATAACAAAATGGAAAAACTAATTGCCATTATATGAACTAGAAAGAGATGGGGGGTCAGGGGTGAAGGGGGGGAGAGAAACAGTAATAAACAAGAAGAACAAATTAGAAGGCCCTACAAGTCTCCATCTAGGAGCCGACTACACAGCCATGTTCATCAAAACAGCCCGTTAATGGTACAGTGACAGAAACATACACCAATGGAGCAGAATTCAAAATCTAGAAGTAAATGTATTCACATAGGGACAGCTGACCTTTGACAAAGTGCTAAAGCACATTCAATGGAGAGAGATAATCTCTTTTAAAAATGGTGCTGGCCAGGGAAAGAGGGACCAGACTTCAGCCCATTGCTCCAAGATGTGAATGCAACATACCAGCATGAAGAAGGGAACCTATAGAGAGATCTGAATGGGCCAGCACCAATCCCAACTTTGTGGACAGCTGCCCCCTCTCCTACTGCCTCCCCAAAGAATTCACTTCAGAGGACAGCACTGAAGCTACAGCTCAGGGAGATGGACATGTCTGATCAGAGCACACAGGAGCAAATGAAGGGGAAGGAAGAGAAAGTGGAGCACATCCTGGCCCACCAAGCCTTGAGGACAATATCCCTGCTCAGAGCAACCACTCCACAGATAGGACCATATGGACGGCCCCACTATGAGACATGACATCCCTCACTGACCCATAGCACTACAGGGGAAAACACTGGAGACAGTGTGAGAATTGTGCCTGATCTGACCCCACCACACTGAGGCGAAACACTAAGGGCATGCAACAGAACAGCAAGGGGAGCAGAGCAAGGAAGCCCCAAGGGAATACCAAAAATGGACTTTGGGGCCATGGCATGGCACCCCATCAGACTCAAACAGAAAATACTCCTAAAGTTCAACAAACAGACCATGAACTACTTACAGGCTTTTCTTTTTTTGTCCATTGGTTTTTTGTTGTGGTTTCCTTTTCTTTTCTTTTGTTACTTTGTTTTGCTCTGTTTTGTTTTTGTGCATATTATTATCTCTGCAGTCTATCTAGATAAGATAGGTGGGATAAACAACCTGGAGGAGAAAACAATGGGACCAACGGTTCGGGGGAGGGTGGACACGGGAGGGGGGAGGCGGGGGAAAGGAACTGGGTGTTAACAAACCCAGGCACAATGGAACAACAAGTGATCCAAAATTGATGGTGAGGAGGGTGTAAGAGATCTGGTAGGGCTTGATCAAGGGCAATGTAACCTAGAGGAATTACTGAAACTCAAATGAAGGCTGAGCATGATAATGGGACCAGAGGAAAGTAAAAGGAAATAGAGGAAAGAACTAGGTGGCAAAGGGCACTTATAGAGGTCTAAATACAAGCAGGTACATATGTAAATATATTTATATATGATGATGGGAAAATAGATCTATGTGCATATATTTTTAGGTTTACTATTAAGGTAGTAGATGGGCATTGAGCCTATGTGATCATGAGGTGTCGATAGGATCAGGTACCAGGCATCAAAGACCCAGAACAAAAAAAACATGTCATTGTGAATGGGGGGAGTGCAGAGTGGGGACCCAAAGCCCATCTGTAGGCAATTGGACATCC
The DNA here is from genome assembly GCF_000313985.2 of Echinops telfairi. Lineage (NCBI taxonomy): Eukaryota > Metazoa > Chordata > Mammalia > Afrosoricida > Tenrecidae > Echinops > Echinops telfairi. Next base: position 1,383,149 of record NW_022111320.1, on the reverse strand, counting down.
CCTTACAGAAGGGTCTCAGGGAAGAAATGAGCCAGTCAGGGTGCAGTATAGCAACGATGAAACATACAACTTTTCCCTAGTTCTTTAATGCTTCCTCCCTCACACTATCATGATCCCAATTCTACCTTACAAATCCGGCTAGACCAGAGGATGTCCACTGGTACAGATAGGAACTGGAAACACAGGGAATCCAGGACAGTTGATCCCTTCAGGACCAGTGGTGAGAGTGGCAATACCGGGAGGGTGGAGGGAAGGTGAGGTATAAAGAGGGAACCGATTACAAGGATCTACATAAAACCTCCTACCTGGGGGACAGACAACAGAAAAAATGAGTCAAGGGAGACATCAGACAGTGTAAGACATGACAAAATAATAATAATTTATAAATTATCAAGGGTTCATGAGGGAGGGGGCAGCAGGGACGGAGGGTAAAAATGAGGAGCTGATGCCAAGGGTTCAAGTAGAAAGCAAATGTTTTGAGAATGATGGTGGCAACACATGTACAAATGTGCTTGACACAATGCATGGATGGATGGATTATGATAAGAGTTGTATGAGCCCCAATAAAATGATTTTTTAAAAAGAAAAGAAAAAATTAAAGGGCAGCTGAAAAAGACAAAGTGTTAAAATGGAATGTGAAAGACTTAGAGATAAAAAAAGCAGAATATACAGTATACGCTCATCATATCTCAAGCTGAGAGAACTGAAGAAAAATGTAAGCCTTAAGTTGAAATATTGAAGGATTCTATGAGCAAAATATCTTTAAAAATGCAGGTAGCATCAAAAGAAGAAGACGAATATGTAAAGTCACTGTACTAAGAAGAACTAGTCAGCATTCAAAATCGTTTCAAGTGATGGCATATGATCGAGAACCAGTGTTACTACCGAAAGAAGCTCAAGCTGCAATAAACGCATTGGCCATAAAACAAGGCTACAGGAATCGATGGAATACCCACTGAAAGATATTTCAACAAACTAACGAAGCCCTGGAAGCACTCACTCTTCTATGCCAAGAAATTTGGAAGTTGGCTATCTGGCCAACAGACTGTAAGAGTTATTTACGCCCATTCCAAAGAAAGGTGACCCAACAGAATATGGAAATTACTGAACAATATCATTAATATCACATGCAAGTAAACTCTTTTCTGAAGATAATTCAAAAATAGTTGCAGCAGTACACTGACGGAGCGCTGCCAGGAACCGAAGCTGGATTCAGAACCGTTGCTGAAACCAGATGGATGCTGGCTGAAAACAGAGAATACCGGAAAGAATGCCTGTGTTTTATTGACTATGCAAAGCAAAGGCATCTAACTGTGTGGATCATAACAAACTATGGATGACATTCACAATGATGTCAGAGCACCTTATTGTGTTCATATACAACCTTCACGTGGATAAAGAGGCAGCTGTGGAGACAGAACAAGGCATACTGAATGGTTTAAAAGCACGCAGAAAGGTGTGTCCTCTCACTACACTTCTCGAACCTGTGTCTGAGCACATAATCAGAGAAGCTGGCGTGGATGAAGAAGAACGTACATCCGAATCGAAGGAAGGCTTGCTAACAACACACATAACGCAGAGGACACAACTTTGCTTGCTGAAGGAGAGGAGGACTTGAAGTATTTACTGATGAAGATCAAGAATTGGAGTCTTGAATGTGGATGACAACGCAGTGCAAAGAAACCCCAAATCCTCACAACTGGACCAATCTGCAACATCCTGATAAATGGAGGGAAAATCGAAGGTGTCCAGGATTTCATCTTGCTTGGATCCACAATCGATGCTCATGGAAGCAGCAGTCAAGGAATGAAAAGACATCTTGCACTGGGTATTTCTGTCGCACAAGATCTCTTTAAAGTGCTGAAGTCCAAGTGCGCCCCTTTGAGGACTAGGGTGTACCTGCCCCAAGCCGTGTTATTTTCAATCTCCTGACATGCATGGGAACGTTGGACAATGACTGAGAAAGACCAAAAACCACTTGATGCATCTGAATTACGGTGCTGACAAAGGATATCGAGAGGACTATGGACTGTCAAAGAACAAATAACTCTTTCTTAGAAAAGTATTGTCGGAATACTCCTTAGAAGCGAGGACGGACGTGTGCTCTAGAGAGACCAGTCCCTGGACAAAGATCTCATGCTTGGTAAGTGGAAGGGTCAGCAAGAAAGAGGAAGACTCTCAGTGAGTGGCTGCAACAGTGGGCTCAAACACAACAACAATTTGTGAAGATGGTGTTCTGTTCGATTGTCGATTGGGTTGTTGTGAGTCAGAACCAACTTGCTGCCACCTAACAATAACAACATTCCACAAAGTTTACTTTTTTAAAACAAAGGTTGACAGAAAGAACATTCCCTGAAAGCTACCCAGGATGGGACGGGGAAGAAGGGAGGATCACTGAATAATACACAAGTGTTAACTCTGGTGAAAGGAAAGGCAATACACAATATGAGGGAGTCAGAACAACACGGCCAAGGTCAAGGAAGACACTGAGAGATGCTCAAGAATAAATGGCAACTGAAGTATATATATAATAGAAGCCTTGGTGCCATAGTGTTAAGAGTTGGACTGCTAACCACAAAGTCAGCAGTTCGAAACCACCAGCTGATCCTCAGGAGGATGAGGCTTTCTACTCCAGTGGACAGTTATAGCCTTAGAAATCCACAGGGGCAGTTCTAGTCTGTCCTATAGGGTCACTAAGAGTCACAATCAAGTGATGGAAGTATTTTGTTGGGGGAGAGGGACAACAATAAATGCTAAGTAGCCCTGGTGGTGCTTGAACGCAGAGTCAGTGGTTCAAACCCACCAGCCACTCCATGGAAGAAAGATGAGGCTCCCATAAATATTTACAACCTCTATAATCCCATGTAAGTTGTTGATTCCAAGTGGAATCAACTTGGTTGTGGTGGATTTAGTTTATAGTAAGTGCTAGGAGCTCTGCTGCTATAGATGGTTACCCATTGGGTTGAAAATCACATGGTCAGAAGTTTGAACCCACCAGCTACTTTGTGGGAGAAAGATGAGGCTTTCTGCCCCCATAAAGGTTTACAGACTTGAAAACCGTAGGGGCAGGTCTCCTCCGCCCTATGACTGGGTAGCGTCAGAAGCCACTCTATGGCAGTGGGGGGATGGTTGTATAGGAATGGAAGTTCCTGAGTGGCCCAGTGAATGCACTTAGCTGCGAACAGGAAGGTTAAAGTTTCTAGTCTACCTAGAGGTGTTTTGGAAGACAGGACTGAAGATCTGCTTCCCAAAGCTCATCCATTGAATACCCTAGGGCGCACATTCCTGACTTACTGGGCCATGGATGGTTCTGACAGAGGCACCCGACTTTGTGTTTTCCTCCCTGTAGACCATCGTGATATCAAAAAGAGAGCTTTCTTCATTGTCACATTAAGGGCAGTATATAGATTCATATGACGTTATGGTCTAGAATGGTCTGGATGAAGCTTACAGTTTTCCGTTCGGTTTAGAAAACGGAAGTGCTTCCTTTTCTTTGGGAAATAGTGCGACCTAGTGGCACTCTCGGGCACTGCAGGGAATCCGGGATTCGTTTTTTTCCTGGTTTATTTTTTCTTTCTGTGTTTGTTTTCCTTGCGTGAAAGGATTTGACTCACATTTCCTCTTTGGTCATGGGGGTCAGGTGTATATGTCAGACGAAACTACAGGCAACAACTTTTATGTGATAAAATGTA
>NW_022111320.1:1350873-1379170 GCF_000313985.2 Echinops telfairi | reverse complement strand
TTTTTTTTTTACAGTTTACAGGCTACATAAACAAAACAACTATTACTCTCCTCGGAAAACCACAAGTGGAAATCCCACAACAGCGTGGATTGTTTGTTCCTCAAATAATACTTCACATCCAAGTAGCACTCACTTCTCATTATTACTCAAATTCAAATGCATGTTATATCTACATTGACCCTTTCCAGCTATAATGATTTTAGAACTTCCATTCCAGTCAATGAAGTGTGTTAGAGTTGGGCAGCTAACTGGAAGGCCAGCAGTTCAAACTCACCTCCAGCTCCATGGGGGAAAGAAGAGGCTTTCTGTTCCCGTAAAGACTTACAGCCCCGGAAGCCCACAGGGCGGGCGGTTCTACACGGTCTTAGTCGCGATGCAGTGGTCGTGATTTTGGCTTGGTTTGGGTTTCGTTCAATAGGAGACCAACTCTCCTGTTGGCTCTGAAGAAGCGCCTTTCAGTGCTCCTTCCAGACCCTCCACCAGCAGCCTCAGTCGGCAGCTGATCACGTTGTCCATTGCTGTTGAGCCGGAACCATCGTGGTCCAAAAATGCTGAAGCAAGGAGACACAGCCAGCGTGCTCAGAGCAAATTAGAACAGGCCTCGGGACTGACAGAAATTAGGCCAGTCTAAAATAAATCATGTCGGCAATGCAATTTTTTAAAATACATCCTCCTGCTCAAGTAGCATTTTTTCTAGGCTATTGATTTTCATGGTCATGACCACAGCCACCCATCAAATAGGTCTGAGCCGCCACATCTTGTGAAAAGAGCCAGTCACAGAATGCCCAGCGAAGGGCCGGTTTTGTTTTTGTTTTGTGGGAGGGAAGCATGACAGTGGGTTCGATTGAGGAACAAAACGTGAATTTCCCCTTTCCCCCTGTAGCGTCCCTCGGTGATGTGAAAAGCAGAAAATGTAAGAGGGTGCTCACTATATGCCCCTCTGGAAGAAGGGCATCTCGCTGCGGGGAAGGTTTTGTCATTTTCATTTCTACGTAAGGACACAAAGGATCAGAGGAGGGAGAGAGGACACTGAGCTCCGAATCATCCTTTGAGGACGCCACCTTCTCCCTCAACAGAGCCCAAGGAAGGTTTTCAAAGCGTTAGGATTCATTTGCTCACCTCCATATAAGGTACTTCCAAGTCAACGCCTCGATCAGCTCAGTGTAACAGATTGCCTTCGTATCATGCCACCTTCTGACCGTCAGCACCATGCTGGCTGATGCTGCCGTGATGCTGGAAGGAGCCCTAATGGCATAGTGCTTATGTGTTAGACCGCTGACACAAGGTTACCAGTTCGAAACCACCAGCACTCCTCGGGAGAAAGAGAGGGTCTCACTTCTGCCCTGCCCTCCAGGGCGACTCTGTGATGGAATAGCCTTGTTGCCAGTTGGGTTTGGGGTTCCTGATGCTAGAGGTTATATCCCCAGTGTTTCAAACACCGCAGGTGTTCAAACTCCCATGGTGAAGAGGCCTCGGGAGTGTTTCCAGACTAAGGCAGACGAGGTAGAAACGCTTGGCCATCTACATCCCAAAATTACCCAATGGACACACTACAGTTCACAGCAGAATAAAGCCCCACCCGTTTGCTCTGGGCATGTCGTCCGGAGGGGTCAATTGCTGGAGGAAGGCATCAGGGTGGTGAAGTAGGAAGCCAGTGAGGGCAAGAGAGACCCTCCAGGGGATGAATTGGCACCAAAGCCACAATGCTCGGCTGGAGGATGCAGGTACCAGTGAGGATGACACAGGAGCAGGCACTATATTTTCTCTTGCAAATAAGGTCGCCATGAGTCAGAAGCAACTAGGCAACAGCTATTTATCCACTTAACTTTGGAATCTTCCTTTAGAGATGGTTGGAAACATTGTCACTTAGCAAATGCCTTCAGTCTTCTTTGGGACATCTTTGAGCACAACTGCTGGGGGGGGGGGGTCCTCTCCAGCTTTCCCTGCCCCCTTCTTCAGTTCCTCTCCTCCTGTCTCCCTCCACAAGCACTCCAGGGCTGTGCCATGCCATGAGGCAGGCTTTCCCCTTGCTCTAGTCTAGAACCTTCCTGCCCATTTCCCCCCTCCCTCCGAGAGAGATGAGACTGTGTGCTCCCAGAAGGAGTTTCAGTCTCGGAAGCCCTGTGTCACATTGCTAGCACTGGGAACCAACTCAGCGGTGTGGAAGGCCTGGTGAAGAAAGGGCGTGGCTGAAGGGCAGCCGGTTTATTAAACTCTTGCTCTAGGGCTCGCAGTAAGTCAAGTCCTTTCATACACCGGACTTTTCATTGTCACAGCACCGCTGTGCCATAAATTGAATTAGGCCCGTTCTACAGGTGAGCAAAGATACAAGGGAAAGTGGGGAGCTGGAGTAAAACGAGTGGAACAGAGGGGCATTTCTACTGGCATTGTGGTGCTCGGTTTTTGTTCACCCCAACTTTGGGATCAATACACATCATTCAATGCACATACATTGACACTTTCTAAATGCAGAGCAAAAGAGGGTTACAAGACGTGATATGCTCTCCCCCTTACCTTCAAAGACACGCACACAAAAGTCTGAAAAGTCTATTTCCATGTCCATAAATAAAGTTTTATGGGAACGCAGCCATTCTCCCTCGCTAACATATGGTCCAAATCTGCTTTCACACGACAGGAGTAAAGTTCAGTAGTTACCACAGAGACGGATATGGTCTCCAATCCTAAAACATTGACTGTGCGACTCACTATAGGAAGAGCGCAGGTGGCACTGTGGTAGAAGGGTCGGGCTGCTAGGCCCAGGTCGGTGGTCTGCACCCACCGGGTGCTCTGTGGGAGAGGAAGTTTGCTAGTGTGAAGATTTCTGTAAAGAGAGAGACTCTTGGCCACCTGTGAGACAGTTCTACTCTGCACTAAGGGCTCACTGTGACTCAGAATCGACTCGGAGACGGTACCTTTGGTTGTTTGCTGTTTGGTCTTGTTTTATTATAGGAAAAGTTCGCTGCCTCCTGGATTAGACCTTCCTGCGATATCCTTTTGAGAGCCTCCGGACTAAAGTTTGCCATTGCTGTTAGGTGTCCGGAACGGCTCTGTCTCAAAGCAGCCTGAGAGGACAGCGTGGCACTGCCCCCGACGGTCTCCAAGGCTGCACGTCGTCCCAGGGACGGATTGCCAGGTCTTTTCCCACGCGGAGCAGCTAGTGGGTGTGAGCTGCCAATCTTTCAGATTACAGCTGTGGGTGTTACATGACTTCATGTCAACTTGAGGATGTATGAGCGTGTAGGGGTGGAGTCCAACCTGTCAGTCAGGCCACAGTCGGATGGTGCCTCCTTGTGGGTGTGGCCTTCTCACAGGGTGGACCCTGGGAACCTCCTTCTTTCTCTCCCCCTTTGCATTCCTGCCTGCTGGAAGTGGGTCACTGACCCTGAGAGCTGCCAGAGCGCTGCCGTGTTTCTACCGACCTTGGATCCACAGGACTCTGCACCCACCAGCCTGTGATCCTCCTGCATTCTGCACATTGCATGTGGCTGCGTGGGTCTGAAGAGGGACTTGTGGACTGGTGTCAGACTTTCGGACTTGATTTGGACTGGGCTGGGATGCTTTCTTCATATATAATTACTTCTTGATATAAAACTTTTTCCTACACAGCTATGAGTATCAGTGAATTTATTTCTCTAGTCAACCCGGCCTAACAGCACCCAAGCCCTTACCCACTGTGACACCAGTTATCCTTTACAAAATTGCTTCACAGTTGAATGCTTGCTGCAACCTGATTCAGTCTAGATGTTTTTATCCTTGGCTCCAAAAAAGTATATGCTAACCTTGACCTTTGTTTTTATTTCTTTAATAGCTTCATGATCACCTAGCTAATCAGGAAATATTAAAATATTAATATTTTATATTTTAATAAAATATTAATTAATCAGGAAAATATTAAAGACAACATTGCAGGTTTAAGACCATACTTTCTGGTACAGGTCAGGAAAACATGCAAGTTTGGGGGAAGGGGGTTATTAACTATTTTCATTGGGGACTCTTACATCTCCCATCACAATCCAGACCTTCCATAACCTTGGCATCTTGATCAAAGTAGTGTTTATCATCATCTGGCCCAGAGGTCAATGCTATGTAAAGAAGCCATGAACTGTCAGCCTCTTAGAAATAACTGAAAATCAAAACCCAAACCTGTGGGCAGTGGGTCGAGTCTCACTTGTAGGAACCCTGGGCTTTCTGAGGCTGTGTCTCTGCGGGAGCAGACGGCCACGCCTTTCTCTCATGGAACAGCCTTTGGGTTCAAACTTATAACCTTGCAGTTAGCATCCGAGTGCCTACCCACTGTGCCACCAGGGCTTCTTTATAAATAACTAAGGGTTTCTCCTTTATAGTCACTAATAAATGAAGTCATGCCGAACTTCTATTTTCTCTGAAAAGTCTACGCTAACAGACGAATCTACACAGCAGCCTGGCACATTTGACACCACATCAAACAAGTTCCTCCACTTTCTGCTGAGTTGAAATGTGTGTTTTCATATTTACCAGGGTTTTTTTCCCCTCCCTTGGTCACCCTTAGTTAGAAATAAAACCACATCTCCATGGAAACACAACATAATGCTCTCACAGATGATCGAGGACTGAAGGCGGCAGCAGCCGCTGACCAAATTAGGAGAGAACACAGCCTCCATGGCTCTTCCAGACCGCTCACAGCTCCACAGCTCAGCACAGAAACCCACACAGATTGTAAATTACTGCACGTCTCTAGTCTTGCCTGTCCTTCTGGGAATATCCTACGTATCTGTTTGGAAGTTTCAGCTAGAGAGGCCTCTGTCCCCCTTAAGATAATTCACCGCAGCTATTGAATAGGCAGGAAGGGAGCCCACATTTAGTGAGCACCTACTGTGTAGTAGGCTCAGCTGACCCACTACCACATGCTGTGTGCATGTAGAAGCAGGGCTTAGGAGTTGAGCTCTGTACTGGTTAATTCCAAAGTCAAGTCTCTTTCCCCTTGCACATGGAACAATACCCCTTCAAAGAGTAGAAAAGGCTAAGTTAGGCAGTCTTTTTACCTAATGGACCAACAAACAATATCATGATGAATAAAAAAGAGCTAAAAGTTGTCCGAATCTCATTTTACTTGGATCTACAATCAATGCTCATGAAACTAGGAATCGAGAAATCAAAGGGCATTGGGAAAATCTGCTGCACAGAACCCCTTTAAAGTGTTAAGGGGGGGGGATGCCGTTTTGAGGACTAAGGTATGCCTGACCCCAGCCATGGTGTTTTCATTCACCTCTTACGCATGTGAAGAACTGGACATGGACAAGGAAAACAGAAGAACTGATGCATTTGAATTATGGTTCTGGCAAAGAATATGCAAAGTACCACTAGCACAAACAAACCTGTCTTGGAAGAAGTACAGTTAGCATGCTCCTTGGAAATGAGGATGATGAGACTCCATCGCAAGTACTCTGGACATGCTGTCAAGAGAGACCAGTCCCTGGAGAAGGGCATCAGGCTTGGCCAAGTGGAGGGGCAGTGAAATGAAGGAAGGCCTTCAGTGAAATGTACGGGCTCAGTGGCTGCAACAATGGGCTAAAAATGTACAACTGTGAGGATGGTGCAGGACTGGGCAGGGTGTCCCTCTGTGGTGCACTGCGCTGCTATGAGTCAGAGCCGACTCCATGACACCTCACCATGACATTTAGAGAAAACCAGACCTCATGGAGAGCCAAGTTGGGGAGAAATCCAAAATGTCCCATTTCCCCCCTCAAAATCTCTCTTAGGGCTTAAAGAAGTCACTAGATAATATAAATGGTGAACAGGCTCCGCTGCTAACCCAAAATTAACAGTTCTAATCCACCCAGAGGGACTTCAGAAGAAAGGCCTGGGACCTGCTCCTGGAAAAGAAGTCAACCACTAAGAACCCTACGGTTTTGCTCTGACGCCCATAGGATCACATGAGGCAGAATGGACACATCAGCTGTAGGTTTGTAATGCTTGAAAGAGGATAGTTAAAATCTAACTCACTATTAAAGTTAATTATCTTTGAGGGGAAACTAGTAAGCATTGACTAGTGAAAATTAGAAGAAGAGCTTGTTGGAGAAAAGCGCAGTGGAGGAGAATATCAGGAAGCAGTGACAGGGCATTGCAAGCGCATCACAAAGCCAAAGCCTTGACTTTTGAGAGAGGGAAGGGTTCACGCAGAATTTATGATCTTGCTCACTACTCATCCCCTACCCTTTGTCTGACCTGTACTCCCATGCTAACCACCACCACCGAGGGAGAAAGGCGTGAAAGAAAGTGAAGAGTGTTGTAGTTATATAATTGTGTGTCAATTTAAGAGGATTAAGAGTGAAGGGGTGGAGTCTAGCCTATCAATCAGGTCACAGCCAATGAGGCCTCTGTGTGGGCATGGGCTTCTCCTGAGGCTTCTGGGAATTCCTGTATTCCTCCTTGGAGGCAGGAGACACTCTCTCTCAGCTCACTCCCTGGAAGACATTGCAGCTGACAAGACATATGGAACTACCTAGTGTCCTGAGCTGGAGGAGCCACGTGGAGACCCCTGCCAGTGCTGAGATGCTTACAGTGCCACTGGATCCACAAGACTTTGCACCCACTGGCCTGCGATCTTCCTGAATTCGGAGACATTGCATGTGTTGTGTGAGTCTAAAGAGTACTTTATAGACTGGTATCGGACATATGGGCTAATATCAGACTTATGGACTTGATCTGGACTGGGCTGGGATGTTTTCTTAATGTACAATTACTCTTTATATAAAGCTCTTTCTTATACACATATGAGCGGCTATGAATTTGTTTCTCTAGTCTACCCAGACTAACACAAAGAAGCAGGGCCACAAGAAGCCTGCTTCTAATGGGAAAACAGGTTAAGGGGAGAAGATGGGTGTGGAATTTCAGCATCTCCTCCGGCATCCTCATCCAGGGAGGCACAGATGAGTATTCTCCTAGAAAGTGTTAGATTCGCCTTCAAAAAGGTCCTGGGACTGCCTGTCCTGTGCTGTTGAGTTGATTCCAGTTGCTAGCCACCCACGTGTGCACAGCAGAATTGCCCCATCAAGTTCTCTAGGCCACAAACCTCTACAGAAGCAGACTGCCACGCCTTCTTTCCTGGAGAGCCTCTGAGTGGGCTCAGTTCGTGGCCAGGCACTTCGCCATCGGTGCCAGTGGAGTCCCTAGCCTGTCCTGTTCCCTACAAACCTAGAAGAGTCCCAGCCCTTCCTTCAGGAGCCCGTATTATATACAGAGGCATGTCAAACTCTGGGCCCTCCAGAAAAGAGCCATGCTGCTGCACATTGCTCCAGTGATACAATTAGTGGATAAATTTGAGCAGTAGCTAGGAGCACTGAAGCTCATGGCTTCTCTTGTGGAGGAAAGGAAATCGTTGGGGAGTTCGTGCATGTGGGGAACAACCTTACCCTGTCTGCAAAGCAGACGTGTCGAACTCGTGTCAGGATAACTGTTCTTTACAAATGAGCAAGCATTTTTGCAGTTCTCAGGACCCTGGTCCTTTTGAATGGCTTTTGTCCACTGCCCTGACGTTTCTAACCACACACATTTGTCAAAGAAGCACTTCCACCGGTGCTGCCGAATGATTTAGTTAAGCAAGGACATCGCTCATAGAATGTTTACACACATTGTCCTAAAAAAAAAAGATTATTTCCCATCTCATAGCAATTTGTAAAGACTGCACGTCTACTCCCCCACCTGGGGGCGGGTGGGGAGCTCTCCCTCTCCCCACTCTTTCACAGAATAAATGATGATAGTAGAAGGCTGGTGAACAACCAGCCATTAATATCCGGCCGCAGTGATGGAAAGTGCTGTCATGCCACGCACGTGTCATTTCGTGAACTACTTCATTCATCATTCGTACACACCACATGGTTCAGGCTTAGCAGAAAATAACAGTCCTTGGAGTATAGGCCGCCTTAAAGATTCCTACACTTAACTTACACGTCCCCTCCAGAAGTCCCCATTCCTCATGGTGACCTGCCAAATCGCCTACCTACTCAAAGTCAAAAATAATCCCTACAGGCAGCGCCAGGTGAGGACCTTCCACAGGTGATGTGTAGGTGAGGACCTTCCACAGGTGATGTGTCGTGTGTTCTGTGTAACCCTCTGAGCAAGAGAAAGTAAGCAGCCTATAGCAAGGACCAAATGTAGCAACCCAGGAAGCGGACTAGCTGCATCCGGTTTCCTTTTTCCATATACTGTTTGCATTTGCTAGTTTAATCCTTATTTCTTTAATGAGACCCCAGGTTGTCACAATGCAATGACAGCTGGCTGAAAACCTCCCGGGGGCATGTGGGAACAATGGCCTGCCCATGGGCCTGAAAGTCACAACCATGGGAACCCTGGTGGCAGGTCTACTTTGCTGGGGTGGGGGCGCCAGGAATTGGCAATAACCGACAACCATCTTCACTAGCAACAGCCTTGCACCGCGCGTGCCTGGGCTGGATGAATCGCAGTGATCAAGTTACCTGTATGCCATGCCGGTCTTTGCCGTCGTGGTTTCCTGCAAGGAGACCCCATGGACACGTAAAAACTTCTCCAGATGTCGCAGTTCTGCGGCTCCGCTGGGCCTGGCAGGCCAGCAGGAGGCCTGAGGCTGTGTTTTGGCCGCTGCTATGTGGCGTCTGCATTTCAGAGCCGATTCACTGGACTTGGGCAGGCCCAGCTTGGGGCTGGGGATGTCTGCGCAGGCAGGTTTATACAGGTGCATGTTTCAAAACTCCAAGGAATCGAAGGAAAGTCAGTCCTTAGCTGGAAGAACGGCAGTAGCTTGCTGTGATGAAACGTGGGCTAACTGGCTTTCATGAGTCCCCGAAGGCGATCCGCGTGCTTCCTTCTCTCCCCCTTCGTCCTTTGCTTGTGAGCAGGCCTCCGAGTCTCCACCAAAGCAAAGAGGAGCCTGGCAGAAGCCAGTCCCTTTTCTTGTCCCTAAAAATTCTTCAAAATCAAACCTAAGCAACTGCACAGGCCCCCGGGGAAAAGGGCACCATGGGTACTCATTCTTCGCGTGTCTTCCTATTTGGGTAAAAGGAAATATTGTAGTAGGATAGGGGCCAAACTTCTGTTCTCATAAAGACCACGAGGCCTTGGGGATGATTCATGAGTGTGTAGCTAGACCTTTCTAAGCCATCCACTATTTTGTCATCAAACAATATTTTATTCTAGTGACCATCGGATTCATTGGGGTGAATGAGCTGTTAACGTGTTCCTTTCTCAGATGCAGGAGATGGGCGGGAATATCCACAAAGTGATTGCGAAAAGCAAAGTCCCCACACAAATAGCCACCCCCCTCTGCTGGGTTTTGGCAGAGGTGCCAACACAATTCAATAATGATTGGGCAGCTTTCCTATACAATGACGCACGGAGGGGAGGTTTCCAAACAAGTGATGCCACAGAAGCTGCACGTTCATCGAGAAAGGGAGGAAAACGCATCCTCTAATTCTAATATTTAAAGAAAACATAACTCAAATGCTTCATGGGCTTACATGTAAAACTAAAAAACTTCTGGGGGAAAATTGAATCGTCAAAAATCTTTGGGATCTAGGGCTAAGAATAAAAGCTCTTAGACTTCACACCCCGAGCACAATACATAAAAAGAAAAAAATTCCAAACATTTGCTCTGTAAAGCCTCTGATAAGAAGATTTTTAAAGCATACTATAGACTTGAAGAAAATCTTTGCAGACCACATAGCCAACAAGTACAACTCTCAAAGCTCAACAAGAAAAATAAAGCTCACCTGCTCTGGCCAGTCCTCCTTTGCCCCTGCCCCGGTACACTCTCATTCCTCAGCCCGCCTCCTGTAATTCAACTCCAAAGCCCCCACTGGACACTTACAAAGGGTTTCCCAAACATTTGCAAGCCCTTTGTGACTTTTGCCATGTTCTTGTACCACCTGTCCTGTGGTTGGTTGTCCTTTGAAATGAGATTGAGCCTTTGTCCCAAATGAATGTATTCAGTACGGAAACTGTATTTCACACCACTATAAACAGAAAAACCTTATCACTTGTAAGAAAATAGCTAGGACCTACAAAATAAATGTAATAAAAATGAAGAATGTTGTTAAATTGCAACTGGACACTTTGTGTCCAATGGCTCTGAACCAAATTTATCTTTTTTTCTTTTCTTAGGAGATTAACAAGTAAGTGTTGGAGCAGTATTGGAGATATTGTCACACCGGTCTGATGCTTTCTTTTGTTAGGCAATCCGAACTGAGAGGAAATTGAAATCCAAGCATACCTCCTTCCCCATGTGAATCAATGTCACTCAGTGCCCGTCTGCATATTCCTTGTCCCGCGGTGATACTTGTACCTACTATGGAAGCACATGCTCAAAATACACTGTCCCAGAGGGTTAGCCACCTCCTCCTGCAAATACCCAGCTTCACTCCCCGTCCAGACGACCGGCTCTTTGTGGGGAAGGACGAGAGCTGTCCTCCATAGTCAGGAGCATGTCGACAGTGCATAAATATTAATGGTTTCTTTGCATCACTTTTAGATCTCCTCCCTTTTCACTTTATTCCCATTTTTATGCTTGCACCCAAAGCTTTGAGCCCCAAGAGAGCGAAGAGTCTACTAGTTTGCTGTCTGTGGTGGACATACAACATGTCATATGTGGTGTACATATATGTTGGAGGTGGTCGTGTGTATTGCTATGACACCGGCAAAGGAGTCCTGGTGGCACTGTGGGTTAGACACTAAGTTGCTAATCAAAGGTCAGAAGACCAAACCCACCAGCAGCTCTGCAGGAGAAAGATAAGTGGGTCTGCTCCCTTAAAGATTTACAGTCTCGGAAATCCTATGCCAGTCAGAACACGTTCAATGGCGGTAGGTGGGTATAGTGCTGGGAGCCCTACCAGCAATATTTCAAACACCAGTAGTGGCTCACTTGGGTTTTAGAAGAGCTTACTAGAATAGGAAGAAACGTTTAGTAATCTTCTTCTGAAAATGGACCAATAGAAACCCTATGAATCACAACAAAATATTGTCCAATCTCATGCTGGGAGAGGAGCCTTCTTGGAAGGCATTCACAAGACACAGGGGCTGCAAGAACGGGCTCGAGCACACAAGCTGTCATGAACATGGCACAGAGTCGGGCACTGTTGTGTCTGTCCTGCACATGGTTGCTATGAGTCAAAGCCCACTAGATGGTAAGTAGGAAGAACAACAGGAAAACTGAAGAGGTATCATGCAGTGGGACAGTGTTCAGGAGAAACTTATCTTCCATCACTCCCAATAACCCCTCGTTCCATCAGACTGTGACCAGGAGAGTGCTTCCACCTGGAGGTGCAGCAATAGGAGGTCCTCCCAGGAAAGAATCAGATATGAGCTGGGAAAGCAATCTGGAAAATGAAACCCACCCTCTCCAGGGCAGCTCTTTCCCTCTGCCCTTGGAGTATGGAGCCAGGCCAGCAGGGAATGAGGGAGCAGGAGGGAGGCCCAGGCTTGCGGGAAGTTCCTTTTGTAAAATGCGAAAAGTTGGTCAACATCATAAGATTTAAAGAAGGGGTGGGCATTAAGTACAATGATCAGAGAACAACTATTCTGATAAGAAAGACAGAGAAGAACTCGTGTCTTTGAATTAGGGTGTTGACAAGAAATGTTGAAAGTGTCATGTGCCGCAGGAAGAAGGGATAAATCTGTCCTGGAGCAAGGACAGCTGGAATGCTCATTTGCAATAGGGCGGCTGGAGTTGGTCTCACTCAGGACACGTGGCCGGAGCCATGAGTCCCCGCAGGCATCACGCTTATAAAGTAGAGGGCCAGCATCAACAAAGGAAGCCTTCAACGAGGCGAATTGACAAGATGGCTGCAACAATGGCCTCAAACAAAACACTTGTGAGGATGCGGCAGGAACAAGGATTGTTTCATTCTGTTACACATAGGTTTGCTAGGTGAGTTAGTTAAAGTTCTCTGGGTCTCTTGCTTTGTGATGGTCAGAACAGGGTGCAGCTGCCTTAGCCAGTTCCCTGCTTCAGCTGGCAAGGCTCACTTCCTGCAAGACATCCCCAAGGAAAAGCCACATGGACCTACCTTGATGCAGCCCTGGGTGCTGGAGCAGCCGTGTGGAGACCCCTGCCGGCACTGAGATGCTTACACATTCACTTACTCGGCTTTCCTCCTGCAGTCTGCATCATTGCGTCTGTTTTGTGAGATGGAGGAGGACTTTGTGGATTGCTGTTGGACATATAGGTTAATGGGTTAATGTTCGGCTTGTGGGCTTGGGCAGCACTGGGTTGGGATGTTTTCTAGATGTACACTTAACCTTTATATAAAACTCTCTCTTATACATGAGTTTCTATGGGTTTGTTTCTCTAAAGTACCCAGACTAACACACTGGGGCTTGCTGTGATTTGATGGCACCTAACAACAAAAGCCGTTCGTTCCTATGACTATTAGTCCACGTTTTAACTAAAGATTGTAAGACCTTCAACAAAACTCACTGCCACTGAGTTGATGCCAACTCATAATGACTCTATAGAACAGGATAGAATTGCCCCATTCTTCTCTCAAGGAGTGGCTGGTGGTTTTGAACTGCTGACCACAGCCCGACTCGTAATCACTACTCTACCAGGGTTTCTAAGACTTTCCAGACATTTTAAATACTATGCAACGAAAGCATCCACTTATCAGAGTCAGGAAAGAACAAGGCCCCACGGTGAGAGAGTTGCTCCTAAACCCCTTCTGCTCATGGTTGCAAGAGGCCATGCTCTCATAGTAACTCACACACTCAGCTCTGGTTGTACACAGGCACTTCTCACAGAAGCTCAACCTCCATACATATGTGGGACAGTGGGCAGGTCACAACTCTAATTTGTTTATTTCATATAGACGGGTAATGTAAGAAGTATGAACCTAGGAAATCTAGAAATCACTAAAAATGAAATGGAAATCAGAAAGATCGGTATTCTAGGTGTTAATGAACTGAAATGAACTGGTATTGAACATGTTGAGTCAGAAAATCATTTGATTTATTATGCTGGAAATAATACAATCTAGTGGAATGACATTGTATTCGTAGTCAAAAAGGACATTTCCAGAGCTATCTTGAAGTACCATGCTGTCTGTGATAGGATCATGTCTACCCACATACAAGGAAATTCAATCAATACAACTACTATTCACATTTATGCACCAACCACTAAAGCTAGTGATGAAGAGACTGAAGAATTCTACCAATGTCTTCCATCTGAAATTGATCAAACATGTAATAAAGATGCATTGATAATTATTCGTAATTGGAATGAAAAAGTTGGAAACAAAGAAGGAATAGCAGTTGGAAAATAAAATTTTGGTGATAGAAACAAAACTGAAGATTACATGATAGAATCTGTGAAGGCCAACAAGTTGTTCATAGGAAATACCTTTTTTTAACAACACAAACTGCTAGGATGTCAAGACTTTGGAACTGGCTTATTTGGACATGTCATTGGGACATGTCATTGGGACAGTCATTGCTAAAAAAGAGGACCGTGTTGAGTAGAGGATGAATAACAATGAGGGACATTATCAATGAGCTGGATTGACACCGTAGCCAAAAAATGAACTCAAATACAGCAAATATCATGAAGATCGAGAAGGGCTAGGCAAGAGTCTGTTCTGTTACACAGCAGGTGTCTGTGAGTCAGAGAAAGTCAGAGTCCACTAACAACCACAAGTGGTTAACTTTATGAACATAAACATATTTACATAGAAGATATTTTAGGGTATCTGCCATACAAATATTAGGGTATTTAAATGGATATGCTGGGTATTATATGGATAAGAAATCTATATTAACAATTTCTCCCTAAGGTGATTTAAAATTTTGCTTTGCAAGGCTAAGAAAGCTTAACAACATGAAAACTACGTAAGAAAGAAATGGTTAATATAGGCTGTAAATATGTAAAATGATTCGAGCCATTTTTTCTGGGACTTTTCATAATAATGAAAACAACCTCCAGAGAGAAATTAAATATTAAATCTTTTTTTTTACAAGATACGGAAATAAAGAGTGGGAGCTTTCACAAAGATACTTAGAGAAAAAAAAGCATCTGCAGTCAAAACATGTTTTAATATCTCAGAGAAAATACCAAAAAATCTCAAAAATGAAACAAAGCAAACCGCAAACTACTAATGTGCACATGGACTTCTCAAGATGGAATACACAGAAATCCAACTGGCTACCTCTGTGGGAAGATGACGTTCAATAACTTCTGGGCCTGGTTCGCTCGACTGGCTAGGAGCAGCAGACCACAGACCAGAGCACATTTCCCTGTTCTGATTATTAGTCCGAGTTGAATGCTTCCTGTTCTTCCCACTCTCCTCTGTGTATCTGCTAGTGCTCAGCAGGGGCCCCAGGGACAGATGAGCCATCCCCTAACTGAGCCTACCTTCCACCCAAAGCAACTTCCTCTCTCCCCCTTGTCCTCTTCCTTTCACCGTTGGCTGAGCTGCCTCAGGAGCTAACTATGTGATGAAACCAGAGTTGACTATCTGAGTGGTCTCTCAACAAAACACAATGGATTGACACCTGGCCTTTCCTGGAGGGGTGCACAGTACAGGAAAAGATACCAAATCCCATGGCATGTAGTCAATTGCAACTTAAAACAACCCTCATGGAGTTTCTGAGACTGTCCATCTTTATGGAGCAGACAGTCTCATCGTGCTCCTGCAGTGTCTGGTTGATGTGAACCACCAGCCTTTCGGTTAGTAGCCCAACACCTCACCCACAAGCACTGCCAGGGCTCCCAGGAGGGGCGGATGTAGCTAGGACTGGAGGACAGGTGGAGAATGAGCTAACATGAGGCAAGCAGTGAGACACCTACACCCACATCGGAGGCGGGGAAATGATGGGATTGGGAAAATCTCCAAGGAAGGCACATCAACAGTAAAGGAAAGAGGTGAGAGGAGTAAGGGAGGACCTGTAAGAAGGGAGAAATAGAGTGCCCATATTCTGGTGCAGGCTCCCTCTGCCTGATGCCTAAAGACATCACCTTCACCTCGTTCCCAGTTTAGCTGTGGTGGCACTATGGTTAAGCACTTGACCCTTAGTTCTTAAGGTCAGTGGTTTGAACTCTTCCAGAAATTGACTCTCAACACTAAACAACAACTGCCTATATGTTATATACTCTGCCACTGTAATATAAAAACAATCTCCTCAAAGTATAATCTGTCATATTTCTAACATCCCATAGATATAGGAATCCCTGAGTGATGCAAAGAGTTAAGCACTCAGTTACGAGGTGAAAGGCTGGGTGTTCAAATCTGCTCCAAGGCAGTGGGGAGAAAGGCCTGGTCATCTGATTGGGGAAGTTCACAGCCATTGAAAAGTCTATGGGTCACGGTTCTGCACTGAAACACATGGTGTTAGCAAGAGTCAGCATTGACTCAAAGGCAATGGGGGACATAGTATAGCCTTGCTTTCCGGGGCAAAATACCCTTGTCATGTCTAGGTTTCTGTCTCTTCTTTGTCTTGTAAAGGACTCATGAGAAGGACAAATCCTTGGGATATAACTGGTGTTCTACATCGGTCTCACACTTATTCACATCCACAATCAGAAAGCAGCTTCAAGTAGAATGCTGGTCCTGGCAGCAGAAGCTGCCCTCCCAGCTTTGCGTGTGACTCTGGTGCTCTTTCTGAAAAAGGTCCTCAGGGCTGCCAAAACTTGGCCACTGGGATCCAGATCTGCCCTTGGGGCCCAAAATGCTTTGAATATGGCTGGTGGATTTGAAGAAAAGTTAGAGATTATGTCAGCTAGACACTCTTGGTAGAGGGGGAGTCAAACCTGTCACTCAAGTCGCAGCCTGATGACGTCATCTTGATGTCATAAGCCTTTGGTATAAGAATGTGAGACACTGGCAACCCTCTCTCTCTGCCCCTTCACCTTCCTGCTTGCTGGGACTCTGCCAGCAACTTCGAAAGCTGTCCGCACCCTGCCATGTTTCTATTGACTTTGGATCCATTTGACTGTGCACCCACTGGCCAATGATCTTCCTGTTTTCTGGTTCACCATTCTGTGTCACCAGCATGTGACTACATGAGGCTGAAGAAGGACTGTGGACTAGCATCAGACTTATGGACTTGGGTTTGAACCAGGTTGGAATGTCTTTAGATAGATGATATAGATAGATGATAGATAGATAGATAGATAGATAGATAGATAGATAGATAGATAGATATGATATAGACATAGATATAGATATATATCACTTCTTGATATAAAGCTTTTCCTTATACATAGATGAGTGTCCCTGGATTTGACTCTCTAGATAACCCAGCATAATACCACAGAAGACATTGAAGATAAGGTTGAAAGATGGGGGTCTCAATCCCATTAGATAGACTTTGAGCTCTCCTTTTCAGCAATGTTGAGACAAGGAAAGTTTGAGATCAGATGGTACTATGGTCATATGCTGTGGAGTCACCACTCAAGTAATATTGCCAGGATGTTAAGAATAGTCTTCCTTCATCCCAGCCAGCACTGACCTGGCTTAGCAGCAGCTATGGCGAGGGAGTGGAGTATGGTGGGGAAGAGCAGGAACTGTGGCATTAGGAAGACCGGGGTTGGAATCCTGTCCTTGCAGCACACCAGTGATTAGCCATGGACTCTTTCTGAGTCTTAGTTTCTTCCTCTTCAAATAAAACTCATATATCCACTCAAGATAATGTTGTGAATATTAAAGAAATGTTACCTGTGATGCACTTGACACAGAATAAACAACATAGTGATGGCGTTATCAGAGCATCCGCATTGCATGGTAGTCTATGTGGATGGTGCCCCCTTGTGTTGGGGCAGCATACAGCTTTCATGGAAGACATAGACGGCGGACAAGCATAGTCTTTTCCGAGAAGGAGGTGACTTGAGGGGGACTGTGATGCGTTGGGCCCTCTGAAACCACGAGCAGCACCACAGGAAAAAGACTGGGCTTTCTACTCCCGTAAACAGTGACAGCCTCAGAAACCCACGGCGGGTTGCTATCAGTCAGCATTGACTCGATGGCAGTGGGTTGAGCGAGCAATGCTAAGGGTTTTATAACTGTAAAATGGATGAAGATGTCTTTAGACACGACTTTCTCCTTTCTAAAGAGAAGTGACAAATCATGTGGACAAGGTTGATGTGTTCTTCACCTAGCAAGAAATACCTCCAACATTCCTCAAGAGCCTATTCGGAAAGCAGAGTTGAACATTACACAGAATCCTGCATGTCCCAGGTCATTGCTACAGAAGCTCTGCTATAGGCTCATGTATCTTCTTCCACACAGTATTCGCACAGGGTCTGGAACCTGTCAGAGGCCAGGCAGAGAGACTGAGAGGGAAAGTGGCTTTCTGGGGAGTAAATCTCAGCTACAAAAGCAAGGCCTGAAACTTGACACTTTCCGTTTGGGGATACCGTACGCTACTGGCTGCTGGGAGAGCTTCCTGGGATCATCCCAGCAAAGCCAATGGACCGCTCTGCCGTCGGGTACTAGCTACTTATGATGTTCATCTTAAATGAACATCTTAAATGACATTTTTTTTTAATTCAGGATATTGATCAAAGCAATAAGAACTCTCAGAAATAGTCTAGTTCAGTTCTCTTGTTTCACCTATGAAATACGTGTCTAAGTAACTTGATAACGTTAAGTGATCAGTTAGTGTAAGGGCCAAAATCAAATGTAAGTTTCCTAGGGCAAGGGCTTGAAGTCAGACGAGCTGAAGTTCAAAGCGTTGTCCTGCACCACACAAGTTGTGTGTCTTGGGTATTTGCCTTGTTTTCAGTTTCTCCTTCAAAAAGCAACACTGCCTTCAGAGTTTGTTTTTTTTTAAAAAGCCCTATTTTTTAAATCCCTAAAAATACTGCACTGTCTGTAAAAGTGCCGTTTCACTGGGTCATAATCATAAATGTTTAAGCATTGACCAACGTCCCAAGGTGCTACTGTCGGGGAAAAATGATGCACTCAAAAGCCTTCCGTGAGTTTCTGCTGTAGGAGACAAATGAATAGCGTCCTCTGCTTACTTTCTTTGTCATCGAATGTTCTCTTTGCTTGGGAATCCATAAAACAGAGTACCAGTCTCCCACAAGTGTTTGAAAAATCAGGGCCTACATGGTTTGCCTTTGGAAAGTCTCTGCAGATTAGCTCAGGATAAATTCCAACTTGAGACAATTTTAGCATCTGGCAGATTAAAATGTTAGTTCAAATAGAGTAGCAACTGAAGTTCCCAGAGGTCACCTTTTTTAGCAACCCTGCAAGAGAGATTACAACCAAGAATCAACAAATGAACAAATAAGGTGTCGTAACGTTCGCCCTTTACCAGTCCGGTGAGCGACCTCATCTCATAATTCAGGCCGGGCTGGTTCTTTCCACTCCCGTTCCCCAGCAGAGTAAATATAGCACATGGGATGAAAAGAACAATATTTATTAAAAATACTGTGAGAGGCAGGACGACTGCCAGCAGCAAGAAAAGTGAGCAGCAAGGAGAGGCTGAGGGGAAAAGATATTAGACAGAGGAAAATCAACAACAACAACCCAAAGGCCAAAATTCAAAATCAAACCGCAAAAGAAGGCCTCTCATTTTCAAGACAAGGCATTTCACGTGCTTTAAAATATCCCTGATGACGTCTAGCATAGCACAAGCGTTGACATGTATTAAGATAAACAAGCATGTCGAGTTGTTTCTGCAGGTTTAAAAAGTTAAAATAAAGCCTTGAAATTTGAATTAGCAAGGTTCCGCTCACAGGACAAGCCCTTGCGTGAGAATGCCCCTTCTCCGGCCCACTCAGGTGAGTGAGTCCCCAGGGGGAACATTTGCGGCATTTAGGTCTCTGCCTGTGCTCATGCTCAGTAACAGATTCTTCATTCGATCAGCTTGGCAGTTTGGCTGACTCTCAACCTAATGAGAGGTCAGCTTGGTGCTTGAGGTGCAGGCTACCTGAGTTTGTCCCTGTCTGATCCCCACCAACCTCCCTCAGATTCTCAGTCCTGAAGCCCCAGCGCATCCCTATAAAAGTTCACTCACCCCCACCTCATCTCCTGGAAAACTAATGGTTCCCCCATCCGTATTTCTGTAACATGTCCGTGGCATTCCTAACATCACACCAATAAAACTGAAGCTCCCCCCCAAAAAAACCGCTGAGATGGTTCAGGGCAAGACCCCTGTCTTGTGTAGCCAAATACCCCCAGTCCTGGAATACAATAAACATCCAAACCTCTTAATTGTTAGAGATGCTTTTACTATTACATATATGGCAATTTAAAAGTATCTTTGAAAGTATATGCGCGTTTCCACTTTCAAACAAATTTGCAAGGAGAGACCAGTCCTTACTGATTTCATCAGAAATTCTTTTCATTGAAAAGTCCTTAAAAGTACAAACTTAAAACATCTGTGACATTGATCATCGGGGACCAAAAGAGACGTCCTGGTGTGCGGTGGTAAAGAGCTTGACAGCCAACAGACGGGTCTGCATGCGAGCCCCCCGTGATTCCATGGAGAAGCAGCCCAGGGCTCTGCTTCCAGAAAGAATACAGCCTTGGAAAGCCTGTGGGACAAGTCTCTATGGTCACCCCAGTCATTATAAGTTGGAATCAACCACACAGCAGTTGGACTGGGGGAACCAAAAATATTGTAAATAAGTTTAAGCATTTAATATTTTGTTCCTCAAGCAACCGGTGTTTGGGTAGTCAGATCATTCAAACGACTCACCTTGGAGAGAGAAAAGACGAATCAGGCAATGCATCCCACTGGGGAACTGTTTGCTCTTTAGGCCTTGAGGTAAGTAGATAATTCAACAGCCCTTTGGACAGCTTGTTTCATACATAATGCTCACTGCTTTAATCAAAGTAAATGTGAAGGTTAGACTACACAATACATGTTGGGCTTTGATTTTTACTTTCAGTGAGCTCTTTCAGAGGAGAGATGTTTGTGATTTAAAAAAAAACACTCTCTCTATACAAACAGATTTTCTTAACCGATTATTTCCCAAATTTGTCTCCATTACATGGTGGTTCCTTGATTTGAATGGTAGTGACTAATGGGAGGACAGACTATTCCAAATTGCAGACGAAAACCTCGGTTATGAGGCAAGAACGCCATCAATGTACGCAGTTTCCTTAACTATATTCCATGTAAAGCCGTGGGGTAGCCTGCTGCTGGGACCCAGTAGGTGCCTTAGAGAAAAGCATATGGACGGATTGCATTCATTGAGGGGAAATTTTGCTGTGGAAGCTCCTCTTGAAAGCACGTACCTCGCCCAGACTGAACAACAGTCCGATCAGTCTCCGAGCACTCAGTATGCCAGGCCTTTGAACTGCTTCATTCTTGCTTGATCGCCTTTCTGCCCCAGATATACGGAATCAAAAGCTACATTTCAACCAACTTGCCAGTGATTGTTATAGATTGCCCAGGAGACTTTTTAAATGCAGACGCACCTTATTTAAAATAGATACCGATTCAGTATCTCTGGAGGCGGGGGGACACAAAATCTCTGCACAGGACCAGACCAGAATGAATCGGTTCAAAGCCCCGCAACAAGCACTCTTTGATATTTCTTCCCCTGTGACTCCGAGTGGCTCCTGGCTGCGGCCACTCTCCTGGAGGTCGAGTCTGGAGCTCTTGCCAGAGAAGGAATGCCCTATTGCCCAAAAAGGAATAGAACAGGAGCTGCCGAAAGGCTCCAGGTTACCCATCCACAAATGATTCGCAGGCGATTAAAACAAAAAACTCCAAGAGGACCAAACCGAGGCGCCATCTTCCAATGACTGGGCACGTCCCGATGGGCTGACCTGGGAAAGCTGCTCCAGCCCTGCCAAGCTGCTCTCAGATCCCTGAGTTCACTGAGCTCACTCACTGCAGGGCTCCCAGACCTCTCAGTGGAACAGGAAAGGGAGATCCAAGGAGGAAAGCCAAACAACGACTGGCCCACCAAGTAGCTAAAGAAAGGCTGGGTGTGGGGGTCAGGCTTTAAAATGAAGAAGATGAGGTTGACCACGAAGAAGTGTTTTGATGTCTCCATGTTGGAGGAAAGAGCCAAGCTTCACCCATCACCACCTGGAGGATACTTTGTTCATTTCTCTCTCAGTGCCCATTTCTCCTTCTCCCTAGGCACGCACTTACGGAGCAAGTCACAGAGTCCCTTGAGTTGAGATGGCAATTCCCATTCCTTTGTAGTATGATCATGTTACAATGTCACTTCTGTACAGGACTGGCCCATGAAGTCCCCACACATGATACTCCATACTCTCTTCCCCTCTCTGGCCCTGTCTGTTGGATGGGTGTCAGGCCCAGTTATGGGCCATCTTAGAAGTCATGAGCTAAAGATTCTATCAGCCTGGGCCCAACCTGATTGCGCCTTCCTACCACTGACTAACTCATATGTAGTTGTTGTTTGTTGTTGTTGGTGGTGGTGGTGTTAAGTGACACTGAGTTGGTTCTGACTCATAGCTAGCCTATGTACAACAGAATGAAGGCCTGCCTGGTCCTGCATGACCTCATAATTATTGTCATGTGCAAACCCATCATCGCAGTCACTTGCCAAGGATCTTACTCTTTTCCGCTGCTCCTCCCTTTACCAAGCATGGTGTCCTTTTCTAGGGACTGGCCTCTCGTTACATGAGTATGAAATAAACGTGTCAGCCTATCTCTATTTAACAGCTATGGTTACTTTTGATAAAAACCACGAAAAAGTTTTCCAATGACAATGACATTCACCTCTACCCAAAGCTGAATCAGTATTCAGGAAGCCTCTCTGGATGGGGAAACACAACCAAGTATCGGACCTATTTCCCATTTCAATTTTCTTGTTCGCGATGAAAGATCTGGCCAGCTTTTATTCAACATTAAGTAGCAGCGTGTCTACCATGGCATGCAGACTCTTCAATTTCTCTTTGCTTAGAATGGAGGTTTTTCTCTCCAGCCAGATAACATTTCAGATGCTGGGAAGACTAGAGGGAAACTTGGGCACCATTTCAACAAGAGATCAGAGCAAGTGCTCCTCAAAAGTATGTCTTGTGTACCTCCACACGCAGAAAACACACAGAACGAAAGCACACCCATGCCTTCTCTGAGGTCACGGTATTGCTGCGGTGTGCTCTTGGGTCCACGCTGACTCAGAGCCAAAGGGACAGGGTGGAGCGGCCTCTGGGCTGTGATGGCTCCATGGGATCGCCTAGAACACACTCTAGCATCTTCAGCAGAGGACTAGCGAATGCTTCATTCCCTTAGTGAGGGAAGAAGAAACGTGATCAGTCCCTGACCATGAATGGTGCCACGGTCTTCTTCATGAGGAGCATGGGCTGTGAGAGGCCACAGGGCTGTAGGGTGGCTGAAACAGTGATGAAGAGGAAGAGCCCGAGGCAAGGGGACTAGATGCTTTACAGGAGCTGTAGGGTCACTTACAAATCACCACCAGGATCTTTGTCAGATAGGAGTTCCACCCTTGCTTATAATTAGTGAATGTTTTCCCTAAAGTTAACTCCGTTTTTGTAAAAATTTGCCTGGTTCCCTGCCACAAAACCCCCAAACCAAACCCATTGTCATCAATCCATTCCAAGTCATGGAGACTTATAGGCCAGGATTTCTGCCCCAGAGATTTCTGAGGTTGTAATCTTTATGGACTCCGACAGCCTCCACTTTCTCCTGCGAGCAGCTTGCGCTGTTGACCTTACGAACAGAACTCCTTTAATGCCCACACACCACCCTCCAGAATCTCCCCGGGGACCACGAACGCTGACACCAGGGCACCTCGGATGAAAGGCCTGGTGATCTACTTCTGAACAATCACACCAACGGGAGCCCTGGAGCAATGCATCGATGACCACGAGTTGGAATCGACTCAAGAAACCCCGCGCTCTTTGTCTGGTTTTCCTTTTTAATGGCATCATGCATTAAGCATCTTTTAACATGCACTCTTGCCATCTGTCTGTCTTCTTTAGTGAGATCTTTTTTTCCACTTTGTAATTGAATTGTTTTCATAATGATGAATTTTAAGACTTACTTGTTTGCTTTGGCTACAAGTCCTTTATCAGACATGTGCTTTGCAAATAGTGTCTTCCAGTAAGTGGGGTGTCTTTTCAGTCAGTCAGTGCATTTCACACAAACTTTTTAAGTTTAATAAGGTTCAACAGATCCATTTTTTTCTTTATATCATACTTTTGATATTGCATCTAAAAAGTCATGCCAAGTCCTAGGTCATCTTGATTTTCTATGCTAGCTTCCAGAACAGAGGTTCTCAACCTGTGGGTCGCGACCCCTTTGGGGTTGAACAATGCTTTCACAGGGATTGCCTAAGACCATCAGAAAGCACATATTTCCAATGGTCTTAGGAACCGAGATACGGCTCCTCTTTCTATCTCCAGGTGGGCCTGCCCGCATGTAGATATGCACACATAAGAGTACCAGGTGTGAAGACCCATGCTACAACATGCTTCAAGACAAAATTTCATTTATTTGTAATTAGAAATAAATATTTCACAGTATACATATTGTTTTTGTGATTAATCACTATGCTTTAATTATGTTCAATTTGTAACAGTAAAAATACATCCTGTGTATCAGATATTTACATTATGATTCATAATCGTAGCAAAATTACAGCTATGAAGTAGAAATGAAAATAATTGTATGGTTGGGGGTAACCACACCTGAGGAACTGTCTGAAAGGGGCGTGGCAGTAGGCAGGTAGAGAACCACTGCGCTAGAAGTTATGTAGCTTTGCGTCTGACATTTAGTTTTAGGAGCCAGTTTTGAGTTAACCTTTGTGGAAGCTGTGAGTTCTACATCCAAACTGATTTTTTTACTTCATCGCTGGTGAATGAACATTCATTCATTGCTGATGGGAATGCAAAATGGTACCACTACTTTGGAAAGGAGCTTGGCAGTTTATTACAAAACTATATGATCTAGCAATCAGACATCCAAGTATTTACTCAAATGAGTTAAAAATGTATGTCCTCCAACACTAAACCTACAGGTTGAGGAGAGGGGCTGGCCTGCCATGCCCATACAGAAGCAGACCAAGAAGGAAAAAGAGAGAGCGAGGGACTAGACCCCATACTGACACAACAAGCCCTGAGGATAACGTCCCTGCATGGAGCTGCTAAGGCACAGAGAGGACTGTAGGGCCGACAACAGCTCAAGACACGATGTCCCCTCGCTGGAGGATACTGAGACAGAGGAGACTATCAGGGACACATGGAGGGGAGTGAGTCCAATCTGACCACCCAAAGCAAAGGCACAAAACCCCCAAGGAGCCAAAACATAGACTTCAGGCTAGGAGGGGCAGTACCAGATCATTCCCCTCCCCCCACCCCCAACCAGTGGAGAGATAGTCATAAAGATCAGTAGACAGACCTGGAATTATTTATGTTTTTTTGGTTTGGGTTTGGGGTTTTTCGCTAGGTTTTTTTTTTCTCTTTTTATTCAATATTTTGTTTTCTTTTTGTTTTTTCTCTGTTACTGTTGGTTTGCCTACCTATATAAGACAGGCATGGGAAGCAAGCCGGAGGAGGAAGTAACAGGGCTGTAGGTCCTGGAGGAAATTGGGGGAGGGAGTGGCAAGCAAACAATGCCATAGACAGGGGAGCAACTAGGGAATTAAAGGTAACAACGAGGAGGACATAGAGATCCCGGTGGTGCTGAGCAACAGCAGTCTAGCTGAGAGGAATTACACAGAGGCAGAAGAAGGGCCAGCATGATGGTGGGGCAGGAGTAAGGTAAAAGGGAACAGAGGAAAGATCTATGAAGCAAAGTTATGGATAGAGGTAAAAACATAGTTGTGCTCTCTTATAAATACATTAATTCATAAAAATAGAGGTATTGAACTATGCACTTATATTGATATGGCAATACATTGAGGAAGTGGATGGACTTTGGGTCTCTGTTCAAGCCCTCTCTCAATGGAAGAACACTTCCTTCATTCTAACAACCTGGCACTATGCGCTGCTCAACCTTCTGACATGATTGCTAAAGACAAAATGGGTGCATAAGCTAAGGTGGTGAAGAAAGCTGCTGGTGCCCAGCTATTACAAGATAGAGCATCTGGGGTCTTACAGGCTTGAAGTTAAACAAGTGGCCATCTAGGAGGGAGGCAATAATGCCCACTTGAAAAAAGCACACCAGCCCATGTGATCACAAGATGTCAAGGGATCAGGTATCAGGCATCTGAAGACCCAAAACAAACAACCATTTTGATGCAAATAAGGGGGGTCAAAATGGAGACCCAAAGCCCATCTGTAGACAATTGGACATCCCTTCACAGAAGGGTCACAAAATTGGGACAGATGAGCCAGCCAGGGTGCAGTATAACACCGACAAAACACACAACATTCTTCTAGTTCTTTAATGCTTCTTCCCCCCACTATCAGGACCCTAGCACTGCCTTTCAGTTCTGACTAGACTGGAGCATGTACACAGATAAGAGCTCACGACACATGGAATCCAGGTCAGATAAACCCCTCAGGAACAGAAATAGGAGTAGCATACCAGGAGGGTAGGGGGAAGGTCGGGGAGGAGGGGAGGAAGGGGGAAACCGATCACAATGATAGATGCATCATCCCTCCCCTAGGGGGACAAACAACAGAAATGTGAGTGAAGGGAGACAGTCATCAGTAAGATATGGAAATCATAATTTATAATTTAATAAGAGGTCATGAGTGTGGGAGGGGGTGAGGGAGGGGAAATTTGGAGCTGATACCAAGGACTCAGATAGAAAGTAATGTCAGAAAATGATGATGGCCACATATGTACAAATATGCTTGATACAATTGACATATGGAATGTTATAACAGTTATAAGAGCCCTCGATAAAATTATTTTTTAAAACAGAAGAAAATGTATGTCCTTATTTAAAAAACTGCACAAGAATATGTATGACTAGTTTTATTCATAATTTCTAAACATTAGAAGTAACCAAGATGGCCTTCCACCACTTCAACAAGTGGTGTCAGTTGGTCACAATGTTGTGGCTTGTGTGTTTACGGTCATGATGCTGGGCACTCTGTCACTAGTATTTCAATTACAATCAGAGTCAGCCCAAATGAACAGGTTTCAGCAGAGCTTCCAGACTAAGAACAGACGAAGAAGGAATTGGCTCTACACCTTGGCGATATTAGCCACTGAAAACCCTATGGATCGCATGATCAGTTACTGAAAACCTAATGAACTGGAGCAGAACATTGTCAGAGACAGAGCCAAGCGATGGACGGCTCAGGTCAGAAGGCACTCAAATACGACTGAGGAAGAGCTGCCTTCTCAAAGCACAGTCAACCGTGGTGGCTCTGGTATAGTCAAGTCTGTGGGAGTAAAGCCTCTGCGACCTTCATTTGCGGATGGGGCACAACTCAAAATGAGAAGCAGCAGCAAATATCGATGAATAATTTCAACTTGGAATACACAAAATATAGATTTAGGGGGGAAATGGAAGTTATTAAAAATGAAATAGAATTCATAAAGATCAGTATTCTAGGATTCATGAGCTAAAATGGACAAGTATTACTATTTTGAATCAGAAAATCATATAGTTTACTATGCTGAGAATGTCGCAATCAACATTGCGCATTGAATCAGCAATGCATTCATCATCAAAAATGACATTTCAAGAACTACCTTCTAGTGCAACACTGTCTGTGATAGGATAATGCCTATCCACGTACAAAGTAATCCAATCAATACAACTATTATTCAAATTTATGCACCAACCACTAAAACTAGGAATAAAGAAACTGAAGTCTACCAAAGTCTTCCGTCTGAAAATGATCAAACATGCAATCAAGATACATTGGTAATTATTGGTGATTAGAATGCAAACATTGAAAACAAAGAAGAAGAAGTACCGTTTCCCCAAAAGTAAGACATCCCCTGAAAATAAGACCTACTTACAGTTTTGCCTCTCACTGAAATATAAGGCATCCCCCCGAAAATAAGACCTCCCCCAAAGGGGCCCCCCCCCAAACGACCATAACTCTGGACTCTGGACCGTAGCAGCAGGCACCAGCAGGCACCGCCACGCAGCTCACTATTGGCCACAGGGCAGCCGGAGCAGACAGGAAGTGCAAGGTCTCTTTTAATAAAGCAATAAATGTGTACCATTTTCTTCATGGAAAAATAAGACATCCCCTGAAAATAAGACCTACCGCATCTTTGGGAGCAAAAATTAATATAAGACACTGTATTATTTTCGGGGAAACAAGGTAGTAGTTGGAAAATATTGTCTTGGTTGTAGAAACTAAGCTGGAGATCACATGATAGAATTTTACATGGCCAACAATTTCTTCATCACAAATACCTTGTTTCAACAACAGAAAGGCAACTATACATGTGGACTTCTCCATATGGAATACACAGAAATAAAATTGACTACATGTGTAAGAAGAGATAATAGAGAAATTCAGCACGAGAGGCTAAAACGAGGCCCAAGAATGACTATAGAACAGACTGTCAATTGCTCACTTGTAAGTTCAGGTTTAAGTTAAAGAAAATTAAAAAGCCCACAAGAGCCAAAACATGACCTTGAGATAAGCCATCCTTGAGGATATGACCTTGAGGATATTCCAGGACATCTCAAGAACAGGTTTGCTGCATTAAACGCTAATAACAGAAGACCAGAGGAACTGCAGTATGACATGATGAACATCATACATGAAGAAAGCAGTACGTCATTAAGAAGACAGGCAAAATAAAAAAGATAAGTGAATCTCAGAAGACTCGAAACTTGCTGTTAATCATAGAATAGCTAAGGCAAATGAAGAGAAAATCAAATCATAGATTAGCTAAGTAAAATAAAGAGCTGAACAGAAAATGTCAAAGGGCACCCTGAAAATACAAAATAAAAGATTATAATGAAACGTGCCAAGATATGAATTAAAAACCAAAAAGGAAGAAGCTCACCATAGCTTAAACTGAAAGAACTCAAGAAAAACTTCAAGCCTTGAGTTGAAATATGAACGATTCTATGGAGAAAATATTTGAATGATACAGGGAGCATCAAAAAAAGATTGAAAGAAAAAAATTCAATTTTTTAAAATATGAAAAGAATACATAGTCACTGTGCCACAAAGCACTAGTCAACACTCAACATTTCCAGAGGTAGCATAGGAGCAAGAACCAATGGCGCTGAAGGAAGAAGTGTAAGACCACCGAAAACCTCAGCCAAACCAAGCTCCAGGAATTGATGGAGCACCCACTGAAGTGTCTCAACAAGGTGATGAAGTGCCGGAAGCACTCACCCATCTATGCCAACTCTTTTTTTTTAACATTTTATTAGGGGCTCATACAACTGTCATCCCAATCCATACACACATCAATTGTGTAAAGCGCATTTGTACATCGTTTCTCAAAACATTTTCTCTCCACTCAAACCCCC
>NW_022111320.1:1336633-1349734 GCF_000313985.2 Echinops telfairi | reverse complement strand
GCCTACATTTATAGGTTTAGTATTAAGGTAGCAGAAGGACATTGGGCCTCCACTCAAGTACTCCCTCAACACAAGAATACTTTCTTCTAGTAAATCAGCATTCTATGATGCTCACCTTCCAGACACAACCGCTGAAGACAAAGCAGGTGAATAAGCAAATGTGGTGAAGAAAGCTGATGGTGACTGGCTATCAAAAAATATAGCGTCTGGGGTCTTATGCCAACTCTTTAAAAAAGCGATTTCACAATGGAAGTGTATAAGAGATGATATTATATCGAGAAAACTACAAAAAAGGAAGAAGAAAACAAACTTGACCTATGGTTGCCATGGGTGAAGGAGGAAGAGTATTTGCTTGGAAAGCATTGAATTTATGTTAATGGTCGTGGAATAATTTGCAAAAGGTTATCAATAATGGTTGTACAACATGAAGAGTATAGTCAATGGCACTGAATTATACATGTAGAAACTGTTGAATTGGAGAATTATTTGTTGTGCATATTTTTGCCACAATTAAAAAAATAAGTACATGAATAACTGCATACAAGGAAGAAGAAAATGTTCTAAAATTGATTGCAGTAATGATTGTACAACTCTTCTTGATATGCATAAAGTATTGCACTGTATGATATGTGGATGAAGTGCCAATAGAACTGTTTAAAAAGAAAGAAAGAAATTTGGGTGGGAGGGAAGCAATTTGGAAGCCAACTGACTGGAAGAGATCAATATTTTTACCCTTTCCAAGAAACATGACCCAACAAAATGCTCAAATGATTAAGTAATATCTTTGTATCACATACAAGTAAAATTTTGCTGAAGATCGTCCAACTACAGGTGCAGCAGTCCATTGACAGTGAGCTGCCAGAGGTCAGGCCAGATTTACAAAAGGATGTGGAACATGGGATATCATTGCTGATGTCAGATGGCTAAAAGTAGAGCATACCAGAAAAAAGTTTATTTGAGTTTTATGCCAAAAGGCATTCGACTGTATGGATCATAACAAGCAGTGGATAATCTTGAGAAGGATGAGAATTCCAGATACTTCATTGTGCTCATGGGGAACTTATACATGGATCAAGAGGCAATTGTGGGAACAAAACAAGGGAATACAGCATGGTTTAAAATCAAGAAAAGTGTGTGTCAGGAGTGTATCCTCTCACTATACTTATTCAATCTGTGTTCTGAACAAGAGAAGCTGGATTATGTGAATAATACAGCATCGGGATTGAGGGAAAACTTATGAACAACCTTCGATATGCAGATAACACAACCTTGCTTGCTGAAAATGAGGAGAACCTGAAGCCCTTGCTAATGAAGATCAGGGATTGCAGCTTCCAGTATGGATTACGACTCAGTGTAAAGAAGACCCAAATCCTCACACCTGGACCAATAGGTAACATGATGATCAACAGAGAAAAGATTGAAGTTGTCAAGGATTGCATCTTGCTTGGATCCACACTCAATGCTCATGGCGGCAGTAGTCAAATGACACGCTGCATTGGGTACATCTGCTGCACAAGACCTCTT
This sequence comes from Echinops telfairi, assembly GCF_000313985.2. NCBI lineage: Eukaryota > Metazoa > Chordata > Mammalia > Afrosoricida > Tenrecidae > Echinops > Echinops telfairi. The sequence goes on along the minus strand of NW_022111320.1, from coordinate 1,348,210 downwards.
TAAAGTGTTGAAGAGCAGAGATGTCACTTTGGGAACTAAGGTGTGCCTGACTCAGGCCATGGCATTTCAATCATCTCCTGTACATGTGAAAGTTAGACATTGAACAAGGAAGACCAAAGAAAAATCAATGCATTTGAACGATGGTGTTGGTGAAGAATATTGGATGTGTCATGTACTGCCAAAAGAACAAACAGATTTGTCTTGGAGGAAGTACAACTAGAATGCTCCTTCGAGGCAAAGATGGTGAAATGTCGTCTGAAGAACTTTGGACATGGTATCAAGAGTGACCAGTCTGAGAGAAGGACAGCATGCTTGGTGAAGTGGAGGTGCAGTGGATGAGATGGTTTGCAATGCAGTGGCTGCAACAATAGGTTCAAATTTAAGTACAACTGTGAGGATGGTGCAGCCAGGCGATGTTTGGTTCTGTTTAATAGGGTCACTATGAGTAGGAACTGACTTGACAGCATCTAGCATCAACAGCAAGAAGATGGCTTTCAATGTGTAAATGGATAAACTGTGATAGATACACCCATACAATGGGCTATCAAATTACCAAAAGACCTGGAGAAGTCTTAAATGAATATTGCTAAGTGAAGGAAATAGTATGAAGAAAACATCGTATGATCCCAACTATATGACAGTATTGAAAAGGCAACATTATAGAAACATTAAAAAGATCAATGGTTGCCAGAGGGTCAGAGGGAGGGAGAGAAGGAAGAAGGGATGGAGGGTGGGAGGGAAGGAGGGAAGGAGGAAGGGAGGGAGGGAGGTGGAACACAGGGTCTGTTCAGGGCAGTAAAACCATTCTGTGTGATACTAAAATGATGACATGTGACATTGTACATTAGTCAAAACTCTTAGGATTGCAAAACACAACTCTAGTATAAACTATACCCTTTATTGATATTGACGGACCACCAATAATAACAAATGTACCACAAGCATGAGAAGGGGTAACAATAGAAGAAGGGCTTAAGGGGCAAGAAGGGTTATTCGGGTACTTAGTACTTTTGCAACCAGCTTGATGGCTAACAACAACAACCTACCACCAACAAGCATGTTCATTTTTGAGAACGTCTCCTATTCCAACATCTCTAGAAAGACGTGACATTTCACATATATACAAGAATCATCGCCTTTAGAAAACTGTACCTCCTCTGAGAAACATAGTCATTTTTAGACTTTAAAGGAATTTTCTCTTTAATTTCTCTTTAATTTGAAAAGTTGATCAATGTAATCTAATCAATAGTAGAGCCTAAGAAGAACGTATTGGTTTGTCTAGTACAGTCGCCTTCTATCCTGCCACACACAATCCCTAATACTAGTTTACTAACGCTATCCATGATTGTGGTAGTGACATTATTTTGTGTCAACTTGAAATGTAGGGGTGGAGTTTAGCCTGTCATTCGGGTCACAGCAAAACGGTGCCTCCTTGTGGGCATGACTTCCTCATAAGGAGGGTCCTGGGAACTTCCCCCTCTCTCTCCTGCTGTGGAGCCATTCAGAGAGCTTCCCTCTACCAAACACTAAACCAACACTTCCCTCTGCCAAACACTGACGCCAATGCTGGTGCCCCAAACCCCATGTTCCTTCACTTTGGGGACTTGACTTCTTTATTTGTCTCATGCACTGTTCTCCACTGACTCCTCTTTACCCAGAAACATCTACCAAACTAAAAAGGAAAAGAAAATTCACTGGAATTGAGTTGATTCTGACTTGTAATGACCCTATAAAACAATATAGAACTGCCCCCATGGGTGCCTGAGGCTGTAAATCTTCACGGGAGCAGAAAGTCTCATCTTTCTCTCTCGGAGTGACTAGTGGTTTTGAATTGCTTATCTTGCGGTTAGCAGTGTGCCGTCCACCGCATCACCGGGCTCCTAAACCATCTATAAGTTGGACTTGTCATATCCACTCTGATCTGGCCTTTGCTCCAGCCTTCAACTCTCATCCTCTCCTCTGCCCTTCACCGTTCCTCCTTGAGAGTGTTTGATTCACACAATGCCTCTTCTTCATGGCTGGCCTCTGACAGCTACCAAATCTCTAAAGTAATCTCCTCTTCTCTGATTTTCCCGGCCACATTCTCAGATCTCGCCAAAAAGAACCCTTCCACGATGCTTGTAAGCATCATATGAATAGAGAGGCATCTCTCCACCACATGCTTCCACACAGAAGTGTGGACACATTTGCTCACATTCTTCCCTCCATGTGACTTGCACTCCCAGCCCCTAACTCCTCTGGCTTAAGTCCTGTGCAGTTTCCAAGCCTCAGACCAAATCACTCCCACTGAAAGCATTCATTCACTCCTTCTGAAAATTGTTGTGCCCTTCTTTGTATAGCACTTCATAAATATATATCCTATGTCCCTTAGAATGTAAGCAACTTGAGAACAGGGTTCTTATCTAATTCATCTTTGTATCGCCTACGGGACTGTGATGGGAAGATTGTACATCGACTTGCACCTCTGTGAAAGTAGAGGTAGAGTCCAACCTATCAATCAAGTCACAGCCTGAAGATGCCTCCTTGGGAGTGTGGTCTTATAAGAGAGACACTCAAAAAAGTCCCCTCTATCTTGCTTGTGAGTGCTTACCTGGGTCCTGGGTCTCACATCTGGAGCCAGCAGCCCGTGTGGCCTGCTGAGCCTGGGAGCTGTCAGCAACCTGCCACAATCCTGCGGACTTTGGATCCACCCATTGGCCTGTAATTGCCCAGCTTCCGCGAGAGCTTCCTGCTTCAGCCTCCAGCAGCATGGGAGTCTGAAATTCTCCAGCTAGCATCTGACCCATGGACTTGGGTTGGACTGGCCAGGGCCACTTTCTTGATATCCATGTCTTTCTTAATGTTAAGTTCTTTCTTATACATATGTGAGTGTCACTGGTTTTGTTTCTCTAGACAACTCAGCCTAACACAAGGACCACAGGCAAAGGAGATGCTCAAAAAAGGTGCTGATCATTCATTCATTGACATCAGATTTTCCTGCGTCAACTCAAGCTGAAGACTGCTAAGCTCATGGATCACCGTGGGAAGGAGCTGAGCCCATCCAAACTTAGCACTGAGAAGTCTCTGTTCTTGCATAAAACCATATCTAACTGCAGGCAGAAGTGAATGATTTCTAAGAAATCTCAACGTTTTGATAACTCCAGTCCTTAACAAGGTTATTTGCCCCCTTTTGTAGTCAAAGAAATTGAGACTCAGAAACAGTCACTGAATTACCCAAAACTCAAGGCCATAGATTTCACGTAAATGCTATTTAATACAAAGAATGCAATGAGATAGCAATTGCGCTTCCAGTGGGAGAGTACACTGATGAAAAAGTTTCCAGAAAGCAATTGAACTATATGTATTATAAATACACACACACACACACTGGTATGTATATATAAGAAGCCCTGGTGACGTAGTGGTTACCCATCAGGCTGCAATCACAGGTCAGCAGTTCAAAACCACCAGCTGCTCCAAGGGAGAAAAAACAAGGATTTCTATTCCCTTAAAGAGTTACAGTATGGAAACCCACAGGGGCAGTTCTTTTAATCATGTCAGTAGTTATACAGGCGCTAGAGAAAAATTCAGTGCTTTTTTCCCACCTCCCAGACTCCAACTCAGCAGGATTCCCCCTCGGCACAGAAGGGGCCAGCATATCCAATGAAAAATGCCAGCACCACAGAGTGATCAGACCACCCTGTGAAATGGCCAATAAATCATTATGAAGGAAATTTTATTATCTGATTTCATTGTGCAGCCCTGTGTGTGCTGACACAGCTCCAGGAAAGGGTCAGAGCCACTTACCACATGTGCGTTCACTGCCCTGCTTCCTGCAACTGCAGTTCTTGACTATACGGCAGTTTCTGGACCTCACTCTTTCTACTGCTGTCTTCCAATAAGTTAATGATGTCATTTGTTTCAAAGATAGGCTATCCTAGAATTTGAGTATAAAACAATTCTCAAACCTATCGTGAACTAGAATGAATGTACTCTAAAATGTTTTCATTTCATCCTCCCAGGAAAGAAATTGCAATCAGATCCCTCCAACAATTTTCTATGAGCCCTAGTAGCATGGTGGTTAAAGTGCTTGATTGCCAACAGAAACAGCTGCTAGCCAATAGATCAGCAGTTCGAAACCATCAGCTACTCTTCAGAAGACAGATGTGGCACCCTGCTTCTGTAAAGATGTACAGTCTTGGAAGGCCATGGGGGAAGTTCTATGACACCTTATAAACCCAACCAAACTCCCTGCCATCCGGTCAATTCCGACTCCCAGTGCCCCGATAGGCCAGAGTGGAACTCCCCTGGGGGTCTCAGAGATCGTAACTCTTTAAGAGAGTAGAAAGTCTCATCTTTCCCCCACCACGCCCTAAAGGGCCACTGTAAGTCACAATTCATTCCCTGGCATTGGGTTTGGTTTTGGGGTTTTTCAAACAATTTTCTACAGATTACCATCAGTCAAGTACCTGCAGAATTCTTGCCAATAGCAAATGTAAATATCTTCAAGACCTCTTCAACATGTTTTTTATTCTGTCCTGTGAGTAATATTTTACAGAGAGATAGTTGGCTAAGATTTTATCCTAGTTATCATCTTCATATAGGTTTCTATGGAGATGTCACCCTTGGGCCATGCTGTATAAAGAAAGGGATACTGGAAGTCCAGAAGAAGTTCGGTGACTTGGTGGTCATCATCTACAAGTGAAAGAAAATCTGAGGTTGTCTGAAGAAACACATGTTCTGTTGCTAACTTGGAGAGCGTGCACCATTGGTTTTCGTCATTCTCCCAATAAGCTCAAGGGTTCAGCTGAGGTAAGTGGGCCCAAAGTCATGGTGGAAAGAGGAAAGGAGCTGGAGATAATAAGAGAGGTAGTTAGTTTATTGTGCCAACCTGGCCGAAAAACACATGTGGGGTTAATTGAAGGGTGGAGGGATAAGTGGCTCAGTGAGTTTCGCCTTTCTAGTTCTTGGGTCTCTCACTTTCTGATAGTCGGACCAGGGTGCAGCTGCCTTAGCCAGTTCCATGCTTCAGCTGCCAAGGCTCACTTCCTGCAAGACATCCCCGAGGAGAAGCCACAGGGACCTACCCCGATGCAGCCCTGGGTGCTGGAGCAGCCTGTGGAGACCCCTGCCAGCACTGAGATGCTTACACATTCACAGATTCAGTTTTCCTCCTGCAGTTGGCATCAACATGTGTGTTTTGTGAGATGGGGGAGGACTTTGTGGATTGGTGTTGGACAAATGGGTTAATGTTGGACTTGTGAGCTTGGGCAGTACGGGATTGGGATGTTTTCTTGATTTGCACTTACCCTTTATATAAAGGTCTCTCTTATACATGAGTTTCTGTGGATTTGTTTCCAGATTAATACAAGAACCTTCGTTTTCTGAGGTACAAGGACTAGAACCTGGAGGTAAATCTACCTAGATTTTAAATGCACTTTCCTGCCAACTGCAGACACTAGTTTCCTTCTGAAAATAATAACATTGCAAATTTTAAAGAAGAGGAGACATTTTTACTTTTGGTAATGTAGACATGATCATTAGTGTTTTGTAGAACACTTAACAAGGGGCAGACAAAGCTATTGGGAAGCCATGCTTAATGATTGCCTCAAAGATTACCACGTATGTTAGACAGGGTTCTCTAGAGAAACAAAACCAGGACACTTATGATTTTATATACATTTATACAGATAGATAGCTACAACCTAAGAAATAAATAGCTAATTAGCCTATAGAGCAGTACAACTGGCTCAGTGCAACTTACTTCCATGAGACAGTCAATACACTGGCAGTCCTTCAAGTCTTGAGGGCTGCCAGGTACAAGTCAAGGAAGCAGACAGCTGAGACCCCTGTTGAGCAATTCAGGCAATCGGGCCACAGGCAGCAAACAGCAAGGCAGGTCACCAACAGTAAGCCAGATGGCAGGATCCAACAGTCCCCAGCTCAAGAGATGTATCCTTCAGTAGCATGGTAAAGCAGGTCTTGAAGGACCCTCAAAATAGAGCAACACAGTCCACAGGTTGGGTGTCCCACAGGTAGTATCACTTGCAAGTTGAGGCAGAGAACCAACTAAGGCAGCCTCACACTGGTCTGATCATCAAAGAGCAAGAGACCAGAAAGATGAGGCTCGCTGAGTCATTTATCTCTCCGCCCTTCAATTAATCCCACAGGTGTTCATCGGTCAGATTGGCACAATAAACCGACCTATCACACCATGGAAGCCATTAATTTGGGGTCATGTTTAACCCAATCTCTTTTAATGACAGAACAAATTATTATTTTTTAGGGAAAGCAGAAAAGAAAAGAGATTTGTTTTTCTCCAAAAGTTGCTGGCTAAACCTGGTTACCATAGCTACTGTTCCAACGTCAGATCACAAAGATGTTTTTACAGTTCTGTACTGGACTCTTTAAAGGAAGTTTCTAGTTCAGAGAAAGTAAAGGAAAGATTATGGAAGGAAACCATTAGTGAGGCTTTCCTGTTCCACTCCCTTTTTTTTCCAGAAGCTTCTTCATAAGGCCCTGAGATTCATAGATGTGAGACCCAGGCCCAATACTGACACACTCCTTCACTTTCTCTGAATGAGACTGTCCTCGGACTTTTTCTTCACAGACCGGAGGTGAGGCATTATAGCCTGTTACAAGAGCTTCAGGACATTCATTCCAGCCATGAATAGTATATAGATTTCACAGACATTTTTCTGAAGCTTTCTGTGTTTGAATACTGAGTTTTGAACAGCTGCTTGGATTTGAAGAGATCTCTTGTTACTGCCTTGAAGAGGAGAAAAGGGAAGTAAGGCCCAACATTTTGAAGTTTATACTACAATAAATTGTAAGTCAGTTGCTACATACGTTTTCCTGTAGTGTCCTTGGAAATTAGAGCTACAAAAACAGGGGCATCCTTGAGTTATTGGGATGTTTTGATAAGAAGAAAACATTCCAGGATGTCTATGCTACCATGGTCTCTATTCGAGAGGTTTTCCATATGTTGACTTTTACTGGGACCATACTTAATTTCTAATGAATATTTATTACCACTTAATTAAGATAATTTATTTTGAACTTTATCCTTCACAATGATTGATTTTGCAACATTATTTTTAACTCCTAAGGGATTTTCCATAACAATGACAAGGAGTGAACTGCAAACAGGTCAATCATGAGCCATTGCAACCCTGTAGAACAGAGTTGAACTGATGCTGGGGCTTCCCAGGACTTACAGAAGTAGACAGCCTCATCTTTCTCCCAGGGAAGGACTAGTGGATTGGAACCACCGACCTTTCAGTTAGCAGCTGAGTACTTAATCACTGTACCAGCAGGGTTCTTTTACAGGGAATAAACCCCTTAAATATCAGGATTTGGGCTGCTTTGTATATTTTACTTCAAAGCATTAGGACTAGTATTATCATTACTCCCCTGGAATACTTAAAACTGAGAATGAGGAAATGAGAGAGAAGCAGCTATAGGAATTTGTCTTACATTAAACTCTTTTTTTCAAAATCACCTTGTTTTCCTGTGTGAGTACCAGTAGATCTAACTCAAAACAGGGTTTGGACCTCCGAGCTGGGGACATGTTCTTGGTCTTCCCTCACCTTCACAGCCTACCCAGAACCTCCATTTGACAAGTTTGTGTTACCAAACTATGGACAAATACATTCCCTCCCCCAGGCCCAGTGTTTAAGGCAAAGGAAGCGCTGACACACTGTCAAAGTCGTCTTTGCTGCGGCTTCTGCCGGGAGTACTTTCAAGCAATTTTGGAACTCCTCCTCTGAATTTTCCTTAAATCTTAACACAATGTTCTTGCTTCCTTGTCACTTAACTGAATGTCTGCTATCTGCTTGCAGGAAATGTTTTCTGAATGTCAACCTAGGGAGGGTTATTTGCCATTTTTTCTAAGTTCCCCGTCTGTATAATTATAGATTCTGAAATGTCAATCATCGGTAAGACAATTAGAGCCTTTAAGCTTTCCAGCAGCCTGGAAGGAAATCAAAGCGTCCCGGTGGAGGGTCGACCCCGCCAGGCGGGCGGGCAGCTTACCTGTGCGGCATGCCCGTGGTGCAGGCAGTGGTGTGCTCGCTGGACAGGTCGCAGAGCTTCAGGTACCAGTTCATCTCCACTTCCCGCAGCAGAGCCAGCTGCCGAGCCCGGAGCTGGCTTTGCCCCGAGGGGCTGAGGCTGCCGTCTTTAGCATTTTCCGGGGGTTTCTTGGGAGATTTGCCTTTGGTCCCTGTAGAAAGTCCAGAATGTTTCCTTAACTTGGGGTTCTCTTCTGAGATCTGGCTGCCCGCTGCCCCGGTCCTGGCTGCCAACATAGTTGAAGTCCGAGTCTAGCTTCAGAGAAGTCTCTTAAGTCCCTGTCATCCAAGTCATTTGAATTGATTTGTCTGCTTCGGACTCTTTCCTCTCCCCTGCCTGAAACCCTCACCCCACCCCACCCTCCCTTTCCCTTAACGTTATCCTGCCTCAAAGCTGTAATGCGACCCAGTCTGTGCCTCGGGATGAAAGAGAAGCTCAGCTTTCCCCTGGAGGAGCTAAGGAGGCCATGACTTCTGAAACCTTGGAAATCAGAAATTTTTGAAACTGCCCCCAGAACTTTGTAACGCTGAGGCTTTTCATTGCAATTTTTCCCCCTGAAGTTAGGACAGCTGCCCGGCTGAACAAAGATAGCGCAAGAAACTTAGGTCCAGAAAGTTACATATGATCGCCATGTTTGGGTTATGTAAAAGACACCTGGAGGTTCATTAACCAGGTTTAATTATAGAGTCCCTTTAGAGTTTTAAAAGTTCTGATGTGAATCACCTCAAATAAGCTGAACAGAGGCAATGCAGTGTGTGTGTGTGTGTGTGTGTGTGTGTGTGTGTGTGTGTGTGTGTGTCGGCGGGGGTGGGTGTGTGTGGGTGTGGGGTGTACTCTTTTTACAGAAGTCCGGGACGGTTGTTGTCAGTTCACTTTATAATCCTTTCAGACAGGGCAGGGCGGCTTTGGATCATTAGTGAAACTGCAACTGTGAAAACATACTTGTATGTCATACTTATTTTTCATGGATGAACAGGGGACCCATCCTACCTGGCTCACTAATGTACCCTCCCAATACCTCTGAGAGGGGAAAAGCATGAGAATCATCCTGTAACTGAAGTGACTGAGGCTGAAATTGGAGTCAAAAATAGGGGAGTGGTGGGGCGCGTGCTTGCATGTGTGTGTACATGTGTGGACTGAAAAGGAACTTGGGAAAAGTTCAGCTAACAGCCAATGTAATTAAGACGAGTGGGCCTGGCCCACAGGTGCCGATGAGTCCGACCTCTGCTCTAGCTCAGGGGACAACAATGCCAGTGCCCCCTTGCTCAAAACCTCAAAGTTTTTTGGTGGCTCACTAAACCCCAGGCATCCCCTTAACTAACACCTAAATCCTTCCGATGGCAACTGCCTTAGCATCTGCTGCTTGGAAAGCACTCTGGAAGCTTTGGATTGTGGGAGGACCATCGATTAAAGCTCCTACAGATATAATCAGTTGCCATGAAGTCAGTCCTGACTTGTGGTGACCCCTTGTGGCTGAGAGTAGAACTGTGCCCCACATGGTTTTCAATGGCTGAGGTTTTGTGGGGTTTGTTCTGTTTTGTTTTTAAGCAGATGGACAAACCTTTCTCCCATGGTGCCCCTGGGTGGGTTCGAGCTACCAATGTTTTCATTAGGACCTCGGCACTTAACCTTTGCGCCACCCAGGACTGCAATTATGCAGCTGTAGCGGCGTCTTGTAGCCTCAGAGGAGGAGATAAAAGGTGCTCCTTACAGATTAGCTTTTCTGGAAAGCTTGTCAACGTCTACAGCTGTGAATTTGTCCAGACCAAGAACATGGGAAAAGCAAGTCATCCTGCATAGACTCCCCTGCACTCCATGAAAGGCTATTAATACCAGAGCACAGAGTGTAATGAGTTACGCACTGAGCTGCTAATGACAAGGTCACCGGTTCAAACCCATCAGTCACTCCATGAGAAAAAGATGAGGCTTTCTACTGCATAAAGATTTACAGTTTGGAAAATCCCAGGGGCAGTTCTGCTCTGTCCTATAGGTCCCGATGAGTCAGACTCGACTCGGGGCAGCGAGCAGCAGCAGCAGCTCTGGTGGTCTCAGCTTACACCTGTGACCACCAAAGAATACGCAGCTTAGAACTGTGTGTGACTGGCAGGCAGCTGCTGCCAAGTACAAGGGTCAGTCCCACCTCAGGCTGTGGAGTCTTAGAAAGGTCAGCACCAGTGAGCTGTAACCAGACTTTCCTGTTATGAGTCATTGAAGAGTTCATGCAGCCTGGTATCCATAGCAACCAAGTTCCCCAACTCTGAGGATAGTCTGCACCCTACAACTCCCAAACTCTAGGTGGCAATAGAATTGGGGAGACTGTTCTTTCCTCATCCAACTAGGCAACAGAAGACTTCACACCTTCCTTGGTTCTAACATGAAGCAGGGAACCAATAGAGAGGTCTGAGGGGCCAGTCCCAATCCCAACTACGTGGCCAGCCCCCTCTCCCTGCAGAACAGTTCACTTCAGAGGGTAGCACTGAAGCTACAGCTCAGGGAGAGGGACATGTCTGATCAGAGCACACAGGAGCAAATGAAGGGAGAGGAAGAGAGTGGACCATATCCTGGCTCACCAAGCCCTGAGGACAATATTCCCACTCAGAGCAACCAATGCACAGAGAGGACCATAGGGCTGGCCCCACTATGAGACACGACATCCCTCACTGACCCATAGCCCTACAGCAACAACACTGGAGACACAGTGCGGGAATTGTACCCGATCTGACCCCACCACACTGAGGCGAAACACTAAGCGTGTGCAACAGAACAGCAAGGGGAACAGAGTAAGGAAGCCCTGAGGGAATACCAAAATAGACTGAGGGGCCAGGGCATGGCACCCCATCAGACTGGACTGGAAAACACTCCTAAAGATCAACAAACAGACCTTGAAGTATTTACAGGCTTTTCTCTTATTTTTTTGTCATTGGTTTGTTGTTGTTATTGTTTTGTACTCTTTTGTTGCTTTGTTTTGCTCTGTCTTGCTTTTTGTGCAAATTATTATCTCTGCAGGTCTATCTAGATAAGATAGATAGGATAAGCAAGCTGGAGGAGAAAACAATGGGACCAAGGGGACATGGGAGATGGAGGCGGGTCAGGGGGGTGGGGAGGGGGGAGGAAGTGGGTGTTAAGAAACCCAGGGGAAAGGGAACAACAAGTGATCCAAAATCGATGGCGAGGAGGGTGTAGGAGGCCTGGTAGGGCTTGATCAAGGGCAATGTAACCGAGAGGAATTACTGAAACCCAAATGAAAGCTGAGCATGATAGAGGGACAAAAGGAAAGTACAAGGAAATAGAGAAAGGAACTAGGAGGCAAAGGACATTTATAGAGGTCTAAATACAGGCATATACATATGTAAATATATTGATATATGATGGAGAGATACATCTAAATGCATATACTTATAGATTCAATATTAAGGTAGCAGACTGACATTGGTCTGTATTCAAGTACTCCCTCAATGCAAGAACACTTTGTTCTATTAAACTGGCATTCCATGATGCTCACCTTCCCAACACGATCGCTGAAGA
>NW_022111320.1:1321422-1335840 GCF_000313985.2 Echinops telfairi | reverse complement strand
TTTTTTTTTTTTTAAAGAGTCAACTCTAGAGTTAGAGTGCTTGGGTTTGAATCTGAACTCTAATCCCTCAAGTGCTCTGCAATTTTAGCTAATTGCTTATTCCCATTATGCTTTGGTTTCCCCATCTATAATAATAATAGATAAGTATCATCTTGCAGTGGTTTCAAAGCATGGCTTTCAAAATCTTTACTGCACCTAGCACCACGGGCTGGAGTTCTATGCCTCCCTCCTCCTGGAGCTGGATTTTCTTCTGTTTGACCAGTAGAGTGTACTGGAAGTTTTACTAGGCGAGTTAAGTGAGAAGTCAGCCTCTTGAGGCCCTCATTCTAGGAGAAGCCTGGGAACCTGACCACCTTGAGACTGCTGGACTGGACAGGCCTGTGTTACATTCTGAGGAGTCCCAACAGCGGCACCAACTTCAGCCTTGGGAACGAGGCATCTTGAATGAGCAGCACAGTAGACCCTTCAGATGGCTGTAGCTCCATCCCGACTGCAAGTGCAACAAACCAGCCCAGCCTCCCCACAGGCCTGACCCACAAAACTGTGGACAAACGAAACCAGGTGTTTTGTTCTCACCATTCAGTTAGGGGTTGGGGTGCAGCAATTACCTATTGTTATGATAAACATTTAACAAAATATGCATGGAACAGAACAATGTCTAAAGATAATAACGCTTAAAAAGGCTTAACATTTAGTCTTAGTCGCCATATTACATAGCACTACGGAACTAGAATTAAAACTGTTTGCTGGCATTCCTTTATAAATTATTGAAAAATTATCTGCGTAAATATTTTTGGATAGATGGTTTTATCATAAACTTAAGTAGGTACAAAGAATACAAAGCCCAGCATATTGTACCTATTATGAAGTTAAAATAAAGTTAAAATATATCACCATCTTAATTGTAGCCAATGGAATCTAAACCCCATACCTATTTGTTATCTATCATCATCCACTTAAAAAATTCATGAACAAGCTCTTCTTTAGCAGCTGGAAATTCTACATTCTGCCCTTTCCTCCCTGAACTTCTCTTTTTCCACTCTCCAATGCTCTCACAGAACTTCATTCTGACATAAATTATCTGTATGCTTGCATACAAGAAAGTATTGTATACTCTGCTATAAAATAGTTTATAGATTAATCTCTCCAGTAATGCTTGGCCACAGAAATATAAATTAAAATGTTAAGTGTTTTTTTTCTCTGCGCATAAGGCTCTGTTATGGTTTTAAATGTCTTATGCATCTTCTGCCCTGAATCATCATGACAATTATTGAACATAATTGGTCAGATTAAATTTTTTATTTTGATAAATTATTGATAAATATGAAATTTAAATTTTTATTTGAAATGCATCATTTTAATGGATGGGACTGGGATTATATTTTTCTGAATTAGACCATCTATCTGTAAAGTAATATTATTTCTTGGTATAATGAGTCAGCCACGATTGATTTTTCTGAATTAGGTCACATATCTATAGGTCAGTAGTTATTGGTATAATGAGTCAGCTTAATTGATTTAGCATCACTTCTATTCCCATTTTTTGTTTTCATTTCACGAATATATGTTAGGAGAAATCGTTTTCACAGAAATAAATTAATGGAAATGAAAGGGTTTAGTTACAGTAATATACATACCTTTTTAAAATTATGTTTTATTTTAATAAATCATTCTATTGGGGCTCTTACAGCTCTTATAACAATCCATACATCAATATTATCAAGCACATTTGTACATATGTTATCATTTCCAAAATATTTTCTTTCTACTTGAGCCCTTTATATCAGCTTTTTTCCCCCTTCCTCCCCTACCCTCGCACCCTCGCGAACCCTTGATAATTTAAAAATTATTTTTATTTTCATATTTTACACCATCCATTGTCTCCCTTCACCCACACTTCTGGGGAAGTATACGTTGATCATTGCAGCCAGTACCCACTTTCTCCCCCTCCTCCCCCCACCTTCCCCCTACTCCCATGGTCCCACTACTCTCATTATTGGTCCTGAAGGGGTTATCTGTCCTGGATTCTGTGTCAAGAACTCTTATCTGTACCTGTGTAGATGCTCTGGCCTAGCGCACAGTGAAAGGCAGGACTGGGGTCGTGATAGTGGGGGGAGAGGAAGCCTCAAAGAATCAGAGGAATATTATGTGTTTCATCGGTGATGTACTGTGCCCTGGCTGGCTCATCTCTTCCTTGTGACCTCTGTGAGGGGATGTCCTATTGACTACAGGTGGTTTGGGGTCTCTGCTCCAAGCCCCCTCATTCTCAACAATCTGTTTTTCTGTTTGTTTGTTTGTTTGTTTGTTTGTTTGTTTGTTTGTGGTCTTCTGATGCCTGTTACCTGATCCCATCAACACCTCATGATAGCACAGGCTGGTGTGCTTTTTCCATGTGGGTTTGTTGCTTCTCATCTAGATGGCTGCTTGTTCATCTTCAAGCCTTTAAGATTCCAGACGCTATATCTTTTGATAGCCGGGCACCATCAGCTTTCCTTACCACACTTGCTTGTGCAGGGAGGGTGAGCATCACAGAATTCCAGGTTATTAGAATAAAATGTTCTTGCATTGAGGCAGGGTTTGAGAAGAGGCCCAAAGTCCATCCACTACTTAAATGTAATTATGCACATCTTTTAATGTCTTCAGAGGTACGCATAAAATCATCCAGATGTGTTGCTTTAAAATGATATGTTAATGACACCGACAATTCTGTGTGAGATGGGAGCTGTGAAGGGTGTGTTCGAGGAGTGGTATGAGGCGATTTATATGAAAGGCTCACTCTGGCTCCTGGGCTATGAACAAACGACAGGTGGTCCTGGGAAGAAGAAGGAAGAACAGTGTGAAGGCTACTGCGACAATCCAAGTGAGAGATGATGGCAGCTTAGATCTGCGTGTCAATAGTAGAAGTGGGAAAACATGGTAAGTCTCTGTGGATACTTTTTGAAAGTGGAGAGGATAGAGTTTCCTCATCAATTGGCATCAGAAATGCAGCGTGAAAGAGGGAGGAGAAGGGTCTGGGCTGAGTCATTTCCTTAGACTGCTAAAATACAGGAGGTCAGACTAGGTTGTTAGGAGAGAGTGTCATCAGAGGATTCTTTCCATATTCTTCTACATTTTTTTAATTTTAATTCTCTTCCTGTTTTCCCTAAGGCCCAACTTTCTATCCATTATCATTTCATGGCGTCTGAAGAACTTCCCTTAGCATTTCTTATAGTGCAAGTTTGTTGTTGTTGTTGTTGTTGTTTTTGTTCGCTGCCTGCAAGTTGGCCCCCAACCCATCGCAACTCTAGACACAATAAAATCCATCTTTTGTGATCTGTAAAGATCTCATTGGATGATTTTCTGAAAGTAGATCAGCAGGCCTTTCTTCCTTACCTATCGGCATCTGGATGATCCATGAAACCTATCCACCTGGGTTGACCCTGCAACATGCAACTCCTCACTGAGAGATGGGCGATCGGGGGCTGCACTTGAGTTAACATTTAACAAATGGCTGCTGACCTTGAAGTGGCACACCAAAAAAAGTGCTCTCCAATCAATGGAAATAAAAGTTTTGTGAGCTAAAAATTGAAGAATGGATAATGTTTTGTATTTCTGACTGCCTTGATTATAAAGTTTAAATCTATAACCTTCCTTCTAAGGCTATGGGTAACTTTATTAGTTTCAAAATCCCCCTGTGTTCTCTGAACTTAGTAGAAACCACTGGACCTGACTGCAGCACACAGGAGGGAGGCTGGGAAGATACTGACCACCAAGTCTTAGCTCGGAGTCTTCATGTAGGAAGTTGAAGTTGAAGCCAGAGCCTCTTCCCAAGGGGAACTGCTACTTCCGGTCAGGAAAAAAACAACAACCCATAAATGTAACAATAGCAAAGGTTCATGACATTATGGATTTGAATCATTTCCACATGTATTTTCCTTTAACTCCCCACTTTTAAATCATGGACTGGAGCTCCAGGGAGGTTGTGTGGGGTGTTCTACTTCGGCAGTCCTGCAGGACTCGGACTTGGACGCCGCGTTTCACCGTCCTTATTGTTTCCCAGCTCCTCTTTTCTAGTTCAAGGATCACCACGTAGAGAGGGTCTTTGATCACATAAATAACCTGAATTCAGGCCAGGAAAGAACCCTCTGTCTATCACCTATTTCTTTTTAATGTAATCCTTCTACTCTCACTTTATAATATTAATGAATCCACACTAGCCGTTTGCTCCCAAAGAGTCTTGGTTTGTTTGTTTGTTTGTTTGTGTGAATTTACCTATCTAACACACGGTTAATTTTTTCTTTCGTGCTAACTTGGTCACTAGCCACAAATTACTTTTGGTCATCCTGATTGCCCTTGAAACACATCTCGCTGAGCAGTGAGCGAGTCTGCTTGGCTGCAGCCTTTCTGAGGTTTGAGAAGCTCAGGGCTTCCTTTGGAGCGTGATCACCGACAGAAAACACAGTTCATCTCGATCGGTCTGCGTACCAAACAGGGAACAATGCTCACTGCCAAGGAAACAACACTACATCAATGCTGCCAGCGCAATGTGCGCTGGACCGTGCCACCCTGCAGGACCACGACGTTACAGAAATTGCAGGGAAAGCATCCTCTGACACGAGCCTCCAGCTGCCCCTTCATGCAATCTCACGCTGCTGTAAGCCATGGAGACCGTGCTCCTCCTGACACTGGAAAACCATTTGCTTTATCCACCGCGACCCCTGTGGAAGAAAAGGATTGCTTATAACCTCATTGACACTTTGTGATCTTGCAGGAAACACCTGGAAAATCAGATCATGATGCCTATCCCTGAGGCAGACACTGGCATTGCCTTGCCCACTTGGCCCTTGGCTGCATTGTCCGCCACCCCCTTGTGGGGGCATGTCAGATGCGCAGGCATTCCCCCCATGAAGGCAATCAGTTGCCAGACTGCTGTCTCATCCCACCACTGATGGGCCTGCTCCCTGCCTCTGGGGACAATGGACAGGCTCCTGTAGGAGGGGTTTGCACCCTACTGATAATGGTTCCTATGGAGACCCAGAGACCACCCCATAGACCACCCTCTCATTGCTGTGTAACCTATAGTGCAGCCCCTTCCTGTGACTATGTCTCTACCTGTAATTAGTGGGCTGGCTTGCCCCCAAAAAGGTATATAGGCGTGTCAGCAAGATAGAGCTCTCGGACTCAGACCTCTCTGACTCTATCTCCCCCCTCTCCTCTCCAGTCCTCTCTCCCTTGTTCCCTTTCCCTCCTTCCCTTCCCCCTCTCTCCATGTGGACCACCAAGCTGGGCTGAGGTGAGAAATGCTACCATGTGACGTGTCTGCTGTATTATTGTAATATCTCTCATGCTCTCGATGACTTTAACACAATACTTATATATCTCAACCATACAATTGTGCATTACTGAACCCAGAAGTAGTATTACTGAACCCGTGATCAGCGGGTGAGGTTGGCCCACACTCCCCAGTGCCATGTTTAATTTAATACTACACCCCACCCCCCACCCCCCAGGCCTGTGTTTGGTTCTGTGATACACCATTTACTTGGGACCAAGGAGTGGTGTCGTGGTGATGGTGGACCTGCTAACCACAAGGTCAGGCGTTTGAAACCACCAGGTGCTCCGAGGCAGAAAGATGAGGCTGTGCACCCCCTTAAAGAGTTATCATCTTGGAAAAACCCCAGGCCCAAAAGAGCTGGAAAAGCCTTCAATGAATATTGCTAAGTGAAAAAAATTGTCTGAAGAAAATACTGTATGATTCCAACTATATGACAGTATTGAAAAGGCAAAATTATAGAAACATTAAAAAGATCAATGGTTGTCAAAGGTTCCGAGGGAAGGAGGGAGAGGGAAGGAGAAAGGGAGGTGGAACACAGGGTCTTTTCAGAACAGTAAAACCATTCTGTGTGATACTATAATGATGACATGTGGCATTGTACATTAGTCAAGAGAAGTTCTTGGATCCTATGGGATTGTAAACCCAAGGTTATCAATTTGGGCCTTCCTAGCTTTCAGGTATAAAATATTCAGAAGCAGAAGGAAAATAAAAAGCCAGCAAGATGTAGACCCAAAAAAGGGAGGGGGTGGGGTGCTTGGCTTCATCATTTGGGCCCTTCTATCCAGGTGTGCATAACTCTATCCTCAAACTTCCCAGTTTTGTAAGAGAATATCTTTTGTGATGTAGCTGGTCTTTCCTGCCTCTTGCTGTTTTCACCAAAATGGTACCGGGTCATAGTAACCTGTCAGACATACCTGACTTGACCCTGGAATCAGTTCCTGCTTCAGAGCTACTTGCAGAGTTAGGGCCAAGCCTCCTTGGCGGACAGGAAGAATTCAGGCTGTTCTCAGCCCGAAGGACCCCTCAGCTGAGAAACTGCCTACCCTCCTCTTCCCTACTTAGTGCAGACTCAGCTCAAAGGTTATTCAGCTGTGAGGCCACACAGAACCCCAGCTACTATGATCAGTTGACTCCAGTGTTGAAGAAGTTTGTAGCTGAAAAATAAGGACACAAAGTGTTGTGCAATCTTGAGACTGATGACGGCAACATATGTACACGTGCTCGACACGTGGATGGATGGATGGACTGTGATGAGAGCTGTAAGAGCCCCCAATAAGAGTATTTAGTTTTTTTAAATGCAAAAACAAACAAACATTAAAAACAAGACTTAAATATAAAATTTTAAAAAGAAAACAAGATTTAAATGTAAACACAATATGGAAGGTAAAAACAAGCCTATACCCAAGATAGATGGCTGACCTGGTAAACAAGAGAAAGATTCATGTGGAACATCTACAAAACCACAGCACTGGCAACAAGTGCTCCACTGAAACAGCTGGGTGTTTAAATCTAAGGTCTTCCACTAGATTACTACATCAGTGAAATAAACTGGTTCTGCCTCTCAAAAAAAAAGAAGAAGAGTTATACAATCAAATTTCTGAGGTCTGATGTGATCTTATAGTGTGTGGTTAGCTGGCCCCCAGACCCTGACATTTTAAATATGTGTAAACTAAGACCAGGAGGGCTAAGTGATTTGCCAGCGGTCACCTAATTGTAATGCAGCGGAGGAGACAAGAAAAGAGATCCGGATAGTTATTGAAGCATATTGAGCACTTCCCATTGCGCCCCGCTCAGTGTATTTCACAAACATTACTTTGTCCTCCAAGGTGGGTTTATTATTACCACCATTTTCCAGATGAGGACACTGAGGTTCCCAAGTTTGTCAAAAACTTGGTAAAGACAAGGTAAGGACAGGGCTGGAACCCATGCCTACCCTCTCTGTTCCCGAAGCCTCTCCACATCACTATGAGCTTCTTAGGAAAATCTGAAGACCAGTTATAGTCTTCATTCAAACACCTCTCAAATAAAGACTGGTTGAGATACACAACCATCTGATTTTCATCAGCAATACTTCAAGTCCTGCCTTCTGGATGGATTCCAATCAATGTAAAGGAACCCAAACGCCTCGGAACTGGCCTCAAAGACTGTGTCATGATACACGGAAAATGATAAATGGAAAAAATATATAGACGTTGTCAAGGATTTCATTTTACTTAGATCCATAATCAACGCTTGTGGAAGCAGCAGTCAAGAGATCAAACAACATACTGCCCTGGCCAAGACTTCTTAAAAATATTGACGAGTAAAGAAGTCACTTTGGGGACTTAGATGTACCTGACTCAAGCCATGGTATTTTTAACCACCTCATAGGCATGTGAAAGTTTGACAACGAATTAGGAAGATCAGGGAAGTGTTGATGCCTTTGAATGATGGTGTTGGTAAAGAACATTGAAAGTATCATGGTGTGCCAGGAGAACAGACAAATCTGTTTTGGAAGAAGTACAGCCAAAATGCTCCTTAGAGGCCAGGATGGTAAGACTAGGTCCTAACTACTTTGGACATGTTATCCAGAGAGACCAGTCCCTGGAAAAGGCCATCACGCTTGGAAAGGATAGAGAGTCAGCCAAACAAAAGAGGAAGTCTCCCGACACAGAGGCTGCAACATGGACTCAAACCTGTAATTGTGAGGTTGACTAATTGGTGGGCAATTTTTGGTTCTGTCGTACATGAGGTATTGAAATTATTGACATTTCGCTTTGGTCTCTGCTTTTGGCTGAAAGAGTGAGTGACAGGCATCCCTAGACCTTACAACAACACATTCATCCTCCAGACTCTTAGCCGGTGGGGGTTGGAAGTTTCAATTCTATAGTCAGCTAAAGGCAGGCCTCCCACCATTGGCTGGCTTTCTGGCAGGTCTTCTGTCATTGGCTGGTCCTCTGTAGGGCACTCCTCTTCTCAGGTCACTCCAGACTGCATGCTGAGTGCCTCAGCTCAGACCCAGGAGTCTATCCAGTCATTGTGAATCTCTGTGAATACCATTGTGATCCCCAGTGATGATTGCTCCTCTTTCTCCACCCAGCCTTCACTACTTCCGATCTCTTCATTGGTAAGGAAATGAGTCTTATCTTCCTTTGTGCTGGAGAGCTCTGTATAGGAAGTGGGTCTCCACCCTCTTTGGTTAGAATTTCTGCCAGACCCTTCCAGCACCACCTCTTCTCCCCCTTCAGCCTCTGACCAGCTACCCTTGGGAAGATGTTGATAAAGGGAACATGCATTAACCTCTCATTGTGCTAGAAATTCCTTCCACTGTCCCTCTTTCCCCTTGCCCTAATCTTGTCATAATCCCTTGTCATATCCCTTTGCCATAATATTGTCCACTTGGCAGTATGATGGGTCAATGAAAAGTAAATCCAATCATCACTGCCCACTTTAAACCCAACTTCGTTTCATAAAAAGAAAACTAAAGAAAGAAATTATTGACATTTCTCCACCATAAAATATTTCCAATGAATACAGGGAATCCAGGGCGGATGAGCCCTACAGGACCAGTGGTGTGAGTGGTGATACTGGGAGGGTAGAGGGAGAATGAGTAGGAAAGAGGGAACTGATTACAAGGAACTATATGCGACCTCCTCCCTGGGGGACGGACAACAGAAAAGTGAGTGAAGGGAGACTTTGGACAGGGCAAGATATGACAAAATAACAATTTATAAATTATCAAGGGCTCATGAGGGAGGGGGTAGCGGGGAGGGAGGGGGAAAATGAGGACCTAATGCTGGGGGCTTAAGTGGAGAGGAAATGTTTTGAGAATGATGAGGGCAATGAATGTACAAATGTGCTTTACACAATTGATGTACGTATGGATTGTGATAAGAGTTATATGAGCCCCTAATAAAATGATTAAAAAATATATTTCCAATGGTGACCTTTAGGGAAAATTTTAGCACATGTTACAGCCTTCAAAAGTTAAACAAGTCAGAAAAACTCCAAGCTTCCAAATAACGTCTTCTGTTATCATGATAGAGTAGACGGCTTCACGGTAAAAATAAAGGCAGCTGACTTCTGCCAGAGCAGTTCTTCCTGGAGTGTCTAATTAAGTCAGAGGCTGTTCTTGAAAAGTCAACCAATGTTATTCTCTTCCCTCAGGCAAGGAGCCCCCTTTGGAAGCTCAATTCCAAAGAGGAAAAAAGTCGTCTTCTGAGGACTGTCACATTTGGTTTATTTGAGAGAACCCCCTGCCACCTCCTTGACAAGAGCTGCACAGCGCACGCATCGTCAATAAAGCAGGCTGACAAAGTGGCCCTGGTTTTAGACTGAGGCCTCCTGGCTTGATCCTGGGCTCCAGCCTCCCCCAAGCCAGCTGTCAAAGGTGTATCAGAGAAAGTGCACCCAACTGCAGAGCAGGCTCGTTGCCCCACCTCCAACACTCCTTAAAGGTAGTCCCTTCTGTCCGCGTCATCATGGCGGCCTGATGTGTGTCACAGCGGAAACGGGCTCCGAGAGCTGCTCAGGAGCTGATTTGGGGAGGTCAAGTGGCCTTTTCTTTCAAGATCCCTCTGGGCAGACAAACTCATAGCCATTGTGGTCTGCAGCTGAGCACATTAACAGTTGAACTCCATTCGTATTCATATTAACATCCAGCGTGCACTAACCATGGGTCATGCACTCTGCGAAGTGCTTCACACCCGGCTCCTCATTTAAACACCACTGCAACCCTGTGAAGTAGGCAATCCAATTACTTGCGTTTTACAAGTGAAGACTTTGAAGCTTAGAAAGGTTAAGTAACTTGGTTGGGAGAAGATATCTGTTTTGTGTGTCTCCTTGCCATTGAAGAAGAGCCATCACTTAGGCCCTTTTGGTGAGAAGAGAAGGAAGGGAACAGATGATAAGAAGCTAACCTTCTTTAGCATCTATGGCTTAGCCACCTGGTGCGCATCGGAACCGACTCCGTGGCACCTAACAACAATGACTTGCCCGGTACTGTTTTGTGCTTCTTGTCTCCTATCTTGAAACCACAATATGGCTCCGTCTCTCTAAGACAACCCTCTTTTTGATAGCATTAACTGAGAGAGTCCATAAGTAGATCAAGCTCAAATAGCTATGAGGTGGTTCCATGATGATTTGGAACAGATTACTTTGTTCCAAAGATAGCACTTCTACACTCCCCACAGGTATGTAGATTCTTTGGATCCTGATTTTTGTTGGGGAAAGCACTCTGGTTCCTAAAACAGACCATGGAATTCTCAGGCATCAGAGGAATGCTTTCATTTACTGAAACAACCAAGCAGCACTTAACCGTGTTGGGAGCCCTCCGTTTGCCCCCTGGAAGTAGGCCTCAGGAAGGAAAGGTGGGACAAATAAGTCATCCTTGGAACCAACCTCTGGCCCTCACCCTCGGAGGCCTGTGGCTGCTCAGAAGGTTGAAGAGATACTATTTCAGGTTGGCCCAAAATAACTAGTCAACCCTTATGTTGGAGATCAGGCAGGAAAGTCTACAGTGTAGCTAATGTAGTGAGTGAACCACCTGGACTTGGAGATATAAAAGTGACTGAGAGAGGGATGTTTCAGGACCCCTGCTCTCTGGTGCCCAAAGGAGCATGGGTACCAAAGACTTTCAGCCGACTTACCTAGCCTCCTTACCCAGGAGGTGCTTGACTGAAGGAAGATGCTTTAAATACCTCACCTACATCATGAAGTGGGGTTCCTGTGGAAGAGACATCACCTCTACACCTGGACAGCTTTTTCTTTCTTTCTTTTTAATCATCTTACTGGGGGCTCATACAACTCTTATCACAATCCATACATCCATCCATTGTGTCGAGCACGTTTGTACATTTGTTGCCCTCATCGTTCTCAAAATATTTTCTTTCTACTTGAGCCCGTGGTATCAGTGCCTACTTTCTCCCCACTTCTCCACCCTCCCTCCCTCACGAACCCTTGATAATTTATAAATTATTATTATTTTGTCATGTCTTACACTGCGGACAGCCTTTTCTAATCAGGGAGGATCCACTTGAAAATGGATCCACATTTGTTTTGGCGTGCTGTCTGCTTCTTTTTATAAATAATGGAGGTCATTTGCCATAGCCAAACACTCTGGGAATATATTGTGTGTCCCCACTCTGACTGGGCAGCATGACACTCAGGCAGCGGTTGATGCCCTTGTGGGGAACGCGCACCCTAGCAGTGCTGTGTTTGCTTGGAGTTCTTACATAGCCTCTGAGTGTATCTATCATACTCTGTCGTACTACCGATGTGCCTTGGCACATCGTCTTTGAGCCCTGGTTTCCTCCCTCGGTACATGGAGTTCAAAGAAGAGAAGGTATGGGGGGCCTTACTGAGCCCAGCCTTTCCCCCAGCAGATCCCTCATCCTGTTTTGCAGCACTTGGTTGGCATGTTCATCAGATTCCTCTCCACGTGCTCCTTGGTGATTGGTGTTTGCATAGGACTCGGGTCTATGCTATGAGCCCCTGGGGATCTTTGTATTCTGCAGAGCGCAGGTCTTAGGTTAGATTTGGATGCTCACAGATATTCAGTTACTATGTAGGGTAAGAATCTCCATCTGGTTTTCACAGATCATAGAGGATGTCTCAGAAAAGTCCTAAAACCCTTAAGAGATCATTCAACCCACTAGACACATTTTGCTATCTTACATCTCTGCATCTTCAGAAACCACATAATGTGCCCTGTCTTTAAGCTCCAAACTCTTAAAGAAACCCCCCCCCAAAGTACTCATTTAAAGGGTTCCTTGCTTCAGCTAACATTGATTAGTTGTTATGTTTTGCAATCCCATTTTCTCCAGGAGGATATGTACAGGTAGGCAACCCCGCATGAATGAGGTGGTCGCAGAGCTGCAGGTTTGTCATCCTGGCCTCAAGTCAAGCCACATGGCCGACCTGACATTCACATGAGCCAGGTTGATGAGAACCCCATACCTGAGTGTGATTGGAAGGGGTGCCAGCCCCCACCACTAATCACAGGTTCGATAGGCACAATTGTATGGTTGAGATATATAAATATTTTATTAAAGTCATAGAGAGCATGAGAAATAAGAGAGAGATTGAAATAATGGAGTCAGACACATTTCACGGTAGCATGTTCACCTCAGCCCCGTGCTTGGTGATCCACATGGAGAGAGGGGGAAGGGAAGGAGGACAGAGAGAAAGGGAACAGGGGAGCTAGGATGGGAGAGGAGAGGAGGAGCCAGGAGAAGTCAAGGGAGGAGCCAAGAGAGAGCCCTTTGTTGCTAACCCAGGCCTATATATCTTTGGGCGGAGTGCAAGCCCACTAATTACAGGTAAAGACATATGTCACAGGAAGGGGTTGCACTACAGGTTATACAGCAATGAGAGGGGGACAATCTAGGGACATACATGCCATAGGAAGGGGAGGGATTGGGGGTATACATGTGACAAGAAGGGTGGATCCTAGATTCAGGATAGCAGCCTAACTTTGGATATAACTAAGCTGGTTTGATCTGTTCTCCATAGAAACCATTATCAGTAGGGTGTAAACCCCACCTATGGGAACCAAGCTAATGGCTGCAAGCCTCTTGGGAGAAGTATCCTATTGTCGTTAACAGCAGGGAGCAGGGCCTACCTGTCTGGCAATTGAATGCCTTGGGGAGGATGTTTCTAAGCATCTGACCTCCCCCCATTTGGTGGCAAAAAGCCCCTAACGTTTGGCATGTCTTTGGGGGAGACAAAGCAGGGGAAAAGTTTCTTTATAATCCCACACCTGAGCAGTGGGCAGCACAGTGGGGTAGCACTTGGGTAGGTCATTTGCAGAAAGGCGCTTTACAGAGTGGTGATGGAGTCGGTGTCAAGGCCTGTATCAAATAGTTGGATGTGGAAACTTAGCCTCCATCCTGAACAGGGCATTTTCTCAATACTTCAGAAGGTGGGGATTGAACATCTCAAAGGATTAAAGGTATACACAATGGTTTACTCATGAGACATACACTGGTTCTCAATGTAACATTCTCAGCATCCACATCACCTGGAAACTTGTTAGAAATTCAGTTTCTCAGGCCCCAGAATCAGAATGTCAACACTATTCTGGGGCTGAATTGCTTGTCATTCTTCAAGAGGGATCCATACCAATCGGTAGAAGCTCATTGGGACTCCTTTCTAGAAGCAGGCCTACTGCAGAGCCCCAAGACAACCGGGGATGAGTCCTAATGCTCCCCACAACATCTCATCCAGCCCATTCATAAATCAGAAGTCCAGAGGGGACCTGCAAAGGGAGAACAGGAGACAAAGGCTATGCAGGGCTCAGCTCTGACCCAGAACATCCTGCCTGGATGGTACCCCCTGCCGAGAGGCATTTAGAAAACTTTGAGGTGACAAAGGCACTCCAAGGCACAAGAGCCCATGGGGATTGGGGTGCTGGGAGGAATGGGGCTTGTGGCTTAGGGCCCAAGGCAGGAATATCCATGGCCAAGGCAGGAAAGAAATACTGTTGTTGGCTTCTACCAGCATATAACTTCCTTGATATCTTCAGTAAAGTTGTTTATAGAGTGACTATATGAGTTAGAATCCACTTGATTGGAGTTCCTTGAATATGCCGTTTCCATTGCAGGTCGCACAGCAACAGATGTTGGTATTTGTATGAGTGCCTCTCCTACTAGACCGCAAGCTCCCAGCCAGAGACAGTCTTCTCCATCACTGTGCTCCAGTGTCTGGGTCAGCAAGAAGGGGGTTGGGTGGTTTTATTTTAAATCAACAACAAACCCACGACTGTCAAAACAGTTGTAACTCACATCCACCAGAGGCTGTAAATCTTTCTCCTGCAGAGTGGCTGACGACTCCAACCGCTGACCTTGGCCTTAGCGGCCCATCTCATAAACCTATGCACCACTCAGCCTTCTGGTTGCAATTAAGTAGTTGAGAATAAAATGAATATCTAGTGGTGCATTGCCTCAACAATAGGATACTGCCCTTCAGAAAAATAGCCCGGGGCAGCTAGTCAGGCGAACCTACACTTGCACGTTTACATCACAAAGGAATCCACCTGAATCACAAGCACTTGCACGTTTACATCACAAAGGAATCCACCTGGATCACAAGCACTTGCACGTTTACATCACAAAGGAATCCACCTG
>NW_022111320.1:1316039-1321322 GCF_000313985.2 Echinops telfairi | reverse complement strand
TTGCACGTTTACATCACAAAGGAATCCACCTGAATCACAAGCATGTTGCACGTTTACATCACAAAGGAATCCACCTGAATCACAAGCACGGTGCAAAACAGCTGAGTTGAGAGGGTCAGAAGACACCGAGGGGCCGAGGGGCAGCAGACCATTTAGGGTGTCAGTATTGTTATGTTGACTGTGTCATTCTGGTCAACGCTAACAAGCACAGACGGCGTCTCTATCTTCCCTTAGCTCTGCCCAGCTCCTTTCTTTGATTACCAGCTCTGAGCTTAATCTTCAAATTATAATCAAAATGGAAAGAAAAAATGGTATTCAAAGAAGAAATATGCAAAGTAGAAAAATTTTGAAATAGGAGTGATAAAAAGCAGTAAAATTGTTAGAGCTACAATTCAATTTTTAAGAATTACCCTAAGAAATTAATAAAGAACATCCACAACCTTTGGCTACAAAGAAGTTTATAAGAAAATTGTTAAAAATTTGAAAACAATCTAATCACACAAAAGAGAACATATAATTAAATAAACTTCTATATACTTGATAGCCATTTAAAAAGATACAATATAGAAGTAGAAAGGTGGTATTAGGTTCAAAACTATCAATGAAACAATGAGGCAATAGTATAAATAGGACAATTCTTATTTTCATAAGTCAATATAAGTATAAGGTTTTCTGTGGCCAATTTCTCAGGAGTGGACAGTCTGTCTCTTCTCTGTAGTCTGGATCCTTTCCTGAAACCTGTCCATTGTGGTGGCCCCGGTGGTATTTTAAATACCAGGTATGTAGCT
The DNA here is from genome assembly GCF_000313985.2 of Echinops telfairi. Classification (NCBI taxonomy): domain Eukaryota; kingdom Metazoa; phylum Chordata; class Mammalia; order Afrosoricida; family Tenrecidae; genus Echinops; species Echinops telfairi. The sequence continues at coordinate 1,320,534 of NW_022111320.1, read as the reverse complement.
TCCAGCATCACAGCAAACACACAACCCCCCACAGTAGGACAAACTGGCAGACAAGTGGTGGTGGCTAATGTGTGCCTGGCTCAAGCCATGGTATTTTCTATCGCTTTATATGCCACTTGGAAGTTGGATCTTGAATAGGATGATCAAAAAAGAAGCAATGCATTTGAATTAGGGTGCTGGTGAAGAATATTGAAAGTACCATGGGCTGCCAAAGTACAAACAAATCATAGAAGTCCAACCAGAATGCTCCTTAGAAGAAAGGGTGGCAAGACTTGGCCTCACAGAGGTTGGACAGGCTGTCCAGAGAGACCGTCCCTGGAGAAGGACATTATGCTTGGTCAAGAAGAGGGGCAGTGGAAAGAGGAAGATACAAGAGCTGCAACCACGGGCTCAAACATAAGAACGATTGTGAGGATGGCACGGGACTGGGCGGTATTTGGTTCTTTGTACATAGGGTTGTTACGCGTGGGAAACAACGTGATGGCCCCTAAAAGCAACTGCTTCCTTTAGTCCAATGTCATGCATGCATGGCACCACTTGTCTCTTGGGCTGCTTCCTACCATTCATGTTATACTGTAGTATTAAATTAAAAAATGGCACGGAGGGAGGTGGGGGACCAGCCCCCACCGCTAGTACTACTATTACTCAACGGGTTCGGTAATGCACAATTGTACGGTTGAGATATATAAGTATTATATTAAAGTCATAGAGAGCATGAGAGATAATACAATAATACAGTCAGGCATGATACATAGCAACATTGCTCACCTCAGCCCAGCTTGGTGGTCCTCGTGGAGGGGGCTTAGCCATCAGAGAAGAAGCCGCTGCTTCATCCTCCTTAGTCACCTTCTCCAGCCACCCTCGGCCAGCCACCTCTTGGGAGCCGCCCCTCTTGGGAAGCAGCTCTCCTTATTTATTGCTAACCACGCATCATATTACTTTAGGGGGATACATCACAGCATCATGCATCACAGAGAGGGGCAATACAATTCATCCTTGAACAGGTTTGATCATTCTGGTGTCTCATACAATAAAGCAGGCAATTATTATCCTGGGTAGCATGCAAGCCCCCTGATAGCAGATAGCAACCTACTTCATAGAGAGGGGTTGTAACATAGGCAATACAAGCAATAGGAGGGGGATGACCTAGGGGTGAATGTGCAATAGTAGCCTAAGCTTAGTCATCTTAGAGTGGTCCCGGGCGTGCCTATGGGCACTGCTTCAAGGGAACAATAACAGAAAGGAATGGGCCCTATTTGGGGTGAGTCAGACCTACAGTCTGGCCGCTCTAGATGGCCGATGTTGGGGAGAATAACCTCTGAACTACTTTCGCTGCCTAGTGAACAATTATTTTCAAGCTAAATCTGGCATATATTTTGGGGAGACAACTTAAGAGAAATCCTTCTGTTCCCCACATTATACAATGCAGCAGAAGTCATTTTTTCTAAGATGCGTATCTAATGTTGTCCATTATTAAAGTCCGGGGGTGGGGGGGAGGGAGGGCTTCAGGACCTTTTCTCATCCTGCCCTTTTCCCTATTTCTATCATGACCCTCTTCTGACAGATTGACCCAGTGGCTGTTGCCGTGGGCTCCAGCGTGGCGGCGACTGGGAGAAGGGAGTCAGGTTGAGCAGTGTTTTGTTCTACTGGCCATGGAGTTGTTATGAGTCGAAGCCAACTCAAAGGCATCTATCAACAGCAACACATCTGCATGAATGTGCATGAAGACTTCTGAAAGAAAACAGCAAACTATTGACTAGGATGAGACCCCAGAAGCCAAGTTTTAGTATTTATGTTTCTCATTGGCTTATCTACATTTGCGATATACTCTAAAATGACCATGTGTTATTTGTATGCTTTGTTTTAAAGTGAAACAACAACGGGGAGAGTTGCTGGGCATTAGCACTGGGTGCAATTGGAGAGCAATTATGTCCTTGATTTCCCTGGGCAGATGAGTAAATTAGACATGCGACCAAAAGTTGACCAAAGGAGAGACCCATGTGGTGATCCTGCGACCCCAGGTTGTTTGTGATAGTGGCTTGCACACATAGTGGACTTGGAAAGATGTTCAAAGGTAAAGCTGGGCTTGGTGACTGACATATAAAAGGGTCAGGGAGAGTTTAGCCTATCAGGCAGGTCAATCAGGAGCCGAGAAAGATGGACTCCATCCAGAGTGTCCCACTGGCACGGGAAGCTAATATTGCCCACTCTTTTTTCAGAGGACACTTTTTAATGCGTGTGTGTGGAGGTTTGCACAATTCTTATGTTTCAGACTTCCCAGATCAGATAGATTGAGGAGGTCAAGTTTTGCTGCACTGGATCTTCATAAAATTTTAGTAGGTTAAGATGAATAAATGGAATGATTGTGGTTGTTCTGTTTTGATCATCTCAGATTTTCCTTTTGACAATGAAGAATTCCTAGTGTGAGACTGGAAGAAATGCTCATCAAAAAATCAGAAGAAATGATAGAGAACATAATTCTTTTAATCCTGGATATCTAAAGCTGAAAAGTCATTCGAGAATTACAAAACTTACAAAAGGAGCAAGAAAAATGAACAGCAGAATAATTTTAATCTTTCCATTGATATTTTAATATGATTCTTGGTTGACTTATTCTTTGTTCTTTTCTGAAGACTTGGCATGTTTTATCTCCTTAATGTTTTCATCATTTATCATTTCAGAGAAGCTCTGTTGTGGTTCATTCCGCACTGGATTTTAGGGAGAAAGAAGTGAAATGAATACAGATGCGACTCTCCACTGACTTCGTTCTGTATAATCACTGACCTCAGAGGGCACGTTATTGATCAAAGCATGTAAGACGAGGTGGTTTCCTCAGTAACGGCGATGCAGTTGGATGTTTGACCTGACTCATCTAGCCATACCCTTTGTAATTCCCATGAGTGGGATCATGAAAATAAGGAACCTATGGGCGAAATGAATGTACAAATGTGCTTTACACAATTGATGCATGTATGGATTGTGATAAGAGTTGTATGAGCCCCTAATAAAACGATTAAAAAAAAAAAACAATGAAAGCTACCTGGGTTGAGAAACAGACTGTGTAGCAGTATCAAACTCACTTGAAACACAGGAAAGTTTTTCCTCTGTAGATTTTCAAGGTGCATCCTTAAGTCCATCTACTGTGCCTTGGTGTTTCTATCAATAAAATGGAAATGCAAATAAAAAAAAGAAACTGTAACATGAGCACTGGTCGATTTTGCCATCCTGCTGGGTTTAAGGTGGGCCATTTCAGAAGCAAGAATGGGGAGCTTCACTATCGAGACAGAAGGGCTAGGAGTGGAGCACATCCTTTGTATCCCAAGATCCCTAGGAAGAAACTCTTCAATCCAGGAAACAGGGCTGTGACACTGGAGAAGTGGTGGTAAAGTTGTGAAAAAGCAGTAGCAACAGAGGCCGCACAACCAAGCGCATGAAACAGAACAGAGTGGTAGACTTCTCAGATCATGCTACCTGTTGTTTCCAGTCTCTGGGCCACCTTACCATCTGCCATTGGGTTGTTCAGTTCTCCCAAAAGCTTTGTAACAAGTCCCCCATCTAAATTCCCTCTATGGTATGACCTGATACAACTCCGTACTCCTGAGTATATGCTAACTGGCACACTGTTCTGGGGAGGTATGAGGGTAGGAATGAGACTAGAAGCAGAAATGCTGTGCAGCTGTTGTGTGGAGAGGGGTCTGAAGTGACCACACAAGAAAATCCTGATGCCATAGGAGGGAGTTAGCTCCAGCCTGGCACCCTAAGTGTATTTGCTGAGTACCCCTAGCATGTGTACACCTTTCCTGATATGGGGAATAATTTCTCAGGAAATTGGAGCTTCCCACTATGTGGTTCTGCCATCACTCTAGAAGGATGTTCTACCCACTGGATGTCAACAGCACTAGATATCCAGTTGTGGTAAGTTAAAATGTCCCCAGACAGAGCCAGCGTGTACAAGGTGGGCAATCTCTGAGTTAGGAGGAAGGACCTGTAGCTTAGCTAATGACAAAGCATCCATTTGCTGGGAGTAACCTCAGCACCACACAAATCCCTTACGACTCGGGAGAGTCCTCTGGCCATAGTGGGATGCAAGGATTCAAACCTCTATTCTGGCCACTCTGCTTTGGACCAACAATACGGAAGTGAGGACCATAATGAGAAGCAGGGTATGTCCCCATGCCACCAGGGCCACTGCACTATTCCAGAAGGTGCCACTCACATATTCTAAGATGGAAAGCAGAGAAAATCCCAGGAAAATGTTTACTTGTGTTTCGTTGACTATGCAGTCATTAGACTGTGTGGACCATAATTAACTGCAGATAACGTTGAGAGGAATGGAGATTCAAGAACACATCATTGTGCTTATTTGGAACTTGTGCGTGGATCTAGTAGTTTTGTGCACAGAACAAGGGGATGCTGTTATACGATCGCTGACGACAAGTTGGTGTATAAGCTAATGTGGCAAAGAAAGCTGATGGTGCCTGGCTATCAAAAGATA
>NW_022111320.1:1312574-1314398 GCF_000313985.2 Echinops telfairi | reverse complement strand
TGCATGTTGCATGAATAATCAGAGACTGTGGCATCAGGGTTGGAGCAAGGCTTGTTAACAACCTGTGATACGCAGATGACGCAACCTTGCTTGCTGAAAGCAGGAGGAATTGAAGCACTTGATGAAGATCAAGAGCTATAGCTTCCAGTATGGCTTAAAAATAAATGTCAACAAGACCAAAATCCTCACCACTGGACCAATAGAGAGCATGATGATAAATGGAGGAAAAGTTGAAGTTGTCAAGGGCTTTGTATTTATTGTACCCACAATTCATGGAAGCGGCAGTCAAGCAATCAGAACACATAACGCAGAATTGCAGGTGAACTGAGACATTGTATGGCATAAAATGCGGCAAATAATAATATACAATATAATAATAAGGGTTCCCTGGGGGAGTCAGGGGGGGTAAGGGATAAAGGGGAACTGATATCAAAGAGTTTAAGAATAAAGAAAAAAAAAGAATAAAGAAAACATATTGAAACAGATGGTGGTAGCATTTGTACAATTATGCGTGATCTAATTGAAATATGGATGGTTACAATATCTGTAAGAGCTCCCATTTAAATAATTTAAAAAAAAACATAATACATTAAGTAAATCTGCTGCACAAGCCCTCTTTAGAGTATTGAAGAGCAAGGATGTTACTTTGAGAACTTTGGTGCGCCTGACCCAAGCCATGGTGCTCTCCATTGCTGTGGAAACGAGGCGTTGAATAGGAAAGGCCAAAGAAGAGCCGGTGCATTTGCATGGTGATGCTGGAGAAGAATATTGAAAGCACCGTGGACTGATGTTGGAAGAAGTAAGGCCAGGGTGCTCCTTAGAGGCAAGGATGGCAAGACTTCGTCTCACATACTTTGGACATCTGAGGCTAGACCCTGGACTTGTCAGGAGAGACCAGTCCCTGGAGAAGGACATCATGGTTGGTAAATTGGAGGGGCAGTGGAAACAAAGAAGGTCCTCAAGGAGATGGACTGACGCAGTGGCTGCAGCAATGGGCTCAGGCACAGGAACAATTGTGAGAATGGCCCAGGGCAGGCAGTTTTTCCCTCTGTTGGGCACAGGGTCGCTATGCGTCAGAGCTGACTCGATGGCACCCAACAACAACAACATGGAGTTACGCCATGCCGAAGCCTCGGATACCACATTCCCCAACCATCTGTCGCTGTCTGAGACTGAGCATGCTGGAAAGAAAGACACATAGAGCTAGGAAACACTACACATGGGTATGGAAATCATGAATCGCTGTAGCTCAGTTTTATAATGGGAGACCACTTCCAGATGGTTCCACATCCTGAACAATTAAAACAGAACTTCAAATCTGAAAAAGCTTGAGAAAAAGCGAGGGAGAAGGGGAAAGGCTGTGTGGTACAGCTCAATGAGTTTGAGATGACCCACAAGCAGGTTTAGATTTGAGTCTTGTTTCTACTGCATGAAGCTTTCTGGCCTCTGAGTCTAGTGGCCAATCGGTCATGACAGTTGTTATTCCTGCCACGGAGGATTGTGAAGACTAACGAGTAAATCAAATGACTGCACATGCGCATGGTACAGAGTAAAGCCACCCTTCAGTCGGCTCCCTTGAGGCTCAGTTATTTCTTAAACTCTGTGTTGTTTGGTTGGTCCATTAGGGGAATGACATAAAGGCTTCCTATTTATTTGTCCCTGCATGCTTCCTAAAGAGAAGCATTAGATGGTCCTGTTCGCCTCTTTGTGGCTTAGTAACTCAGCTATTAATGGGAGTGGCGGGTGGGAAGGAATCAGAACATTTATTTTTTATTTTTATTTTTTTAATCAATTTATTGGGGCTCATACAATTCATCACAATAC
>NW_022111320.1:1309647-1311707 GCF_000313985.2 Echinops telfairi | reverse complement strand
GGGCTGAGGACGCTTGAGTTCTAATTGCCCGTTTGCCTGGGATTTGCTGTTTTTTGGGGGTAAGTGATCATTTTACTCTGGTCCTCGCATATAAGAGGAGGGATGGAAGAGAATATTGCTGAGACATATTCCAGGGACTATGCTAAATCCAGACTTTGATGTTAGTACTGAATTTTGAAGACATTTCCGGTCCAAGAGAAGTTGGATGAACAAGGGCTTGCTGAATGGGTTTAATAGAGAGCTGTTTGGGGTAAGGAGCACTTGAAGCAGAAAGAGATGATATGAGAGCCACACACAGGAACCCTCCCGCTGGCTACTTGAACTCCTTCTGGCAGAGAGGCGCTTGGCCAGGATACCATGGATTGGCTTTGTGTCCAGATAAGTCATGCTGTCTGAGATGTTTCTCACCGAGGCCTAGCTAGATTTTTCTGGGGGAGTAAGGAGAGGATTTTAATCTGACACAGGCGATGGACTAATTGGCTCTGTGCAGTTTGTCAGGGGAGTAGCAGAACAAGGACCAGTTCTCCCGGGAGGGAAAGAGCTATTGGTTCAAGCAGTTATCTTTAATAACGCAAGACCTCCTGGGACAGAGACTGATACCAGGAGATGTTATTTATTCTCCCTACACAACCCAAAGTCACATTCTTGTAGGTCAGAACTAGGTCTTTCTTTTGTACCTTATTTTAATGCAGATCAGCTCTGTTAGTAACCTTCGGGAATCCTATCTATCAAGGCCAGAGAAAGAGAGAGATCTTCAAATTACATTTTTATAGGGGTGTTGATGCTGTCAAACAGTGTGTCCAGATTTCTATGCAAATTGAGGAAGAAACACTTTCCATCTAAAGCCTAGAAATCCACGTCTTTTATGGAAAAACACCATCTACTCAAAATAAGGTGTGACTGGGTGATTTATTTTCATTATCCAATAAAGTGTTTCTTTATGAATTTGTTTACCCTGGCGTCTTTTTAAATTGAAGCACATGTACTCAAGTCTGTGTGAAGGGAGGAATATGGCAAAAGGATTGGGAAAGGGATTTGGAAAATCTCAACTAAGAACAACTCTGAGCAAAGAACCAACACGTCTATCGAGGATTTCCTTAACTTTTATCAAAAGATGTGCAGAGACTCCTCTCTTCCATCTCCTTACAAAGTGTGTGATAAAATTTGCACTGCTCATAAGCGCTTTGTGGACTGCAAGTGGAGGGCTACTATTATATACACTCTTGTGTATCCTGATTCTCTCACTTCATACGTTATGGAAATCATAGAGGGTTACTTTATGCTTCTCTTCTAAACAACACTCCACTATGGGTCACCATATGAAGATACAGGAAGCAAGATTTCCGGGGCTCCGAGAGACCTGGAAATGTGTTGGGAAGGGTTGGATCTCAAACAGGAATCTGACCATTTCCTGCTTTCTATCCCCTTTCCCCAGTCATAGACTAAAGCAGTGTGAGAGTCAGCTCAAGACAACATTTCCCAGGCAGAGACAAAATGACATCCTAGTGACATGCCCAGCACAATCCCCTTGACAGCAGAGACCAGAAAATCCTAAAGAAATGCCCTGGGGTATTAAACACCAAGCAAGAAGATAAAGAATTGCATTAATACCCAATTGGAAATGGAAACAGAACAAAATAGTGATGAAGGAGAGAGACAGTGTGGCCTGTGCTGCATCTGCCCATTGTGGGACCCAGAAGGCAGCACCCATGGGTGAAAAGAAGTCAACCTCAAGGAATTCCTATCAGGGCAGAGGTACGATTAGGACACAGTGTGGAGACAGACAGCTCCTCAGTGGAACAAGATGAACAAGAAACAGGCTGGAGCTGGGGAAGAGTGTAGCAAACCAAGGCCTGTGAGACTTCTCGTGCCCCAGGGGTGATCGCAGCGAGAGGAGGGAGCCAGTGGGAGGGGCAGGGAACAACTCACGAGTTAAGAGCCCCAGGCCTTCAGCGTGGCTGTTGGAGACACTGGCTCTATTACCCCACCCCTACCTGCATTAAGTCTGGGGAGGAACTGGAGCATTGCCTGCACCTACCCCTAAATCTACTGGGATCATG
>NW_022111320.1:1306666-1308346 GCF_000313985.2 Echinops telfairi | reverse complement strand
TTGATACAATTGATGTATGGATTGTTATAAGAGCCCCCAATAAAATTTTTTAAAAAGAAAGAAGGAGAATGTTTCGAAACAGATTGTGGTAGCAAGTGCACAATGCTGCTTGATGTTACTGCTTGATGCGAATGTTATCTGTAAGAGCTCCCAATAAAATGACTAAATGACTTACAAAAAAAAGAACTGTAAGAGCCTCCAATAAAAGGGGGGTGGGGGTGGGGGGAGAAAACAGGTCTTTTGTCTGGTTACTGCCCTCACAGAGGCCCTGGGGCTCCCAGGCTTTGAGACCGGCCCGCCTGCGCACAGCAAGAAGACATGACAGGTTGCGCAAAAGGCAGCTCCCATCAACCCCTTACTCGGGTTTTTCCTGCTTTGAATTTTGTTTGCTGCGTTTGTGTGTGTGTGTATTGGTTGGTTGATTGGTATTTCTTTCTTTTTCCCCTTTCCTTTTTCTGGTTTTTCTTCCTTCTTGCTGGTTTACTCCCCGCCCGCCCATCCCCCTTTCCTTTCCTTCTTCCTCTATTTTTACCCATTTTTTCATCCCTTCCCTTTCTTTCTTTTTCTTCTTTTTTTTCTTCTGCCCTATCTGATGAGGGGAGAACATTTTTACCCCACGAATCAGCCATATTTCACCCATTTACTGCTTACTACCCTACCCAATGGGTCTCCAGCATATCAAAAAACCAAACCAAACTCATGTCCTTTCAGTCAATTCTAACAGGAAATTCTGCCACTAAGCCACCCTATGGCTGCATGGCACCAAAGTGGGAGTCAGACATTAGACCTCTGCCACAGCTGATGAAGAAATACCAAATCCATGCGCGCCAGAGATGGTGACAAGCAGCCTCTAAAGCCCGGCCTGCTGCTCCTACCTACCAAACATGAAACCGCAACAGAACTACTGCAGCTGCAAGAGAATACGAAATGCAGCCTTTTGTCTTTAACCTTTGAGACGGATTGGAACAGGAGGTGAGTGAGCCAGTCTGCCCCAGCTGAAATCCTTTACAAGATCCCAGCATATTTGGAAGACTCTAAAGAAAAATGATGTGCTATTCTATGGCCATTGGAGGAGCTCCCACGCAGAATGACCCTATAGGACAGAGGAGAACTGCCCCTGTGGGTTTCCAATGATGTAATCTTACAGGAGCAGAAAGCCTCATTTCTCTCCTGCAGAGCGGCTAGTGGTTTCAAACTGCTAACCTGTGGTTAGCAGCCCAATGCATAATCCACTGCACTACCAGTGCTCTATAGGACTTTAGCAGAGGTTTGAAAACTAAGGCAAAGGAAGAAAAGTCAGAATCCAGAAAGACACTCACTCATATATGAACATTTGCTGTTGTTACGGGATGCCTGAGTGCACACGGAGTCATGACAATCCCTCTCACAGCAGTCTGCACAATCCAGCACAGTCCCTTTCTGCACACACACCCCTGCCTTTGAGACGCGGCTGTCCTCTGCTGACGCTATACGGCATTTCAGAACAATGGGGGACGTAGGAGATTTTTCACTCACATGGGTGTCGAAGCAACTCGTTTTTGACATTGCTATTTATAAAACTGCGAAGCTAGGACTTTCACATGGCACAGAAAGCTCAGCTCCAGATGGATTAAAGACCTAAATGTCAAAAATGCAAACGCCTATAAATATATAATAGTTCACTCTAAGGTGTCATTTATA
>NW_022111320.1:1304357-1306296 GCF_000313985.2 Echinops telfairi | reverse complement strand
TGACAAAACATATATATAATTCTTATCCTCAAAATTACAAAACAATGATAAGAGAACTTAAAGAATATCTAAATAAGTGGCCAGATGCACTGTGCTAATATAGGCAGGAAAATTCAATAGTCTTAAGGTATCAGTTATCTGCAATATAACCTATCAATGAAATGAAATCCTGTTTAAAATTTCAACCTGCTTTTTGTTCGGTTTTTTTGTTTTGTTTTGTTTTGCCGGTTTGGGTTTGCTCTTGGTTTGGCACGGGAGAGGAGGTCTTTACTAACTGACAATCATGGGGGCCTCACACTTTCTGGAAAAAAAAAATGATTGAGAGACGCCACCCGGAGAAGTCTCTGCAGGATCCATCACGATGGCCGCCCAAGGAGAACCCCAAGTCCAGTTCACTGGTGCTGGTGGGTGAGGGTGGTACTGGATAAATGACATTTGTAAAACACCACCTGACCGGTGAATTCGAGAAGAATATAGGACCTCAGGCGTTGAGGTCCATCCCCTTGTGGTCCACATTAACAGAGGACCTATTCAATTCAACGTGTGGGACACGGCTGGTCAAGAGAAATGTGGAGGCCTGAGAGATGGCCATGATATTCGAGCCTAGTGTGCCATTATAATGTTCGCCATACCTCAAGGGTTACCTACAAGAATGTGCCTGCCTGGCATAGGGATCTGGTTTGAGGATGTGAAAACATGCCCATTGTGCTGCGTGGCAACAAAGTGGACATTAAGGACTGGAAAGTGAAGGCAACGTCCATTGTCTTCCAGTGAAAGAAGAACCTTCAGTACTATGACATTGCTGCCAAAGGTGACGACAACGTGGAAAAGCCCTTCCTTGGCTTGCTGGAAAACTCATTGGAAGTCCGAACTTGGGGGTTGTTGCTGTGCCTGGTCCTGCACCACCAGAAGTTGTTAGGGACCCAGCTTTGGCAGCACAAGGTGAGCATGACTTAGAGGCTGCGCAGACAACCGCTCTCCGGATGAGGATGATGACTGGGAGAGAAGAAAGCTGGAGCCCAGCGTCAGAAGTCTGGTTTCATAGGCAACTGTCCTGTGACGTCAGTGGTGCAGCGTGTTTGCCTCTCTGATTATAGAGCCCGGCAGAACGCGCTCATCTTTGCGATGTTGAAGGAGATGAATGGGCTTCGGGGTGAGCGTGGGTGGCAGTTAAAACCTTCTCTCTTTTGGGGGGGACCTGCATATCTAGCTGTTTGGGAACGCATTTTTCTTTCTTGAAACTCAAATACAAGACTGCTGCAGTCACATCACAATATTCAGTGTGACGTTTTGTTTGTTGACTGTCGTTCCCACTCCTTTTTGTTAGAATAAAGTTGTAGTTCAAATAAAAAAAGGTTAAAGCAACCACCGTGTGACCCGCAAGTGATAACTTAGTGCGAAGAAAGCAGCGTGGAGTTCCAGAGCCACCCAGGAAAGACTCCACAGCGGTCCTCAACCTGTGGGTCGCAACCCCTTTGGGAGTCGAGCAACCCTTTCACAGGGGTTGCCCGATTCATAACAGCAACAAAATTACAGTTATGAAATAGCAACAAAAATAATTTTATGGTTGGGGGGTCACCACAACATAAGGTATTAAAGGGTCACGGCATTAGGAAGGTTGAGAATCACTGCTCTAAAAAATACCAGAAAACTGTAACCAGTGATTCCCTGCAAGGAGGGACTATATTAGTGCTTGGGTAATTAAAGCTAAATTTTAAAATTTCAAAGAAAAATTAGTAAGCACAAAGAATGAAATTAAAATCATATATAATCCCGGCTTCCAGAAAGAATCACTGTTAACCTCTGCCCTGCATTATTCCAATTTCATCTAGAAATACACTGTTCTATGATATGATAACTGTACTATAATATCGTTTTGTAATATATAGTTTTTCTTAACTATATGATATTTGATGGACATTTCCCCCACGTAATTGAA
>NW_022111320.1:1278057-1303142 GCF_000313985.2 Echinops telfairi | reverse complement strand
AAAAAAAAAAAAAAAAAAAGACATGGGTAGCAGGAGAACAGGGCACTAACCTACCCAAGGAGAGGGAGAGAGGGAGTAGACTTCAACTCGGAATGCAACATACCGGAATGAAGCAGGGAACCAATGGATCCCAACTATGTGGACACCCTTCCCCCTCCCCCCAGAATAATTCACTTCAGAGGACAGCACTGAAGATACAGCTCAGGGAGAGGGACATGTCTGATCAGAGCACACGGGAGCATACGAAGAGGGAAGGAGAGAGTGGAGCACCTCTTCCAAATGCTGAGGCCGGTATCCCTGCTCAGAGCAGCCAATGAACAGAGAGCACCATTGGGCTGGCCCCACCATGAGACATGACATCCCTCTTTGACCCATAGCACTACAGGGGACAACACTGGAGGCACAGTGCAGGCATTGTGCCCTATCACACCCCACCACACAGGGGTGAAACACTAAGAGCACACAACAGAGCAGCAAGGGGAGCAAAGCAATGAAGTCCTCGGGGAATACCAAAAATAGACTTTGGAGCCAGGGCATGGCACCCCATCAGATTTGGCTGGCAAAACTCCTAAAGGTCAACAACTATTTATAGGCTTGTATTAGTCTGGGTACTTTAGAGAAACAAATCCACAGAAACGCATATGTGTGAGAGAGAGTTTTATATAAAGTTTAAGTGCATATCAAGAAAACATCCCAACCCAGTGCTGCCTAAGCCCACAAGTCCAACATTAACCCATTAACCCATATGTCTGACACCAATTCACAAAGTCCTCCTCCATCTCACAAAACACACCCTATGACGCTGACTGCAGGAGGAAAGCTGAGTCAGTGAACATGTAAGCATCTCAGCGCTGGCAGGGGTCTCCACATGACTGCTCCAGCACCCAGGGCTGCATTGGGGTAGGTCCATGTGGCTTCTCCTCAGGGATGTCTTGCAGTAAGTGAGCTTTGCCAGCTGAAGCAGGGAACTGACTAAGGTAGCTGCACCCTAGTTGGACCATCACAAAGCAAGAAACCCAAGAACTGGAAAGATGAGGCTCACCGAGCCATTTATCTCTCTGCCCTTCAATTAACCCCACATGTGTTTAGTGGCCAGGTTGGCACAATAAACGTTAACTATATTAAGGCTTTTGGTTTTTTTATCATTGGGTTTTTCTGTTGGTGGTGGTGTTGTTGTTTTGGTTTGGTGTTTTCTTTTGTTGTTTTGCTTCGCTCTGTCTTGTTTTTGTGCTTATTATTGTCTCTGTGTGTCTATGTAGATAAGATAGGCAGGATAAACAATCCAGAGAAGGAAACAATGTGACCAACTGTTTCAGGGAGGACACAGGAGGGAGAGGGAAAAGGTGGGTGGGAAGGGAGTGGATGTTAACAAACCCAGGAACAAGTGATCTAAAATCAATGGTGAGGAGGGCGTAGGATGCCTGGTAGGGTTTGATCAAGGGCAATGTAACCGAGGGGAATTATAAAACCTGAGTGAAGACTGAACATGATAATGGGACAAGAGAAAAGTAAAGGGAAATAGAGAAAAGAACTGGGAGACAAATGGGTATTTATAAAGGTCTAAATATAAGCATGTATTTACATATTTACATATGTAAATATATTTATATATGTAAATATATTTATATATAACAATCGCAAAATAGATCAATGTCCATTAATTTATATGTTAAGTATTAAGGTAGCAGATGGACATTGGGCCTCTACTCAAGTGCTCCCTCAATGCAAGAACGCTTTTGTTCTAATAACCTGGCATTCTGGTTTTTTTTCCCCAGGGGATAACGCGAACGCAGTCTCCCACTACCACAAATTATGCAGTTGAGTTTCCCACATTTGGGGAAATCGCAGTGGTCAGCAAACCCGGAGTGCAATGGGTGAGCCTCACCCTGGGAAAACCACCTTCATGATCATGGTATCTCCCCTGTCATAACCTGGCATTCTGTAACGCTCAGCTTCCCGACACGATTGCTGAAGACAAAGTGGGCGCATAAGCAAATGTGGTGAAGAAAGCTGATGGTGCCTGGCTATCAAAAGATAAAGCATCTGGGGTCTTAAAGGCTTAAAGATAAACAAGCAGTTATCTAGCTCAGAAGCAACAAAGCCCACATGGAAGAAGCACACCAGCCTGTGTGATCATGAGGTGTCGATGGGATCAGATATCAGGCATCTAAGACCCAGAACAAAAAAAAACATATCTATGTGAATGAGACAGAGTGCAGACCCAAAGCCCATCTGAAGGCAACTGGACACCTCCTTACAGAAGGGTCACAAGAAAGAGACAAGACAGTCAGGTTGTAGTATAGCACTGATGAAACATACAAGTTTCCTCTAGTTCTTTAAGGCTTCCTCTCCCCCACTGTCATGACCCCAATTCTACCTTACAAATCCAGCTAGACCACAGCATGTACACGGGTACAGATAAGAGATGGAAACACAGGGAATCCAAGAGAGATAAACCCCTCAGGACCAATAATGAAAGTAGCAATAACAGGAGGGGAAGAGGTCGGTGTGAGGAGAAAGGGGGAACCTATCACAATGATCTACATATAAACCCTTCCCAGGGGGACAGACAACAAAAAAGTGGGTGAGGGGAGAAAGCAGTCAGTGTAAGACATGAAAAAAAATTTATAAGTTATCAAGGGTTCATGATGGCAGTAGGATGAGGGAGGGTGGAAAATAAGCTGACACCAAGTGCTTAAGCAGAAAGAAAATGTTTTGAAAATGATGATGGCAACATATATACAAATGTGCTTGATGCAGTGGATTAATGGATAGATTGTGATAAGAGCTGTATGAGCCCCCGATAAAATGATTTTTTAAAAAAAGAAAGTAAAAAAATCCTTTCATATGTCCATGACTCTTTCCTAAGGATAAATTTCGTGGAATTATTGGGCTAAAATCAGAAAAGCCTTGTAATGTTTCATACACATTTAATACAAACTTATTTCCAGAAAGTTTGAACAAATTTTCATTCATGCCAATATGAGAAAGTCCATTTCTATGTTTTACATGGGAATTAACATTTCAGTGTTTGTAATAGCATCCAAAACAAGAAAAACAGAGAGTTGTCAAAAATAAAAGAAAAAAAATTAAATTAAAAATAAAACAGAAACAATGTTTTATTAATGATGTTGTACCTTCTTTATTTTTCTCTATAGTCACTGTGTTTACAAGAGTGACTATATTTGTTTCTAATGTTTTCAACTGTTTTCATATCCACTTATCTCTTTATTCAGGATTCAGAGACTGATTTATCATGATGTTGGTGGTGGGAGAGTCATGTCACGGATGGCGGGGCGGGGGTGGGGGTGAATGGCTTTTGAAGAAAGTAATATTTCTTACACTAGCCCTGTCCAAACTGCTGTAAAATGCAATACGAACTCAAAAACACTTTGCAGAAAGCAGCCAGGAAAAAACACGGTGCAGACACATGGCCTTCTAGTGATTTAATGGCTCAAGCCTAGTATTTAGGTGTTCTTGTTTTTAAAAGCCCACATTCGTGTGGTTGTTCTTATGGGTTAACTACCTAATCTGCATTATTTCATAGGTTCCTCCCTTCACCCTACAAGACAGGCACTCTTCTGAAACCTAGAAAAGATAAAAATCTCAAGATGGTAAGTGATGTGACCAAGGTTTTATATACAGTATGCCCTTAATCTGCATTTTCCTGGCCATACTTTGGGCATTCTTCAACCATGGGTATCCATTCTTTATGGGCATCTGTTTGCTTGATTCTGCCTAGAATATAAACCCCCAAGACATGGCCCATGCCTTCATTCCTCCTCAATCGCCCTCATCTCTCTCTCTCCGGCTTCTTCCTAACACTGGATTTCCCTGTTGGGACCACTGCAAGGAATGAGCAAGTAAGTATTCAGTGGTTCCGCCTCACCAATGGAACCCTAACGGTTACCCTGAGGCCATGGGGCCAACCTCGCAGTTTGCTGGGGAGATGTCTGCGCTTAAATGGGCCCCTTTCCATTTGCTGCCGTCAGTGGCCAAGTTGACAGGAGTAACACTTCATTGTCTGTGACTAACCTTGCACTTTCTTCAGGAGCAGTAGGTGGATAAAACTGTCCGCTGGCTGGCACGTTATTACAGCATCCTTCCGAAGGCTTTCTGAAAGGTCAGCTGTCCTCACCACTTCCTTCGCTGTCTTGGTTACGCTGACCCAAAACACCAGGTTCCCGTTCAGCAGGCCACCTGATACTGTATAGTGATAGGGACCGTGACATTACTAAGTGATCAAGCTACTACATCTGAGAAACACCGCACGGGCCCATATTACCCTCCTTTTAAGATGCAACATTAATGCAGTAAGGTCAACGCGATGTATCCGTTACTGCTCTTTAAATTAGATGTCTGAGAGAAGGTTATCGTTTGGACATAAATTGAACCAATTTGTTCTTAAAGCTATTTGACTCTCTTTGAAGTAGAAAACAGAGCCCAAAGACGATGAAAAAATCTCGCTGTTATTTTTCACGGTACTCCGAAGCTTAGAAACGTTTTCCGTGTGAGCTGTGCTGGGTAATACTGAGCATGTAGACAAGTTATGCGTCACATTTTCTGTCCCGGTCACTCGGGTTCCTAGAAAGACATCCATAAAGGCTTTCATCCAGTCTTCTCTTTGCTCCTATAAAGCGTGACAGCCCACATTTCCTGTGTGAGTCCACTACAGGAATTCCAAACAAGCAGTCTCCCTGTGTGGGAAGAGCGTCTCTGTTATCTCCTGCCCCAGTGTTTGCCGTCCTAACCTTGCCACCTGTGAACGTGACCTCATTAGGGAACGGGGTCCTTGACAAGATTATCACTTACACTGACATAAGGGCATGCCTTGGGAGAGTAGCCCTTGGCCCGGTCTGAGTGGTATCCTGATTGATTGATTTATCTTATTATTTTTAAATAATATTTTTATTGACATAGCTTACGCATGCCAATAGATCCCTTCTCTTCCCATACAGTTCTGTTGTTCAATCCCATCCGGTGGGGTTATACAATCATGGATGCTATCAACTCCCCTCTCACTCACTCCCGCACCCCTCTCACTTCCATTACTCCTGTCAGTGTCTCTGACAGGTCGTCTCTCTTGACTACCATGTACCGAGTGATCTTAAATACACAAATGAACATATGCAAATCTAGCATGACCAATGAGGTAGCTCACATATGGACCACAATAGTAAGGGGAGGAAATCTTAAAGAACCAGGAGATAGTGGTTCGTCAGGGCCAAGCCGCATCCTGGATTGATCAAAGAGCAGAGAGCCGGAGAGGCAATGGCCATGTGACAAGGGAGTTGATCTATAGCAGCACACCAAGGACACCTACCGGGAGCCTCAAGAGACAAGGAAGAATCTCCCCCAGAGCCTTTGGAGAAAATGTGACTCTACTGACACCCTGCTTGCAAAACTCCGTCAGAGTCTCAGCACCTCCGGAACTATGAGCCCACACGGTGTTGATGGTTGAAGCCACCTCATCTGTAGTGATTGGTGACAGCAGCCCTAGGAAATGAATAGAAATGATTTGAGGCCCTAGTATGTGCATGCTGCTAAGTGGGACTACTTTTTCCAGACTCCTGAGACCTTCCATATTGAAGAAGCTCAATTAGTGCAACACATTTGGCCTTTACTCATTCCTGCTGAGAGGCAGTGCAGTGACATCGCGGAGCCCCTTTGGGATACCTTTTCTCTTTTCCCATTTCATCCTGGGCTAGGTTTTCCCTTGGTGCTCCTTGTCCTTCGTGTCACCTGGGCACATATGCCCTCTTTGAAGGATGGAAATGGTATACCATTTGTGAATTGCCTCCATATATCCTTTGTCAATGTGTTGCCTTTGGCTGTTGAACTGTTCGTTTGACTGGTAAATGCTCCCCAGGTTTGCTGGTTGTTACCTTTTGTTTTGCAACTCTTTCCTCCCAGTAGGGTGCTCATCTACCTTAATGTATAGGCTTCAGGCTAAATATGTTTTAAATGTCTTGAAGTCTAATGTTTCTGTGTTTATCTTCAGATAGACGTATCTTGGCTGCCCACTTGCTGCTGTTTGACTTACATCTCAATTTGTTATAAACACACAAAGAGAAGAAGGATATGACTTGTTGAGGCCATTCTCAATGATTGCAACGTTTGATGGGCTGGCATTTGAACAGACAGACCCACACTGAAAAATTAATCAGAGTGGAAAGGAGGAACAACAAAATATTCAGGCAGAGAGACTTTCGGTGGAGCCAGGACATGTGGTTATGAGTCTTAAATTCTATTAAGTAGGCAAGGCATTTTGACCTTGGCAATTTGCAGAGAGTTCTATTGGGCTAGTTGACTGCTGGACCCAGGTCAATGGGTGGAAGGCCTTAAAGCAGCAATATCATATATTAGCTTCAATGGGTACGGAGGCTGGCAGTGGCTCTGTCCATAGGTCAGTGACTACATTTCTAGAGGCAACTCACCTCCGATTCTATCACTGTGTTCAAAGCGCCTTTACCATTTCCTTCAATGGAAAGTAACCACAGTCACTGATGGAAATACAATGTTCTACCAGGACTGCTTAGGAACTTTAAAGATAAACAAGCATTTCTGCTGTTTTCTCTATATCTTGATTACCGTGGTCCAAAACACCAGCATCCCAGGGCACCAGCCACCTGATACTGTCCAGTGATCTTCAGAAAGGATTTTATTGAGCCCCTAACAGGTGTCCGGTGTTCTACCAGCAACAAGAAATACAGAGCTAAGCAACACAAAGAGATCTGACCTCCAATGTATCCCTTCCCAAGGCTCTTCCAACAGAAGGTCGTAAGCCCGTTCATGGAAGTAGCATGGGATGGAAGGCAGCACCGAGGAGGTAGCTGAGGGCAACCTAATGGAGAGAGGTTGGTTGGGGAGCTTCCAACAAGTGATCTACTGTCTGAACCTTAAAGGTTTTCAGGAAAATTACGACTGAAAGAAGGACACAGAGGGGAGGAATATTCTGGTCAGAAGCAGCAGCCTGTCTGGAAGAAATGAGTGAAGGAATTATAAGTAATCTAGTTGGAGGGAGAGGAAGCAAGGAAAGAGGACTGTCAGGAGATAAAAGGGGGCCAAGGACAGGCTGACTCAAAGGCCGTAAGCCCTGCTGGGGACTTTACGCCCGTAAGTGACGCAAGTAGCTGGTCATCTGAGAAAGGTGCCTACGACTGCAGGACGCAGCCCGAGAGGCAGGTCAACCAGGCAGAACACACTGCAGTCATCCGACCCTGCATGACGTTGGCCTAAAGGAGGGAGTAGCTGAGAAAGCCATTCTCTTACTCGGTCATCCACCCTTTACTCACTTGTTCATTCATTCAACAGAAGCTTTTTAGGGCATACCATCTTTGCCAGGTACTTTTAAGTACTAAGGATACACCAGTAAATAGTAGAAAGAAAGAGAAATTTTTAAAAATCATTTTATTAGGGGCTCCTACAACTCTTATCACAATCCATACACACATCAATTGTGTAAAGCACATTTGTACATTCATTGCCCTCATCATTCTCAAAACATTTCCTCTCCAAAAAGAGAAATTTTTAAACCATTCGAAGTTGGAGTTGACAAGAATTGGTGGGCCATTGGCTGCCTGGTTTTGTGCCATATGTAGGCCTTGGGGAAGGGGTGGGGATGGAGATAGGGGTGGCTGAGTGCTAGAAAAAAAATGAAATCTTAAGAATGAATTCTTGGTGTCTGATTTCAGAAACAGAAAAGAGGTCGGTTTTAAGAAATGCAGGAGTCTGGCAGGCAACACATGCCTGAAAAAAGAATGTAGGAAATAGTTGATAGGGTATTAATGCTCAAGTTAATGCATGTGGACTCATGCAGTATACTGTGGAGAGTCAAAGGGAGTGACCAGGGATGGGATGAGATCAGACTGTTTTAAGGCACTTACAATGCTTATCTTTTTGTTTGTTTGTTGTTTGTTTGTTTGTTTTGCTCCTCTTTTTAATCATGTTGTTGTTTTCTTTCTTTTAAAAAAAATCATTTTATTGGGGGCTCATACAATTTTTATTCCAATCCATACATACATCCATTGTATCAAGCACATTTGTACATTTGTTGGCATCATCATTGTCAAAACATTTGTTTTCTACTTGAGCCCTTAATATCAGCTCCTCATTTCCCCCCTCTATCCCCAGTCTCCCCTCCCTTATGAACCCTTCATAATTCATAAATTATTATTATTTTTTCATATCTTACACTGTTCGATGTCTCCCTTCACCCATTTTTCTGTTGTCCATCCCCCAGGGAAGAGGTCACATGTAGATCCTTGTAATCGGTTCCCTCTTTCTACCTCACCTTCCCTCCACCCTCCAGGTATCACCACTGGTCCTGAAGGGATCATGTGCCCTGGATTCCCTGTATTTCCAGTTCCTATCTGTTCCAGTGTACATCCTCCGGTCTGGCCAGATTTGTAAGGTAGAATTGGGATCATGATATCGGAGGTGGGAGGAAGCATTTAAGAACTAGAGAAAAGTTGTATGTTTCATTGTTACTACACTGAACCCTGACTGGCTCGTCTCCTCCCTGTGACCCTTCTGTAAGGGGATGTATGAACCTTCATTAAGAGGGTGTCCAGTTGCCTACAGATGGGCCCTGAGTCTCCACTCTGCACTCCCCCTCATTTACAATGATATGATTTTTTTGTTCTTTGATGCCTGATACCTGCTCCCTTCGACACCTCGTGGTCACACAGGCTGGTGTGCTTCTTCCATGTGGGCTTTGTTGCTTCTGAGCTTTTTAAAAACCATATATGCACTTCCTTTCTTGTTGTTTATAATTCTTGTTGTTGATAATTCCAGAAAGTCTGCAGTCCATGAAAAGTTGAACTTCTGTTCTCCATTTTCCCCCATTCATTCTTCGATGAACAGAATGTCAGCAATGGCAGCTGGGCACCATCAGTTCTTCTGATCACATAGAAATGGAGATCGTTATGAAAACAATAATAATTTACCATTTGTCAAGAGGCCACAAGGGTGGGAGGGGAGAGCAAAAAAAGAAGAACTCATACCAAGGGAAAGTAAATGGTTAGAATATGGTGATGGCAACATATGTACAAATATGCTTGATACAATTGGTGTGTGGATTATTACAAAAGCTGTAAGAGCCCCAATAAAATGCTTTAAAACAAGAAAAGGGGGTAGTTGTTCATGAAGGCAATTAGCCACACATCCCATATCCTCATCGGATTCCTGAGTCTCCTCCCTTTGTTGGGCCAGTGGCATAGAGACTGGCTGCTATACCTTGGATGATGACTTGCAAGCTTTTAAAAGTCCAAGGACTGTGAAACAAACTAATAGTAGAACAGAAGCAAAAAATAATAATAATAAAAATATTAAAAAGAAGCACTAGACGTGTTACTAGGCCAATTAAATGGGATATCCTATGTAACCATGACCCTAAACTTCCAAACAAAGAGACCAAATCCCATGAGGTGTTTGGTTGCACCTAACAACTTCATTGGGTGCTCACCTTTTGTGTTTCTGTTGTGGTAAATATATCTATCACATAACTTTTGCCAATTTTCCAGGTGGAACTTATTGACAGTAATTTCAGATACAATTTTTCAATCACCATTAATCCTGTCCTCTATTCTACCCCTAGCCACCACTTATAAACTTTGTTCTCTAAATATTTTCCTTTTCTTATCTCTCTATATAAATGAGATGACACTATATTTGTCCTTTTATGGTTCAGCATAGTGTCTTCAAGCTCCATCATATGTAACACGCATCTGTGTACCAGATTTTGGTTTTCCATTCAGCTGTTGATTGGCATTTAGGCTATGTTCACCTTTCGGCTATTGTCAATAGTGCTGTTCTGAACATTAGTGTATCCACTTCTTCTTATGAGCCTTGCTTTCAAGTTGGGGGGGAATAGCTTACGAGTAGAATTATTGGGGCTTCTGGTAGTTTGGGTTTGGGTTTGATCAACCTGGAAATTCAGTAAATTAATAGAACCTGTCCTACTAAAGTGATCATCCTGATATAGCCTTTTCTGCTCTCACAGTCCTTCATGAGTCACTGCTGAATTTGGCTAAAAGGTATTTGTAGCGTCCTGGCCTGCGGGACACACGAGCAGGGCCCTGGAGGGAAAGGCAAACCTGGATGGAAGAAAGACGCGGAGACGTGGAGCAAGACAAATGCTGATCAAGCCCGTTTATTTGGGCAAAGCTCGGGGTATATATTTGCAGTAAGGAGGAACTGGGAGGTGCATATTTTAATAAGGTGTGCTGCATAACATCCAATCCAATATGTATATTATAATGAAGCATAAGAATGTTAACCAATCAGCTGCAGGTTAAAAGGGCGCGCAATAGTTCTCAAAGACGTCCGCATGCAAATTAAGGTTCATCAGGCGTATTGCCAAGTCCATCATATTCCTAATATGGTATGTCTGTAGTCAAATGAGTGCTCGGTATTTTTAACCAATGAGTGAAAAGGTCAGCTTTTACAACCGCCAGTGCTACAGAGCACGTAGCTTGGAACGCGGAAGTTGGGTTGGCCAGGAAATTAGGCAGGGCCAGTTCCCCACAGGAAAGCCCTGAGAAACGAAACTTAACGACCAGGAAGCATCCGAGCTCCAGCTACGTGCCTGAGACCAAGGCCTTCATGGCTGCCGGTTCCCAACAGGTATTCACAAATATAATTAAGTTCCCTTGAACAAAGCTCTTTTTAAAATAATTTTATTATGGACTCATACAACTCTTATCACAATCCATACATCCATCCATTGTGTAAAGCACATTTGTACATTCATTTCCCTCATCATTCTCAAAACATTTGCTCCCCACTTAAGCCCCTGGCATCAGCTCCTCGTTTTCCCCCTCTCTCCCCCCTCCCCACTCCCTCATGAACCCTTGATAATTTATAAATTATTATTTTGTCTTTTCTTACACTGTCTGATGTCTCCTTTCACCCACTTTTCTGTTGTCCATCCCCCAGGGAGGAGGTTATACGTAGATCCCCCGCCCTCCCTCCACCCTCCCAGTATTACCACTCTCACCACTGGTCCTGAAGGGATCATCTTCCCTGGATTCCCTGTATTTCCAGTTCTGATTTGCACATCCTCTGGTTTAGACAGATTTGTAAGGTAGAATTGAGATCATGATAGTGGGGGGTTGGAAGCATTTCAGAACTAGAGGAAAGTTGTATGCTTCATCGTTGCTACACTGCACCCTGACTGGCTCATCTCCTCCACGTGACCCTTCTATAAGGGGATGTCCAATTGCCTACAGATGGGCTTTGGGTCTCCACTCTGCACTCCCCTTATACACAATGATATGATTTTTTGTTCTGATGATGCTTGATACCTGTTCCCTTCGACACCTCATGATCGCACAGGCTGGTGTGCTTCTTCCATGTGGGCTTTGTTGCTTCTGAGCTACATGGCTGCGTGTTTAAAAGCTCTTTCTTAACCCTGTTTTATTTCTCGAGTCAAGTATAATCATAGATTTATGGTTTAGCAGCATTTCTACATGCTCTAGTTTCCATATGTTTAATTGACTTCCCAAATATACATATAAGTCATTTTAAAATTTTCATATCTGGAAGAAGATTGAACTTAATTTTATAATATTGCCAATGTGAGAATTAAATACCAGTTATCCCTATCAGGGGTCCTCAAACTTTTTAAACAGGGGACCAGTTCACTGTCCCTCAGACCATTGAAGAGCTGGACTATAGTTTAAAAAAAAAACTATGAACAAATTCCTATGCATACTGGACAAGGCAGCTGCTAAGCAGGATAGGCAGCGGCGGCAAAAACACCCAGCGGGCCAGATAAATGTCCTCGGCGGGCCACATGTGGCCCACGGGCCGTACTTTGAGGACCTCTGCGAGGTCATGACTAGGGAATGTCTGACCTGTGAACCATATTGCTGTTATTACGTGCCATAGAGTTGGTTCTGACCTATAGTAAGCCTAAGCACAACCCAACAAAACACTGCCCCATCCTGTGCCATCCTTTGCATTGTTCCCGTACTCGAGCCACTGTTGCTTCTACGGAGTCAATCCATCTCATCAGAGGCCTTCCTCTTTTGTGTTGCCCTGTAAGGCCCTCAAAATCATCAGTACCAACTAACACAAACCACCTCAGCCAAGAGAAGCAGTTGCAGCCATCACATGAGGGTGACTTCACTAAATGTTTGACCAGTATGGACCATGAATGATGTCGTAAATACCCGAAAGCTCTTGGCAAAAAATAAAAAAAAGATTCCCTCCCCCTGCTCTAGATAATTGAGAAGTAGCTATCATCCACTATTTATTAAAATAAATCTAATGCATGCTTTAAGTGAATATTTGCTTTTTTGCCACTCAGATATTTACTATATAGCCAGTTTAATAACTTCTTTGTTGACACCTTGTAGTGTAGTGAATTATTTAATATGACTCTCTGTGTTAGTTGAGTACATTAGAGAAACAAATCCATAGAAACTCGTGTTTAAGAGAGAGTTTTATATAAAGGTTAAGTGCACATCAAGAAAACATCCTAACCCAGTGCTGCCCAAGCCCACAAGTCCAACATTAACCTAAATGTCCGACACCAATCCCCAAAGTCGTCCTTCATCTCACAAAACACACGCAATGATGCCGACTGCAGGAGGAAAGCCGAGTTAGTGAATGTGTAAGCATCTCAGCGCTGGCAGGGTTTCCACACGGCTGCTCCAGCACCCAGGGCTGGAGGTCCATGTGGTTTCTCCTCAGGGATGTCTTGCAGGAAGTGAGCCTTCTCGGCTGAAGCAGGGAACTGGCTGAGGCAGCTGTACCCTGGTCCAACCATCAGAAAGCCAGAGACCTGAGAACTAGAAAGGCGAGGCTCACCGAACCATTTATCTCTCCGTCCTTCAATTAACCCCACGTGTGTTTATTGGCCAAGCTGTCACAATAAACTTTTAACTATCTCACTCTCGTACCAGTCTTTTACTCCCACCAAGTGACTGTTTCCTGATGAGTCTAAGTAAAGAAAATGGGGGATGATGCTAGTAGGATTCAGTTGTGAATGGTTACTAAACAGTTAAATGTCATCATCATCCTGCCGGGTAGGAAATGAGCTATCTCAGAAGAAGGAAGGGGGAAATCTCACTCACTACCAGCAAGAAAGAAGAGTGAGGAGTGGAGCACGCCCTTTGGACCCCAAGATTCCTGCACATCGAACCTCCTTGATCCAGGAGACAGCAGTGACATCAGAGGAGCAGGGGAAGCAGAGGAGCTGCAGCAGCAGATTCAAGGGCAAGAGCCTGAGACAGAGCTGCAGACATCCCCACCCACAGAGCAAACCAAGTTGAGTGTCTCCAGGAAGACGGTTGGCTTATTGAGTTGGGAGCCTCCAGCGACATAAGTGGGGGACTAGGTTTATTGAACCATGCAGTGAGAGGTGAGTGCCTTCAAGCTGAAGCTTAGGGCAGAGGGGCATGCCCTTTGGGTCCTTATTAGCAGCCCTAAAAGAGCTTTGTAGCATCATAAGGCAGAGAACAGGCCAAGAGGCTGAAGGCCAGAGAGAAGCCTGCCTGCAGATAGGTCAGAGAAGAGACTGTCCTAAATGAACAACTGCACTGTAAACTGTTAACTTCGCTAATAAAGCCCATGGGCATGGGCATGGTCTGTGAGTTGGGTGTAATCATTGCAATAAATGATCAAACCCAGATGAGACGCAGAGTGTTGTGGGAGGGAACATTAGTGTCAGAATCGGTAACACGTTTGGAGGGTGGAGGCACATATAACCTGGACTCCTGAGCTGATGCTGATGGAGATTTCCCTTTTCCCTTGTGAATTCAGAGTAGGTCAGGTGCCAGACGCCATCCTCCTGTGCCACTATTTTTTACAACCCTCAATTCCCTTCCTTTTATTTTGCAAACAAAAGACTGTTTTAAACACAAATACTTTATCACTTACTCTCCTTCTAAAAAAATCTGGAAATCCGCTGGGAGACTTGTCTATTTCCAAATGAGTTCATGGGAACAGAGTGTGGCTCGCATCTCAATCCCTTCAATATTCTCTGTGCTGCAAGAAGCCTAAGTTACCTTACCAAAACAAGTGCTGCCAGGGAAAGTTTATGGGCTGTCATTTTTGCCTCCATTAGAGAAGGTAGCTAGGCCACCGAGGCATTAACAAATGTCTGACCCAGCAGTCCCTCTATGACTCTGTTTAATGTACATTTCTAGATCGCGTTCATTCTAGAAGAACAAAAACATACTCAAGAGTCACACTTTTAATCTGTCATTTTGGAGTGTTTGTTTTACATAGTCTCATTGCACACTTCTTATACCAAGGTATTGTGAAATGTTTGACTGAAGTGTAATGACGTGAGTTACAATCGCAATATTAAAAAGTATTCCAAGGTATCATACGGCACAGGCTTTTCTACACCATAGGAAGACTACACTACCAGAACCTGCATCTTCAATGTCACGCCTGAGCATCAGGGAGCTGCAGCAGAAGCAACCTGAAAGGGGTTGTAAAGTTATGTCGCCACTGTAGGTTTGAAGGACACCCCAACCTCTAATCTTCAGGAACAACAGTAGACACCATGGTATTGTTAATCTCACTGCTCACAGAGGCTGACGTGAGTTGGATACTTTTATCTATCGTTGGGACTCGTCCCCCAACAATTTCATTGGTGTTCCTCTTTGGCCTCAGGAGAATTATGAAGCACTTGGGAGCAAATATGCAACCCAACAAGCCGTAGCTGGACGCCAAGATGGCAAATATTTCCACAGCCACTTTAAACTTGCCTTTGGTGCTCAAGTAAGCAGGGACAAAAGAAATCCAGACAATGAAAAAGACCAGCATCCCAAAGGTGATGCATTTTCCTTCATAGTAATTATCTGGCAACTGGCGAGCCACAAAGGTGGTAAGAAAGCAAAGCAAGGCCAGGAAGACATCAACCCCAAAGATGAAGCATAGAAATTCTATGGAGCCTTCATCGCATTCCAGAATGATCTTTATATTTTGAGAGTCTATGTTCTTGTACACCTTCGGGGGCGCCAATGCCAAGTAGGCTATGCATACGCCAAGCTCAATTAGAAGAGAGATCAATACAATGACTTTCCGATAAAGGGGAGGGATGGACGTAAGTTGGGTTTTGGATTTGGAGATCCTGTAGGCTAAAAAGAGTGAAATGGTCTTGCCAAGAACGCAAGAGAGACAAAGCGAAAACCCCAGTGCCAGGACAATCTGGCGGGCCTTGCAGGACCAGTCGCATGGCTTGCCGATGAAGAGCATGGACGCCAGCACCGTGATGCCCAGCGAAACCTGAATGAGGAAACTCAGCGCCCGGTCGTTGGCATTCACCAGGGGCGTGTGCCTGTGCAGCACGTACACAACTATGACTGCAGAAACCACCAGGGCCCCAAAGATGGACAGAATGACCAGTGTGAATCCTAAGGCCTCGTCGTAAGCAAGGAATTCCACTTCTTTCAGCACACACTTGCTCTTTTGTGCATTTGACCAATAGTCTTCACCACACTGCGTACACTCCCTCAGACCTGTTGAACCAAGAACAGACGAGAAATAAACCCCATGTTCTCCTTCAAAGCCCTAGAACAAAAACTCTGAAAATCCATTTATACCACATTATCACAGAAGTGATAGAATAGCCTTAGATTGTCCAGATAATATTACAGATAGAGAATTATTTACAACTTTGTAAAGTCTTTCCTCCACGGGCCATTTCAGGAAGAGGCCTCTTTCATTCTCTTCCAATTATCTGATTGAGAAGAGAAATATGTATCTTCATAAAGCCCAGGACATTCCATAAAGGATTCAACAAATATATAAAAATCAAAGGTACAAAGGTGAAGCAACCAAGAAAGGTGCGGCAGGGATAGGCTGACTCAAATCCACGTGGTTGGGGTCCTCCACTCATACCACTGCTATCTCCTAAAGAGAATTTACTTTTGCCCATTCAGCCTTCCCCCGTCCACCTTCTGCCCTCAGTCATTGCTCATTTGTCCATTTGAAAAAATGGGTAGAAAAGAAGGAAGGAAGCAAAAACCACCACTGGGTTGACGGGCTGAGAAAACGTTTGGGCAGCCAGTAAAGGCAGAGGTTCCAAGGGAGAACATCGGGACCTGAGAAAAACAATTCTTTGAGATGGGTTATGGGAGAACATAAAATAGAGATCATTGACATTCTCTGGGAGATGCAGGTAATGATTAATGGCTGTTTGGTGATATTTCTCAGGATGTATGTCTATGAGGGACTAGGCCTTGTGGAAGCCAGGGGCTTTTATTATTATTGTTGTTGTTACTTTCTATTTGAGAGGATTTTCCCCTTTAATTGCATTCTATTTCATTAGAGGGCCGTTTGTTGAGAGATACGAGTAATATGTGCCATCTTTAACAGAAGGGTTTATCCCTAAACATCTAAAAATATGTGGACTCTTTCTGTAAATACATCCGCTAAGGCTAAGCACATAAAACCCAAGTTTAGCAGGTTGTAGTGCAGCATTCATAGAGTAATAGCTGCCCAGTTCATCTGTGCAACAACTTTGATTACCAATGCATTCAGTCAGTGTCTTCAGGGGGGAAGCATGCCTCCTCTGGGCTTCAGTCCAACTCACACTCACAGCCACCGGTCACTGCTGGTTCAGAGAGACCCCTTGTGGGCTTCCAACACTAACTGCTTAACAGGAGCAGAAAGTCCAGTCTTTCTGCCCCCAGACTTACTGGTGGTTTTGAACTGCCGACCCTGCAGAGTGCAGTCTAATTTGTAACCACTATGCCACCAGGGCTCCTGTTATGCCTCATTTAATTCAGGATCTTCTCGTTTCACATTAGAGATGGCCAAAAAGCAAAGAAACAGACCCACTACCAGAGAGTCAGGTCTAACTCAGCAACTTTATAGAACAGAGAAGAACTGTTCCTTGCATTTGATTCCCAAGACTATTAATCTTTACATGAGCTGACGGCTTAGCTTCGTCTTTCTCTCAAAGAGCAGCTAATGGGCTTCCACCACCTGCTTTGCAGTTAGGAGCCGATGCTTGTCTCACAGAACTCCGGGGCTCCTGGGACGAGAGATAATTAGTAGAGAGTAGACTAGAATTCATTTTTTACCAATTATGAACACACTACTATTTGATCTACTTAAAAAACCTAAATAAACTTAAATATTTTTATGAATTTGTTTTCTCATATTTTGTATTTCATATAGTTTGAATCAATTCCAACTCATAGCCACCCTATAGAAAAGGATAGAACCGCCCCTATGGGTTTCTGAGACTGCAACTCTTTATGGGAATAGAAAGCCTCATCTTTCTCCCAAGGAGCAGCTGGTGTTTTCGAACTGCTGACCTTGAGGTTAGCAACCCAAAGTGCAACCACTACGCACCAGGGCTCCTGGGCTTCCAAAAGAACAAACAAATCTGTCCTCAAGGACAGCCCGAATGTTCTTTAGCAGTAAAGATGGCAAGACTTTGTCTCGAGGGCTTTGGCTATGGTATCAGGAAAGAACAGCCCCCAGAGAAGACATCTTGCTTGGTGGACGGGCAGCAACAAAGAGGACGGCCCTGGACAAGATGTATTGACACAGAATCTGCAACCATTGTGAGGGGGACCCAGAACCAGGCAGTGCTTCATCTGCTGCGCATCGAGTTGCTGCAAGTCAAACGGACTCAACTGTGCCTTCCAACAACGTAGTTCACTCTGTACTTCCTCTAGGACCATTATCGTTGAAGGGCTTTCGGGCCTTTTTCTCAACCGGAGCAGTTGGACCCCAAACCCAATACTGTATTTGTTCACATTAACACAGAACACCAATGGCTTGAGAGAGGACAACAGTTAAGTTATAAACTGCTCACATTTATACAGAAGATTCCCAAGGGCCTCTTGACAAACACCTGACTGCATATGAACAGAGATGTGAAAAGTGGCCATCTGTACCTGGGGTCGATGTCACGTATCCGTCGGCACACGGAATGCAGTCGAAACAGCATGTCGCTTCTCCCTGACGAATGCCCTTCCGGGTTCCAGGAAGACATATTTCACTACACACGGAATGGGGACGCTAACAAAGACAAACACGTCACGTTCACAATGCTTTTACCTCAGGAGGCTAAGGATTCGTGCTAAGGCTCCGACCTAAATGTCATGGAAGCTTTGCCATGTGCTGGGTGTCCCAGGATACTGGATGACGGTAATGGGCAAAGAGACTCATGGCGATGCGATAGCTTACAGAGGGTTTCTGCTAAAGCGTTTGTGTTTTCTGACTGATTCTAGAAATGTCCACCTAAACCTTAACTCTAGCTCTTGTGATCCACAACAGACGTCATAGCTAGAGGACTCTGAAAAGAGGATAATTGGGCAACCACAGCCCTGGTTCTGACGGGAACTGTGATCACCAGAATGTTCTTGAGAGTCTAAAAAAGGCTTCTTCTCAGCAACGCTGTGCTAAAGTGTCTTGAAGTTAAAGATTTGCCAGGAAGGGTCAGGAGGCAAAAGAGTGAAAGGTCAGTTTCATGGGAAATTGTGAGGGCACAAGGCAACAAGGATAATACATGACCCTGGACTGTTTATCTCTAAAAGACCTTACAGAGCTTAAGGTTAAACGTAGACCTTCCTTTACATGATTTGTAGATGTGCACCTTGAAACCCAGTATAAAGCCAATGTCTGTAAATTAGTTACAGCCTACTATCCTGGGAAATCTCCTATTTGAAAGTAAGAAAAATGCATTTTGCACTAAGTAATGATTCATTTTGGAAAGTAAATAATCACATTTATGTTTATTTTGAAATCAGATTTTTTTACATGTTGGACCTTTCCAGGGTAGAGCTGAGCTTGATAACATGGAAAATATTAGAAATACCTGAGCGAGATTATGTATGTAACATTGTGAAGATATGCGAGGCTTCAAAAAGTTTGTGGGAAAACACCGTTATTTTTTAATTCTGTTTTTCCATGGACTTTTTGAAGTCCCCTCAAGTGCATTTCAACACACAGTGGACAGGCTTCTGAGAAGTAGGATATACAGATACATCAATTTAGATACATATCCCACAAAATGTTTTTGGTATTTGCTGCTTTCAGCCAAGATCCAGCTGACATACGTAATGATAACTCTCATGCTACATCCTCTCCTGAATCCTGCTTGAATTTCTGGCACCTCCCTTTTGCTGGACTGCTGCAGCCATTTTTTAAAACGATCCTCAGCCTTGGAGCATAGAGATGTCCCTGTAGAGGCTGACAGTCTCAGAAACCCAAAGAGGCCCTTCTCCTGAGCTCCAGAAGGGTCCCTCTGAGTCAGAACAGACTGGACGGTGGTGGGGCTGGTTGGGTTTGGGTCGGCAACATTTTACTTGCTTACGATATTGATACTGTTTAGTAGTTCTGCATTCTGTTGAGTCATCTTTCTTCTAAATTAACAAAAATATGGATCTCTTCCAGTTTGCTGGCCAGGTAATTGCCTTCCAAGTTTTTGACTTAGACCATTGAGTGCTCCAGGGCTCTCCCAGCATGGTGAACACTTTAACTGAGAGGCTGTCGATTCCTGGAGCCGTGCTTTCCACTGATGCCGTCATGCAGCTTGGACTTTTCCTGCAGTCTCATTGGCTCTTGAGCATGTGCTCTGTCTTGATATGATGGAGTGTCAACTAATTCTTTATCCTTTTGTTTGGTACAGTGACTGTGGATTTCTTTCATTGTTTGCTGCTTCTTGAATTGTTCGATATTTTTGCCAATGGAATCCTTCAATGTTAACTTGAGGTTTGACATTTTTCTTCCGTGTTTTCAACTTCAAACATGCTGAATGGGTTTGTCCTTTCTACTCCCTAGGCTCCAGATCCTTGCACATGTCTGGGATTGCCTTCTGAAATTTTCTGTTAAGCTCTTTTACTTCATCATTTCTTCCACTTGCTTCAGAAAAAGAACACGTTTTAGAGTTTCTTCTGACATCTGTTTTGGTGTTTTCTTTCTTGTCTTTTTAATGGTCTTTTGCTTTCTTCAGTATGATGTTATTGGTGTCCTCCTATCACTTCTCAAATCTTTAGTCAGTAGTGTTCAATGTGTCAAATCTGTCTTGAGACGTTCTTCAAATTCAGGTGGGATGCTTCAAGGTTGAGTTTTGGCTCTTGTGGACTTGTTCACAAGAGCCAAAACGCAATGGATGCCCACAGTGAGCCCCTCACCCTGTTTCGGCTGATGACACGGAGCTTCTCCATCATCTCTTCCCACAGAGGTAGTCCGTTTCATTCCTGTGGATTCCAGATGGGAAAGTCCCTGTGGATTGTCGTTATTTATGTTCTTGAAAAAAAGATTTGTGGTAAAGACGTCATTGGTCTTGAAAATCTCCAGCTTTGTTTCTACCACCGATGCCGTATTTTCTGACTACTGTTTCCTCCTGTTTCCAACTTTTGCATTCCTGTCTCCACTAATTATCAGTGCATCTTGGTTGAATAGTTGTTTGCCCCAAACTCCTCATTTCTACAATTAATATTCTTATTCTTATCCATAATCTCTCCAACCGTATTTTCTATTATTTGTTCATATATGCCCCCTCTTTAACTTAGAACCATCTGATCACCAGCCTCCAGACTTAGTTTATCATCATGCTTTATGGTTCATGGTTTCATGTGG
The DNA here is from genome assembly GCF_000313985.2 of Echinops telfairi. NCBI lineage: Eukaryota > Metazoa > Chordata > Mammalia > Afrosoricida > Tenrecidae > Echinops > Echinops telfairi. Next base: position 1,282,580 of record NW_022111320.1, on the reverse strand, counting down.
GTCACTTACCATCTATCAACCACACTCCTGCCTCAGGGCTTATAAATTGCTATTCTCTCTGCCTGGAATGCTCTTCCTTTGGAACATGCATGACTCAGGAGTCTCTTCAAATTGTGTTTAAACCTCACCCAGTGAAGACTTCCCAGTCCACACTACCTAAAGTTACAGAACAACCACACATGCACTCTGCACGTCATAGCTCATTCCCTGCATTTTTTCTCTCTAACATTATCACCCTTTAAGATATCCTATAAGTAACATGTTCATGTTATTTATTGCCTATTCCCTCCCCCTGAAATGTTAGCTCCATTAAGCAGGGAACAGTGTCTAGCTCATATACTATTGTGGAATAAATATTTCCTCAATTAATTCTACTACAAATACCTGGAGGGCAAGGACCTTGCTGGAGTGCTCAATAGAGAGTTGCTTAGTAAAATTGCTTAGTTTCTTAGTAGGTTCTTAGTACTTCATATTGAATTACATTTGAAGTAATTTCATTATACAGATAAAATCCCAATTTTAATAAAGATGACAAGAAAAATAAAATAACTATGCTATACTAAGACAGTTTAAATGAAAATATACTGCCATATTTTTCCATTTTTTCTTTTCATTTTGAATAGAGCAAACATTCTTAGAACCTTGTGTATGCAGACAGTAATATTTTCCCTCTTTAAACGCAGCACATTTGACTGAGCACCTATGTGCCCGGAACTAAGACTAGGAAAGTGCAAAGCCCCAGGGTTCATCTATCAAGGTGCTCGCTATCCAGAGAGAGAGTTCTAGATAATTAACACTAGCCTAGGACAAAACACAAAAATTAAAAACAAACTCACAGCCATCAAGTCAATGCTGACTCATAGTAAAACCCCCTGTGGGTTTCAAAAAATGTAACTGTTTGCAGAAGAAGAAAGCCATCTTTATCCCACACAGCTGCTGGTGGTTTTGAACTGCTGACCATGCCAATCACAGCCCAACTTGTAGCCACTACACCACCAGGACTCCTAGCCTAGGACAGTTCTGTCCAATAGCACTTTCTACAATGATAGAAATGTGCCAAATACACACAATCCAGTATGATTGCTTATAGATTTATAAGCACGACCTCATGACCATGGAGCACTTAAAATGCAACTAATGTGATGAAAGAACTGATTTTTAAGTTCTATTTCCTCTTAATTAATTTAGAAGTCACATGTGGCTAGGGCTACTCTGTTAGATAGAGCAACTCTAGGTCAATGGCCTGGACCCCAGAATGACAAACACTAACTTTTTATTTTTATATCACACCATAACATATTCAAACACTGCTTTCAGCCAGCAAAGAGAGGAACTAGTACAATTGTGTGTGGGTGTGCCTTTTGCGAGTGTGTATGAATCTGTGTATGTTTATTGCTACCCATGGTAAGCAGAGAGAATGGATTCGTACCTTTACAGGTCTCATGTGTATGTGGCACAGGGCAGGAAGTCAGCAGCCTTAATTTCCTTGTCTCTTACTCTTAGATCTTTCCCATCATGAGTATTTCCTTACAAGACTATTTGAGGATCTCAGATCAAAAAGGCCACATAAGGAGAGGGAAGATACATGAATTAGAAAGGAAGAGAGATGAACAAGAAAAAGTCTCATGATATCAAAGGAAACATATTCTCCATTTGGCTACCATAGCCCTCCACTCTCTCTGATGCCAGATGCCTTATTCTGAGATTCATGTAGAAGATTAGTTTCTCAGTGCTTTTCTACCACCAGATCATTTTACAGTAACACTATAAGTCACCTTGTAGTAAATACTAACCTAGCATATTAAGGTCTACATTCCTGGAATCCTATTACACCAAGGGTAAAAAGTTCAGCTATTTGGTAACTGATGGCATTTTCCCTTGACTTCCTTAGCTTTGTCTGTCTGACCATTGAGTATCCATGGGACCCAGTCTCTAGCTCACCATCACTTCTCCTTGTAAATATTCAGAGCCGGAAGCCTGCATATCACAGCCCTCTTGTTGCTGTAAACAAAAAATATACTCTGAAGTCTCCTGTAAACCAAAGAACAATTCAGTTTAATTCATAAAGAATGTTGGCCTTGAGCATTTTGCTATTTTTAAGAACTACCTGTATGGTATCAAGCTATAAAAGCCACTCAAAGGTTAGAGAGGCAGATGAGGGGCACATAACTTTATGTTAATGGATTAAGTGGTAGTTACATAATCTGTTGTCAATTTGAGACTTAAGAGTGAAAGGGTGGAGTATAGCCTGTCAATCAGTTCACAGCTTGATGACCTCATTTGAAGGCACTAAGGAGATAAATAGCTCACTGGAGGCAGGACACACACTCACTCCCTGGAGACATTCCTGTTGAGAAGACACATGGAGCTACCCTAGAGCCCTAGAGCTAAAGGAGCCATGTGGAGACCCCTGCCACCACTGAGATGCCTCTTCCACCACTGGATCCACGAGACTTTCTACCCACTGGCCTGTGATCTTCCTGCATTCAGCATCATTGCTTGTGTTGCATGAGTCTGAAGAGAAATGTATAGATTGGTATCAGACATATAGGCTAATAGACTTATAGACTTGATCTGGACTGGACTGGGATATTTTCTCAATATTCAATTGTTCTTGTATATAAAACTCTGTCTTATACACATGAGTCTTCCTAGATTTGTTTCTCTAGTCTACTCAGACAAACACAGGGTAGGAAATAATTCAGTAAAGGGGGGTGACAGTGATTGTACACTTGAAGAATGCAATCAATGTTACTGATTCAGAAATTGTTAAATACATGTTTGCTCCTAATAGTTAATTAATTTAATTAATTTTTAAAAGAAAGTGGGAGAAGAAAAAGTGTTCTAGTAATGACTAGCCAATAGTAAATCAATAATAACTTATTGGTAGTAAGTAATAATAAAGAATAATTATAATAAAAACAACGGCTATCTTTCTAGGGTAAGCATTTTAAATCTAAAATTAGTACACTTAATTCTTTAACCTCTATTTACTACTCCAACCACAATTTTACCAACAATAATTTGAAAAGAATATAAAGCTATGCAACGCATCAAGTCCCTGCCACCTCTCTATGAAACAAAGTGATAAGTACGTAAGGCATATTAACAAAACAGAATTCTGCACACACAAACCTATGCCACACTGGTAGCTATTCTTGCCCAGCTCAAATTATATTATGAACTGCTAAATCTTTCCTCCAATTCTTTGATTGACTGAAGGAAGGAAAAAAGCAAATTCTTCCAAAACTGCTGTGAGAGAGGACAGAGGCAGGGTCATCTAAGTGACACCAGGGTAATGGCAGCTACTGATCTATGAATCCCCATGCATCTTCCACCAAATGAAACTCATTGCCATCATGTGGATTTCTACTCATAGCAACCCCGTAGGACAGACTGTCCGTCTTCGTGGAGCAGCCTGCCTCAGCTCTCGACTGGGCGGCTGCTGGGGGGTTTGAATTGCTGATGGCTTTGTACCCCCATCCTTGCCACTGCTTATCCCAGAGAGCCTTTGCGGATTACAAAGAAGAGTAGAATTACCTGACAATCCCAGGTAAGCCAGGTTTCAACATCCTAAAGAACCTGAAAATTCTATGAGCTTAAGTGGACTCAGAAGTGGAAAAGTTGTTATTAAAGCCCAGTAAGCAATGTTGGGAGGCCCTGCCTCAGCCTGGCGCTGTGGGGAATGAGAGGAACTGAAGAAACCATGAGGAGGCGGGGAGGGCAGAGTAAGAGTAAAGAGGAGCAGAGAACCTACAGTTGATGGAGGACAGACACAATCATGTTTAAAGACAAAAATGACCCCTAAGTGCAAACAGTTTTGAAACCTTGAAGATTCACCAGGGGCTATAAGGAAATAACCTAATGAAAATAAGTCCCGCAGGAACGGTTTCAGGAAGGCACAGTGGGACCAGAAAATAGAGAGGGCGATAAATGTCTTTCTGAGACAGGAACAGGAAAATCAAACAAGTGGTAATGATAAAGCTAACATACACACAAAAGCCCTCCCTCGCTGAAAAAATAATCCTCCATTAAAGAAATTTCATTCATTTTACTGGTTATGCTTTGGGCTGCTAACCACAAGGTCAGCAGTTTGAAACTACCAGCCACTTCTCAGAAGACAGATGGGGTTTTCTAGTCCTGTAAAGAGTTACGGCTTCTGAAAGCCCACCGCGGCGATTTTACGCTGCCCTACAGGGTCGCCATGAGTTATACTTGACTTGATAGCAGTTAGTGAATTTAAACAGAAAAGAGCAGTCTTGAAATAGACATCTTGTCACCCCCCACTATCATGCTCCCATCTCTACCTTACAAATCTGACCAGACCAGAGGATGTACACTGGCACAGATAGGAACTGGAAACACAGGGAATCCAGGCCGGATGATCCCTTCAGGACCAGTGCTGAGAGTGGCGATGCCTGGAGGGTGGAGGGAATGTGGATGGAAAGGGGGAACTGATTACAAGAATCTACGTATAACCTCCTCCCTGGGGGATGGACAACAGAGAAGGGGGCGAGGGGAGA